>NW_026267165.1:641993-642920 GCF_000697945.3 Frankliniella occidentalis
GGGTCCGGCCCTCCGAGGAGCGGTAGCGACAGAAAGACGAGCAGATTAAATTCAAATTTATTTATGGAACGACGCGTCCTGTAAAGGCGGTCTCCTAGTTGCGTACCCGTCATTGACTGTGGGGCTGTGGGGGCTCTACACCGTAACCCAAGTGTGTGAACGTGGCACACTTGTAGGTGTGTGAAGTCCATTCATTCAAATGGAGGCTCAAGTGTGTGAAATTTAATGGATAAACCCACTCTTTTATTCCCTTAAGTGTACGAATGGGAGTTCACAAACCTACAAGTGTGCGACATTCACACACTTGAGCTTTCAGTGTATGGCGCCGCCCCATCCTACGCGAATCTGAGCGGCTCAATGCTTGCACGCCGATAAGCAGGTGGAGTATGAGAAAATTTGCCGTGATAAGATTGGGAACCCTCGGCAGCGCCCCGCCCGCCCTGCCGCCCCCGCGCTCCGCCACGGCAAGCCGGGGAGCTCGCATTGGGGTCGTTCAGCGGAGCCTCGCGGATCTCGAACCTCAGTCGACACGGCTCATCCGCAAATCACCGTCTCTCTTATCTCCTTTCTTCTCTCCACTCCATACAGAAAAAGAGAGCTGTTTCGTATGTTTTGAAGCAGGATATCAGGACAACCTTTTCGACAACAACACATTTTTTTTGTGTTGTTTTATTTTGCGATACACCATTTCCATCTACTCGTTTATCGCGAAAAGCAATTGATTTTTTGTCTTGTTATGAACGATAAAAAGGAAGTAAATGTACACGCACTACCTTTTTGTCAGAAACTGCTGGAAACTGCAGTCACTTGTGGTATATCGGCACAGTATTTTTTTAATATCCATCTGCAACAACGGGTCCGTTATTTGGAATTATTGCACACGTGCACAGGGCATATAGGCAGGCCGTAGGCCCGTACCTCCTCCCT
>NW_026267165.1:643814-648038 GCF_000697945.3 Frankliniella occidentalis
GGGGGGGTGAAACACGATATGAGGCACTTTCATCGTGCCCGTGTAGTTGAAATGCGCAGAGTTTCGGGTTAATCAAATCGTAACGTCAGCCAAATTTCGATTCCATCACATGGGCATGAGCTCTGTTATTATCACCGTCACTTAATCCCCAGGCACCATGCCACCACCGCCATATCCCGTCGATTTCTGTCGATGTTTTCCACGTGCCGCCGCGCGCGGTACCATAAGACCAGATGAAGTGTCGCACGCGGAACCCTTTTCTGACTGACGTCATTGTACAATCGGAGACAGGCCGACAGTACGTCATCTCGCGAGGAGATCCGCCGCCCCCGCCGCCCCCGCCGCGATACCAGGGCGCGCGCCCTGCAGTGTGGCTCCGCCTTCCATCAATCATCACGGGGGAAGCTTACGTGCGGCCGAAACCTAGATTACCACCCTGACGTGAGCGACTTTGGAACGATCTAGATTACGCGTCGTCAGTGTGTGAGTATGCGTGTGTTTGTGTGTGTGTGTGCGTGCCTGCGTGCGGGTGTCCATGATTCGAGAGTTTTTGTGCGCAAGTTGTGTTTGTGTGTGTGTGTGTGCGTGCGCGTGTGTGTTCGTTTGTGATGAAGGGTTGTTATTGTCGGTAACACGACCTCCACACGCCTGCTTGACTCGCCCCACCGACTACCATATACACAACACATATACGGCTGCAATACACTCGGCCCGCGTAGCTGCCTATCAGCGAAATCTCCCCACAATGACACGCAGCGAGATAGGGAGAAAAAAATAGCATTTGGCTCTATTTATACGGGGTTGTATGTACACACGGGCTGGGGTGCGGGAATTCCAGCCCAGGCGGTGAGTATAAAAACCCCTGCGGCGGGAAAACCCACGCTGATGTGACGTGTGACAGGGGGGCTGTTGTGCGAGGGGGAAGCGGAAGGTAAAACAATAACAATAACAGCTCTGACACTCTACACATCAAACACGTGGAGCGCCCCTCCTGCTCTTGCGTCGGCTGTTGAAAATTTCCCTGGATTCCCTTAAAGATTTATTCCGGGTCTGTATTGGGAACTCCCAAAGGACATCTTTTCCTCGTTTTAATGCTGCGAACAGCGTTCAAGTAAGCGCGTTATGAGACGAGTCTCCTCTATGTTTTCAAGCTAAAACAGGAAGCAGGTTTATCTCTGCTCTTTGTGGACGTCACCCTTGCAGCACACTCTGCACATCCTCCCTTTTCCCCTTCTCATACGCAGCAGATGTTTACTCGATGTTTTTTCTAGGTCCCTCTTTTTTTTGTTCGTAATGTGATGCCGTTAGCCTCTGTTCTTTACAGGTATACCACACCGCACTTCCGAGCACCGCAGAGTCTCATTAGACTAAACGCATATTTTTAGTGACCCCTGGAATTAAAATAAAAGAAGGGACGTGGTTGGGTGCAAGAAATGCTGCGGCAGGAGGACTGACCTTTTCTCGCGAGCCGGTATCGAAATTGCGTTTCGTAACTCCTTATTTGTGGATCTATTATTCTAAACAACTAAACACAATGGCACATTACACAATCGAAGTGTCCCAAAAACAAAGTGCGAAGTTACACAAACTTCGGTGTGTATGGTTAAAAGATAGGACATCAGAACTTAGTGCAACGCATCAAACTTTGTTGTTTGGATGCATCGCAATACATGATTTTCCTCGTATTTTCATGGCTAACAATAAGGTAGTAAATGTAAACACCCCATTATCACCGTTAATAACCAAATAATCGTACATCCTTCGGAACGAAAAATGCCACCAAGTTTGCGAAAGCGACCAAAGTTGTTTGTGCGGAGAAAACTTTAAACAAACTAGTCCCATGCCTCGCGCTACGTTAGCCTCCTGACGTCTGCTGGATTTTCGGTGAACTAACGGACAGACGGGAAGTGAACGCCTAGACGAGAGGGGAGGAAGGATTTTCCCCCGGAAAGTCTCGACGATAGGAACGCAATGCATATTCAAGAGGAAAGGAGAAAACCCTCCTAGCCGCGGGGGGAGTGTAGGCCAGGCTGGGAGGGTGGGGCAAGAAAAAGAGATTGGGGGGGGGTAGAAGGAGAGAGAAACGGGGGAAAACTGGGCGTGGGGTATTCGAGTGAGTTAGGGCTAGCGGGAGGAAAGAGTGAGTGATACAAGTCATTTCCTGCGATGGAACAGCCCCTCGCCACACTTCGCACTGACAAGAGGCCCTCCGTCACCCCGGTCCCGGTGCCTGCTCTACCACGGGCACAAGGACGCAGTCGTGGCCCCCCTTGAGGCGGCCGTGAGCCCGCCTGCCCACCACCCCTTGTATATACACCAATCTCGTTCCCCATAGAGCACCACACTGGCGTGATTTCCATCAGAATGTGGTGCGGCCGGCGCCGAGCAGGAGGGGGCCGTACAGAGGCGCACGGGCCGCACAGGCCGAGCCCCGTATACAGGACGCACCATCATGCACTCGAGCGCGGGAGGCATCGCATTGATCCACGCCATGCAAATGGGACAGGGCTGGGTAGCCGAAGGGCTGACAGTGTAGTCCGACCCCGCCCCGCCCCGCCTGCTCCCGCCGGAGGGCACCGCGCCCTGCCTGCCCCGTCAGGTCAAACCGTGTCAAAACCCAAGCAGTCGTTTGTATGTTGTTGCCTTTCCGCCACGCTTATGCGCCAATCTCGTTTGTCATCACCATGCCGCAGAACCTTCTATGGCTCGATGGCAACGTGTTGGCATATTTGGCATTCTCTACCGACGGTAAAAATTCGGCTGTGACCATCTTTAAGATATACTCTCCTTCGCGAACGTATTTTTTACGGCATGCCCCAACACCACACGGTACGCCGTGACGACTCGCGCGCTTGGGTTTGTAGATGTTATCTTCCTCCCTGCGTGCGCAGCGTGCGTAGCCAAAGGCATAAAAAAACTTTTTGTCTGTTCTCGACGACGCTCTCACTCGCCCGCCGCGGAGGTGTCTTCGCTGAGGGTGCCGCCGCCTCCCCCCTGCCTGCCTACTCCCGGCCCGGCGCGACTGCCGAGTCTCTCTCCGCAGAATGTGTGTGGTGCGACTCCCAGCTCGTAATTTTCACACCGCTGCTCAGCTCGCCGTGTGTAGGGGAGGGGTGGGGTGTGGGTGAGTAGCAGCCCCGGTGGCAGGCTCTGTGAGTGTCTCTACTCGCATCCGTGTCCCTCTCGCGTCCTCCTGTGGCTAGGGCCCTCCATCCTCCATCCCTGTGCCGCCGCGCTTGTGGCGTGACGCTGTTGGCACGGCGTGTGCCGCGCACGGCGCGCAACCGCGGCCCGAGGCCCATCACGGAGGGCAAACAGTACCGCCTGCCTCTGGATATTGAATTAGCCCGCCAACTAAATTGGACTCGCTGCGCAGTATATTTCATATGGCATTACCTTGCGCGGCGTAGACCGCGCGCGCGGGGGCGGTGCGGCGGCGGTGGTGGTGGACGCGGTCGGCGGGGGAGGGACGCGGAAAAAAAATGTTGGGGCAGATTTCCCCAGGGCGCCTCCACTCATTGTAATACGTGCACACCGGTGCGCGGTGCGCGTACAACGCGGCATTCAAACTCGAGCTGGCCGCTGCTCGTGATCCCCGTGGCCAGCCATGTAGACCAGCGTTGTTTCCCGTTATGAGAAATTATACTGGAATGCTGAAAGAATTGATTAATACGAGCATACAACACGATGCGTTCGTGCGTTGCTCGGTTCCCCCCACCCTGTACTCGACAGGCGGCCGCTAGCTCACTACGAGCGCCCGATTGGTAGGCAACACGATGCGTTCGTGCGTGGCGGGGCTGCTTACCCAGCACTCGACAGGCGGCCGCTAGCTCACTACGAGCGCCCGATTGGTAGGCAACACGATGCGTTCGTGCGTGGCGGGGCTGCCTACCCAGCACTCGACAGGCGCTCTGCTCGCCGACGCCGTCTCTACCAAATACGTAGTTTATCTGCCATAATCAGTTGCGCGCGTCTGGCAGAGATGCAGAGACGCGCTGGTCTCCGCTTTTCCTTCAACAAAGACCCCGACCTCGTCCCCCCCCTCCTCCTCCGGAATAACACTCTCTCGTCGAGGCCGCGGCATGTCACGTCACTCAAGCCCGCAATCCACCTGGATGGGATGCATTTGCATTATGCAAACAGGTGAATCCATATGGATCAAACGAAAGAAGGGGCGTGGCGCAGAGTATATAGGGATGAGGTTGCTTCCACTTTACCCCCCCC
>NW_026267165.1:650643-651497 GCF_000697945.3 Frankliniella occidentalis
GCGCACGGGAACGCTAACAGGAAAAGTTGTGGGCGTGTTTGTGAGAATCTAGATGTCAGCAGGAGCTAAACTTGTGGGAGCAGAGCGTACTTTCGCGTATCTCCTTGCTGTTCCGAAAACCTGGTCCCCTACGCGCTGAAACTCTGGTGAATTTTTTCTCTCTCCTCCTTTGTCGAGACTAGACTCCCCACAATCGGGGTCTCGATAACGCTTTGATCATGACCGCTCTTCTGTTCCCACTGGTAACGAGAATCGCAACGGCGATGGGCAATCCGCGGGTGCGGCGTGGGGCTCCCGGCGGACAAGGGGCAACGGTGTGCGAGCAAAAGGACCAGAGTGCCTCTGGCGCTGCTGCGGGTCGGGGTGGGGCGGGGCGGGGTGAGGTTGGATGGGGCGGGGCGGAGCGGGGCGGAGCGGGGCGGAGCGGGGCGGAGCGGGGCGGAGCACCGGCAGCAGTAGCCGTGTAGCGCTGCGGAGTCATTAGGGGAAGGAGCAGCAGGGCGGGCCGCAGGATACACGGAGAGGGAATCACAAAGAGCAGAGGTGTATCTCGAGAGGAGAGAGTGAGAGGGAGAGCGAGAGAGCGGAAAGAGAAAGGAAGAGAGTGAGAGTGGCCCAAGGCGAAGTGCGGGCAGCGGCGAGCGTCTGCATATACCCAGTTCGGCTATGTTAGGCGAGGCTGGAAAAACGACTAGCGCAAATAGTACACACACATATCAAGAGAAATATGCACGCGTTGTTTCGCCTCTTGTGGCCTTGTATCTCTTGCATGTTATTTTGTGGAAGTAATTTTCTCTTTGTTGATGGAGGGGAGAAGCAGACAAAACGAGTGTGTCGTCGCAAATATGGTGGGG
>NW_026267165.1:653152-654711 GCF_000697945.3 Frankliniella occidentalis
GCGGGTGTTTGAACCCGTGACCTGCGACCCGCGACTGAACGGCAGCCGCAGCCGCAGCCCGGGGATCGCGTTCGATAAGAGTCGTTGGAAGGTCGGGAGGCCGGCCTGGCCTGGAGCCCGGATGGATAATTTCCTCCTCGGCGTCTCCTGCTCGGCGGTGGGCGGGCGCGGCGGACCGCATCGGCCGTGTTTTAGTTTTCCTCCGCCACCTCAGGCCCAGGCCCTCGCTTTCTCTCTTTAACTGTTTTTCCCTCCAATTTTTTTTTCAAACCTTTTTTTCCCTTTATTCCCTTTGTCATATTTTTTTAAACTGTAAAATCATTCCGTAGAGGCTCTAGAGAAGCAGGGGAAGCTGCCACCGCTGCTGGCTTTGCCGCGCTGCTGGCGCTAGTCCGCCGGTGCTCTGCTGTAAAGCAGAGAGCGGGAAGGGATGGAGAGAAGGGGGAGGGGGATAGAGGCAGCGGGGAGGAGGGAGGCTGGCCAGGTAGACAGCCACGTCGGCTCCCCAAATGACCTGTGAGCGATTCAATTTTACACTTGACTAGACACTCGCAACGTCTGCTCAACACGGGGCTGGTGCTGGGCTGAGTGGGGCGAGGCGCGGCAGGGTAGGGTGGGGCGGGGCGGGGCGGGGCGAGATGCTGGGCGGCCATCAACAGCGCCACTCCGTGCCGAGGGATCAGCCCCGGGGATACGACAGGTGGTGAATCTCATCCCCGAGCACACACACTCACACACCCGCATACACATGCAAAATAATGATATGTCACTCATCTTACGACATTTTCCGCCTTCACATCGGGGCCTGTCTATCTTTGATGGAGAACGTAACAAATTGACATCAAAAATATCCGTAGAGTCCTATTTTACTCCTTCCCCTATCTTCTCACTTTTGAAGCTATTCACACCCGTATATTATGGTAACGCGACGTTCTATACACAAAAGTATATCTCACTGTGAAAAATAAACGTTGGTTTACGCGAAAATTTTCCGTAATGTGTGTGTTGTAAAATTACAAATTGAAATTGTAAATTGGCAAGCACTTTGTATCCGACTTTGGACTTTGGAATTGATCGACGAGCAGGAATGGCCTGTTACAAAATTTAAAACATGTTTCTTATTACAAATTATAACAATTTATTGCCGTCAATTTACGACCACAACGTTTGACACAGTGCTTGCTAGGAAAAGAGCTCGCTGACACAATTTTAAATGTGAGTTCCTCGCCTCGCTGCTGCACGCTACGGTGCACGTGCGTGATTGGCTGCCGAAGGGCCCCCGCCCGTGTTGTCGCTTGGCTCCCGCTGCTGCCACGGCCACGCTGTGAGGCCCAGGCAGGCCCCCCGGGCGGCGGGTGCGACACATTCTGGCGGGGGATGTACCCCGACAATAATTGCGCGGGCTTGTTTGTCAGACGGGCGGGCGGGGCGGGTAGACGGGCAGACGGAAGCCTCTTGCGCGCCTCCAGCTCACACCGCACACACTATATCACTATGTTTATGTTTACATTGCTCTGCGTAAATCGATGCGCATAAACGCCAGCTTTCCCGTAATAATA
>NW_026267165.1:655796-658297 GCF_000697945.3 Frankliniella occidentalis
GGGGCACTAAAGTGTATATGGCGGTGTTTGCGGGAGCGTGAAAGTGTGTGGAGAGTGGAGGGTGGTGGGCTGCTAAGGAAAGTAGCACACACCTCCGAAGGGTTTTAAAATTACTGTGACAACTAAATTCTTTTCTTGACAAACTACTTCATGTACGTCTTCTAGGCCGCGGTGAAAAAATATTTCAGTGTTTTCAAAAAGAAAATTTACCGTGGAAAATGGTGTAAAATTACGGTTCTAAATTGTGCAATTACGAAACTTGTACAACGCTACGTATCGACTTACGATCGTAAATTTAACAACCTTTTGCCCTTTTATAAATTGGAAACTACAAAACAAAAGTATGGTTTCTTAACAAAAATATTTTTCACACTATCAATCTAACGTAAGAGAAATATGTCACCTTCTACAGCGAGACTGAAGTCTGCTAGTCTAAAATGCGAGACATATTTGTTTAGTTTGCTTGTACTGAGACCTTTGTCCACGCGACTATTATGGCTGTTTAACTGGCAGGCTAAACAGCAGTCTGGGAATTGAAATTGACAGGCAAAACAGTCTTGCAGTTAAAACTGCCACATTGTTCCGCACCGCTGGGTTTGCAGAGGATTGTGCCCTTCACCTTCTATTTACAACGGTGGGTTGTTTCATCCAAGATGTGTACCCCAGCGCGTAATAGCGCCACGACTCGATTGCTCCTGCTCGCCCGCGGCTTGCGCGCGGCGGCTCGCGGCCAGCGCAGCGCCCCCTTAGATACGCACGGGGGCGGAAGTGAAACTGTTGGCCCCGTTAATGAGCTGTAGCGCATTATTTCGCGAAATTACGTGCGGTTAGGGGAATCGCTTCGCCCGAGGGTGTAGCGCGAGGAGGAGGAGGGGGTTTGGCCACTGTCTGTTTAGTTTCCATTCGCAGGAGGAACAATGGGGTATAGCGCGCGAGCACGGGGGCGAACTCACGGCGAGAGAGCGCGCGGAGGAGGGGGAGGGGAGGAGGGGGGAGTAAGGGTGAGGCAGCAGCCCGCGTAGTAGCCTTGCCCCTCGCCCCGCTCTAGGCGTTCCAAAAGTTCAAGAGTCACGGCTGGCGAAGGTCGCGCCTCCTCCTGTCTCTCTCGCGCGCGTCCGAGACCCGGCCGCGTCTCGCGTTTGAGGTTCACGCTAATGATTATTTGAATAGGCCTAGCAACACGACACGGGGGAGCTCCTCGCGGAGCGGATGCAGCTGTCTGAGCGCGCGATTGTGAGAGAAGAAGAACAGCGAGTGCAAGGTAGCGGTTGTGCCTGGTGCCGCCCTCAGCGCGTTCAGCAGCGCTCATCTCGGCTAGAAACGCAAATAATAGCTGTAATTAATGATGCCACACGATAGGCAGCGAGCGCCACTAGAGGCAGTCCCCCCCTCCACCACCACCGACCCCCTGCGGACTCTCTCGCGCTGTCACTCTATTGTCGTAGCCCGCCGCGCCGCGGTCTTCCCCCCGCTCAATTTCTCCTTCTCTCTTTTCACTCAGCCCCTCCCAAAAACGCTGGGTACAAAGAACAACAGCACGTGCGGGGCTTTGCTTCTGCTCAGCTCGACCCTGCCTTGGGCTGCGCGCCGCCGCCTCGGGCGTGGCCCCGCTGCCATGGTCTCCGCTTGCTGGGCCCCGCTGCCATGGTCTCCGCTTGCTGGGCCCCGCTGCCATGGTCTCCGCCGCTTGCTGGGCCCATGGTCTCCGCTTGCTGGGCCCATGGTCTCCGCTTGCTGGGCCCATGGTCTCCGCTTGCTGGGCTCCGCCGGCCCACGGCCGCAGCAGCGCCCCCTCCCCCTTACCCCCCTCTCATGTCAGCTGTTCACGTCCTGGGCGCGTGCCCCTGCTAGGTAGGCCACAAATACGTCACGCTGAGGGAGTGGGTCGTGGAGGGAGGGAGGGAAAAAGGGAGGGGGGGAGAAGGAGGAGGGGGGGACGCGGTCCCGTGTTTGGTAGGGGTGAGGGGTGGGTTGGAGGGGGAGAGCACGGCCCGCCCGAATCACGGCACCGTTTTATCAGAACGATATTCAGGGCAACGGCCGTAGGGTAGGGGCCCCTCGCGCGCGCTCCACCACCCACCTCTCCCTTTGGGCGTGCACGCGTGTGTATGCGTGCGTGCGTGCGTGTGTGTGTGTGTGTGTGTGTGAGTGAGTGTGCCCGCGCTGCTAGTGCACCGTGAGTACACACGACGGCTCGGGAGCGGCACACGCCGCCGGCAATCTTCTACTAGTTTGTCTATCCCCCTGCCCCTCCCGTCCGTACCGCGCACACCTCTTCCATTTTCCCTTAACTTCCCCCCCCCCTCTCAGCCGCCATTCCCCTCCATTTTGTCTCTCTCGGGCGGGTATGAGGGAATTCTTGTCGGTATACCGCGCTGCGCCGCACCAATCCCCCCGCGCGCGCTCGGGGTACCGGACGGCCGCCCCCGGGAGCACCGGGACGTTCATTAAAACTTAGTGCGCTGATGAGCGAAAGAGCTTGGCGCGCACAAACGAGTTGG
>NW_026267165.1:664151-666051 GCF_000697945.3 Frankliniella occidentalis
GGTTGAGGCTTTCATTCGCTTTCATTTCATCACGCCACCGTGAAGTGACGCCGAGGAGCATAGAGCCTGGATGGGCGAGAAGCGAAATAAGTAAATGGAGAGCAACAGAACTTTTTAAATTCCTTACATACTCAAAAGAAAATGTATTGACGATTTTAGTGTATGTACTTAAAACTGTTTTTTTTTTGTTCCTTTATTTTCTTGAGTCATTGCGCTAGTGTTGAGAGCATTTCCCTCGGAATAAGAACAATGTGCACTCAAAAGAGTACAAGTAAGAACAATGTACTCAAAGTATGAAAGAGACATGTTTGTGTGAAGTGCATATGGGCGCTGGACGACCACGCGCAATCAAGCCTGCAGCTGTTCTTCACTCATACCCTATCGTATCATCGGAGCAATTTCCGCAGCGCGTGGGCACAACCAAAGTTTTACACAACAAATCACATTTATTGCGGCAGACAAGCGTCGGTGTGTTCTCCACACCGTGTACCGCGTACCGCGTAGCAGATAAAGAGGCGCACACTCCCTCTCTGATACAGCGGGTAGTTTGTTAGCCGTCCCTATCTCCTTTCCTCGACATCCAACTGTGTCTATTGTCTCTCCCGCCTTCCATACCACCCCAAATCTCTCTCTCCTTCCTCCAATCAAGGCGCTGTATCTATCCCTCATAAGGCCAAGAGAGATTAATAAGCGAAGCTGGCCGGAGACCATGAAACCTGGCGACAGGCGAAGAAAACATTTCCACGTGGAAACTCCCGTTTATTTGGTAGAGCACACTCCGAAAGATCTTCCCGTCCGTTCGTTGTAACATTTTAGGTTATACGTCGCATTTCACGAGTAAATGCCTTTCTTGAAGCAGGTATAATAGCAAAATGTCATAGAAAACAAAAAGATGTACTGTGTAAAAAATGATTTCTTTAAAGGAAGATTTGCTCTCCGAAGGTGAAGGAGAAACCGTGAAATTTTCAGGTAACAACTGGAAAGTTTACGGAAAATTGCCGGCCGCGCCTCGTTTTACGCTGAGTCGACGCCTAACGGTGGATTGAGGCTGTCTTATCGGCCTGATCACAGTCTGGTGAATACTGGAGCTTGCTTGCTGTAGAAGCAGTAAATGACTTCTTACTTCCGCGAAAGCTTCCAAGGTGCCCTCGTTAAAAGAAAAAAAAAAAGCGTAGGGACGCTGCTTTTGAGTCAAAAGACAGCTGCCGCAGAGACTCTCGTGGATTTTGTGTGCGTCCTATGTAGTCATGATGTGAGAGCGGCATCAAAAGATTGCTGCGGCTGGGGAAAAAATAATGACCTACCCGGAGAAAGCTGGTTTTCCTCCCTTTCAAGCCTGTGTCTGTGTGTATGTCGCAATAGATACAATAATACATCGTTTACAATCTTGAAAATGAGCACAACAACAGAGTATTTTCCTTTTTAATCTCGTTTCCGGACGCCGGGATAGGATTGGGACCCCTGAGCGCATCGCGAACCGGAGCCCCGCGGAGCCCCCGCCCGGGCCGGTCCGGCCGGAAGCCAGGAAATAAAATGAAGGCAGCTCCTCCCCTTGGATACTGTCGTGGCGGCACCGGTGGCGCGTGCGTGACGCGCAAGCAGAGAAGCGTTTCGGCTAAACTTAAAAAAAAAGTGTCTCATTTGTCAGATCGAGCATTAAGCTTATTAATCAATTTTTCACGCCTATTTCACACTTGTTTTAAAACAAAGATGACACTATTCCAGAACGAAGATTGGTTCACTGTGAAAAATCGCAGTAGGTTTTACGCGAAAAATTTTCTTGACGCATGTCGGAAGATTTCAATGCATAATTTTAAAACTACAAGCACCATATATCGACGTGGGGTTCATAGACAGGCAAGTTTAAGGTGTAAAAAATTTTAGAACATGTTTTGTAAAT
>NW_026267165.1:666101-667866 GCF_000697945.3 Frankliniella occidentalis
ATGATCAGCGACGATAGACAAGCCAAGTCCATGTGTATGCGATACAGTATTACCAAAAACAATACTGAACCACGGGACCTTCACTGGAAAAACAGAGGCACTAAACAACACCTTTCCCCGGGGCACTAAAGTCAAGGGCGCAGGTTAGTGTCTTTCCTTTCCAAAGGCACGAAACTTGCCTGGAAGTCATATGAAGCTAGCCAGCTAAATGTGTGAAAGGTCACATTTAGTAACTTTCAAAAGTAGGGATTCACAACCTTTGTTTTTCCAGTGTTTGTGAGATCCTGTACTTTCTTGGCTGGGCACGTGGGATTGCTTGCCAGTTGAAAGCTCAAGCCTCAAACTTATGCATCACATTCCCGCCTGATACGTTCAGAGTAGCGCGCACGGAGCCCTTTCGGATTATGCACATGCACGTATACGGTTCTAGCTCCGGGGATGCCCCCCCCCCCTCTCTCCCACTTCTTGTAATCCTTCACCGACCAATAACGGTAATGCACTCTGAGCTGAGGCTCGCCTCGCGTGCCAGGCGGGACGCTTCTGCCGCCCTGCCCGGGGCCGCCCCCGCTTCACCCTGACCCCTCGCCGTGCTAACGGTAGAGATGCTATACTCTGCCCCGCCTGCTCATCGTTACCAAGGATCTTTTACCCCCCCCCCCTTTCCCTTTGCTGTCAAATTTTTCTCTGATATATCGGTCGCGCAAATATTTTTCTAATATCCGCTCACGGGTAGTCTTTGCCGGGATACCATACCGGGTGGGAAAAAAAGAGAGAGAAAGGGGAGGGGGGTAGGTCACGTCTTGTGGAGCCTGAAGAAAAGAGCGGCCGCCAGGTGGGGATGCAGTGGCGTCTGCCCAAACCTGAGTGAGGGAGAGAGGAGCCGGGGGAGCGGAAGGGAGCGACACAAAACGAGAGGGGAGAGTTTAGACCTCTCGCCCTAGTCCGTCCGGCCCCTACGCCGCTGCCGGTTTATCCCGTCACGCGGAGGTGTGTGCAATATAGCGAGGGGAAGGAACCTTGGGGAAGGGGGGGGCAATCCCTGTTATTACAGGGACCGTGACAAATGGATCGCCATTCCAAAAAGCACACACGTACGACGGCGGACGGGGCGGAACGCGGCTAAAGAAAAAGCCGGTCAGAGGGAGAGCAAGGATACAGTACAGCCAAGGGCGATCCCTCACCGGCCGCCGCTCCGCCCCACCGAGCAGAGCGAGCAAAATTGTTTCATCTGGGGAACGCATAGCTCGTTCGGCGGCGAAAATCGAGTGGACTTCTGTTGCAGACACATCAGTTATTGGGGCGCGGGGCCTTTCCGACAAATTTGAGGTTGAGTTGAGTGAGTGAGTCGGTGGGTTAGTGAGTTACTGAGAGGTATTTTCATATTTATGGGGTCTAAAGCACAGAAGACTATAGAGAGTCTTATTTTAGTACATAATTATTTCAGGTTCAGATATTGCAAATACAGCACACTTGTTTCTAGTCTGTGTAACAGGTGAAATGGAATGCACCACAGAGAGCCAGCTCTGGAAACTCAAGTGTGATACATTCTAACAGTTATAAGTGCAATACCATGAGTATCACAGTAAAACCCTACCACACGTTACCACGCTTCAAAGTGCAGTCTGGCACTTCAGTTGAAAGTGTGATACACCTGTGGTACGACAGTGGGAAGCGTGATACATGCATGGTACTACAGTGTAAACTGTGTTACTCATTTTAACTGTTGGACTGTATCACACAGAGAGAGAGAGAGAGAGGGGGGGGG
>NW_026267165.1:676481-678840 GCF_000697945.3 Frankliniella occidentalis
ATTTATTACAGAATATCTATCGTTAATTTATGATGATATTTTTCACAGTATACGAAAACACACTAAGTATACGAAATGGTATAGGAGACGAAAAGACTTGAACGTTCTCGTTTCTATGATTTTTTACTGTTCGTACATTTTTGGTGCTGTTTTTGATGTTCAAAGCTATCCACGAATGTACTCATTCCCTCTTATTTTATTCATGGAAGGGCAGCATATGTCGCGTTGTTGGCTGAGTGCACGCTGTGCTTATTTGCCGACGCTCGGATCTGTAGCCCAAGAGGCTAGCTACGCAGGTTTCGGTGGAAGCCACGAGGAAGCCAGCGAAAAAACCAAAGCAACCGGCGATTGAAGGAATTTTATTCCTGAACCGAGAATCCATTTTTCTTGTTGCTACTCGCGGACAGCAAACTGCTAGCAGGATATATTTTTTTCTCTTTTTTTTGTTGTCATGTAAAAGAAAATTCTATTCGGTTTGGCTGTGCTGGTTGGGCGCTCGAGCCAAAGTGGAGCTGTGCCGCGTGCGAGACACGGAGCTCGACAATAGCAGCCAGTGAAAAAATAACACACACACACGCACACATGCACCCGTACACACCTCGTACGATCAGGACTGTACAACACGGGTGGTGAGGGGGTGACACGCACACGAGCAGAGACAAAAATAAAATACCGTTGAGAGATTTGACACAACTATATTGGGATTCTTCCTCTTCTGTTTTTCTTTTTAATATGCATCGTCGTGCACACGGTGCAAACGCGACCCTGTAAGCAATTAGACCGAGTCAGACGCATGTACCGTCAGCCTTTAGAGGCTGTGCAGTGCAGCTTTGATAAAAGCAGCCCTCTCTGCAGTCGGACCGCGCAGATGGAACACGCCGAAATGGACTGCATGCATTATGCAGAATCCAGAGCTCTAATCCTAGTCCTGCAGTAGGCCGGCCGCCCTCGACCTTGTGGGGGAGGACGGGCCTATTTATGTTTATACTGGGCCTCGGCCATGCTCTCTCTCGCCCTCCATCCTCTCTCCTCGCTCTTCCTCCTTCTCTCTCGCGCACTCAATAACTTAATTTCACTGCAAATATATTTCCATTCTTCCCTACCCTGCGGCAGCGCCCATGGGGGAAGGGGCGGGGGCGTCCAGAGAGGGGCGGGGCGAACAGGCCCACACTATAAACCTTCCAGCAGAGCACCTGCTGTGCGAGCGAGACGAATAACGGAGCAAAAGGCCCCTGTACTGTAGTTTGGGACGTATAGCTTAGCACAGGGAGGAGGGCTCTGACCCCCCCCCCTCCCTCTCCTCCCCCGCACACCCCTTTGATCATTTTGTTTGCGGTGCGGTGCCCAACGCCATCCATCTATCTACCCCCTCTGGGACGATATCTTACAGACCGCAGTACAGTGTGCGGTGGCGCGTGTTGTGCTCACAGTCCGTGCGCGCGAGCGCGCGTGTGTGTGAGAGCGTGCGTGCGCCCATACAATATGTATCTCGCGCCTGAGCCTCGAGCCGGGCCCTAGTGCCTCCAAATGACTCGCGCAGCGCTGCGCCTGTTGCTGCGGCCTGCGCCGCCGCCCTGCTGCGGCGAGGCGCGGCGTAGTGCTGCGCTGTGTGCGGAGTTCTCAAACGGGAGGGAGAGGGCGACTCGACTCGGGTCTCCGCCCACACGGCGAGCGCCCTGTACCCAGTCAGTGATGACCCAGTGGGGCCCTGCTTCCCCTCCAACCCCCTTCCTCATCCTCTCTCCGGTCCCCCCCGCTGCGACCTTGCCTTACCTCACCTCCCTATTACATCACCTGTCTTCTACTCCCCTCATTCAGCTCCCCTTCTACCACTTTTCCCCCTACCCCTCCCCCCCTCTCTCTCTCTCTCTCTCTCTCTCTCTCTCTCTCTCTCTCTCTCTCTGTCTCTCTCTCTGTCTCTTTATCGTAACCACGCGTTGCGAGTCACCCTCACTCCGACTCGCTTCGCTGGCGGGTAGGAGTTGGGTAGAAGCAGCGGCACGAACACGACACTAGCCCCCGCGCCTCGTCACGCCACGCCCTGCCACGCCCTGCCACGCCCTGCCACGCCCTGCCACGCCCTGCCACGCCCTGCCACGCCCTGCCACGCCCTGCCACGCAGCCGTAAAACGCCGCCGTCGCGGTGCTCAAACGGAGGCCTGCTTCCACGAAGCAGCCTCAGTAGTAGTGGGGCCGAGCGCAACGAGCGAGCGCGCGCGGAGTGCGCGGGACGCTTTTCATGACTAGTTATTTGTCCTGCCTGCAGAAGTACCTACGTGACGGCGTGCGCTCTGCTGCTGGCGAAGTAAACGTTATAGGCCACGTGGAGTGGCACGTTCCCAGCTCTTACCCCCTCCCC
>NW_026267165.1:678890-681099 GCF_000697945.3 Frankliniella occidentalis
GAGGAGTCACTCAAGTAAACAATTACCCATATTTTGTTATATTTCGGTATTACATTACATGTAATACCGCGTAATACCCAGGTGGGGTGTACAGGGTATTACGGGAGTGAATACCCCCTCGATTGGGGCCTTGCTAATTGCAACCTAACCTTTGATATAAAAAATTGAAAGTTGGCCTGGTTCAGCTGCTCGAGTAAGGATATCGACCAGCCGTGTCCTGCATTGCAATCCCCTCTACCACGCTCGGTCCATCCACCTACCTGCCCCCAGCTGCACGGCCTGACCCCCCTGCCGGCCTGAGGCGCCCGCCCAACTTGGCTCATGAAGACTTATGCACTCCGGTAGCAGGTCACCTCTGAGGTCCAAACTTCTCGCTAATTTAGCGTGGGCCTGCTGCTGGCCTGTGCCGTACCCAAAACTTACTGACGTGTTTGCAGAAGATGCCAAGTCGGATGGTGACCCAGCCAGTCGCAGTTCACACATATGCCCTGGCTAACAAAATAATACCTTGAAGTTCTGCAAAAACATAAAAAAATCATGCTGCATTCAAAACTAAAAGGTGAGGAAAACTGACGGCCTTTTAATCAGCGCAGTAGAACAGTGTTGTACGAACGTTTTGCAACGTGATGATTGCTGATTTATCAGTGTACACTGGATGTACAGTGGTAATCAGCGATTGCTGCCAATTTTCAGAGCAGGAAGATGCTGCCTCAATGTGGTTATTCCCTCTGCGACAATAGGGGCCAAAGAGACGCCGTGGGCCGCATGGCTCTAACCCGCCGCGCTCGCTCTCGCTCATGCCGCCCAACAGGCACGTCCTTACCCCCTACACTGCCTTCTCTCTCTCTCTCTCTCTCTCTCTCTCTCTCTCTCTCTCTCGCTCTCTGTGTGTGTACCTCCCACCCCCTTCTCTATTCCTCTCTATTTCCCTTTGTCTCTGTCTCTCCCCCCACCTCTTCTCCCGCGTCCCTCGTGCTGCAGTCGTAAAAGACGGTTCTGCACTACATACTCCCACACCACAGCAGCAAAGCAGGCAATTGTTTGGGGATGAGGGGGGAGGGAGTTGGGTAGGAGGTTACGGGGCTCTCCCGCTCCGCCCCGCCAAGACACGCTCTGCTGGATTGGCGTTGACAAACACGGCAAATGCTTAGCTGACGCCGCACGAGAAACTGAAGGGAGAGAGAGAAAGAAAGAGAGAGAGAGATGGGGCTATCGGCGTGACCGAGCCAGGATCACGTCAACGGGCTTTTGAAAAGCTCAGTGGTGGTGTCTGCTACACGCTGCGAGAGCGACGCAGAGAGGTCATTAAAATCAAAACGACGGAAGCATTCAGAAAATTATGATGCGGTGATAATGATGATCGGGCTTTTTGGTTGAGGCTTTCATTCGCTTTCATTTCATCACGCCGCCGCGAAGTGACGCCGAGGAGCATAGAGCCTGGATGGGCGAGAAACGAAATGAAGTAAGTAAATGGAGAGCAATAGAACTTTTTAAATTCCTTACATACTCAAAAGAAAATGTATTGACGATTTTAGTGTATGTTCTTAAAACTGATTTTTTTTTGTTCCTTTATTTTCTTGAGTCACTGCGCTAGTTTTGAGAGCATTTCCCTCGGAATAAGACCAGTTTGCACTCAAAAGAGTACAAGTAAGAAAAATGTACTCAAAGTATGAAAAAGGCATGTTTTGAAGTGCATATGGGCGCTGGACGACCACGCGCAATCAAGCCTGCAGCTGCACTGTAAAAATTTTTGAGAGAATTTTACTATAAAAAGTCTTGGAATACTAGTTGCCAAGAGTTTTTATGGTAAAATTACTACAACTTGTAATTTTACAAGATTTGGTAAACATTATTACAAGTATTATGTTGTAAACATTTTACAAGTCAACACTAGTAAAATTTTTACAAGTAAAGTGTGGTAAATTTTAGACATGAAAAGTCTGGTAATTTTACATGAAATGTCTGGTATTTTAACCAGACTTCTTTGTAAACTTTTACGAGTCATCTGCGGGTGAGTTTGCAAATGTTTGGTTAAACTGGTATGCCGGCCAATGATGGTATTGGTGGTAACAAATGAGACAAAAGTTAAGCAACTAAACAACAGATTTATTTTCTTTCATGACCACACACTTATTTACCATAACAATCAAGTTTTATTACTGCCACTGCAGTCTTCATGCAAACATTGAAACGGTGAGCCCTAAAGTTA
>NW_026267165.1:686789-687555 GCF_000697945.3 Frankliniella occidentalis
AAACGTTAATTCGATTATTCTATCGGAGTGTTATCATTTTCATTACCGCAGCAATCACTGCGCCCGTTATCGAGGCCTGAAGCGTTGACGGCGCTGAGCCTATCGCCCTTTTAATTGCCACGTCAACGCAAACTTCTCCCTTCCTAGTTTTAATCTCTTATTTGAGAGTAGGTTAGGCGGGGTCGTGTTGTGAGCACTATATATGGTAAACACCGGGCCCCTGTTCCACGTCAGTTAGCCTTCATTTTTATTTTTATTTTTTCGCCCGCACTACTCGAGGCACTAACGCAGAAAAGGAAGTAGTAAAGGGCCACTCAAATTGCAGACCGATATGAGGGAAGTTTTGGTCGTAAATCATGCTGAACGGCTCTGAGCTACTTCAATAGCTGGGCTGCGAAAGAAGCGCGCGGTGTGGACTGAAGAGGGGGGTTGGAGGGGGGAGGCATGCGCATGCATTACCGGAGGCCCGACGCGCAAGCTCGGCGCGCGGCGCGGGAGAGGATGTCGCCGGATACGTTGGGGAGGGATGAGTGTCGTGAGCGAAATGTTTTACACCTTTTGTTCTTTAACGCCGTGCGGACGTGGGCATGTGCGGGCGAAGAGAGATAGAGAGAGAGAAAGAGAGCAAAGAGGGGGTGTGAGAGAGAGCGGAGCGAGGGGAGCGAGCGCTACGTCGCTGTGCGCCGTACATCACTCTCGTGGGGCGTGGCGCGGGGCGGGTCCACTTGAAACTGACTCTGCTATGCGTGTTATGGCGCGGCGACGT
>NW_026267165.1:695460-697729 GCF_000697945.3 Frankliniella occidentalis
ACCCTAATATTTAATTTAATTTCAAAATACATTTAAACTTATCTCCTACGACAAGTTTAACTTGTCGCTCTTTCATTCATTTTTATCAGATCTCTGAGGCATTTGAAGGATCACGAGTCGCTGAAGTATATTTAATTGAAAGTTCTATAATGTATCGTATCAAAGAGTTCAATTTCAATGCTCCCACCATTTTATTGGATATCATTGAACGTAATGTGACTGCAGACAAAGCTAATCAATTTAAGAAAGTGGTATATCTTGTTTTGATTTCGATGGGCCAATCCTACCTGAGTTTGCGCTATTGGCTATAATATTGTTCGGTCCCTTGCAAGTCCATGGCTATTGTGAAAATAAGTTGTGTGTTTTATAATCGTTTTGATAAGTCTTATTGAAAGATTATGTGACTTCCAATCATTCTACAAGTAAACACCATCCCATTTTGTTTAAATAACAAAATTGAAAATTAGGATTTTTTTAGAAGTTACGAAATTATAAGTGTGATACAAGATTTGGATTCCTGTTTCAGAATTAAAAAAGAAATGTCTTATGCTCAAAGCCGATCAGAGTCGAAATGGCAAAGTTATTAGCCTCCAAAGGGGTAAATGTATGCAAAAACGACCAAATCGTCAATTTGGTTGGCAATAACTCTGCCATTTCGATTCCGATCGTCTTGGAGCATAAAACATTTTCGTTTTCTTTTGTCAAGGTGAACTCGAAACAATAGTTACCTTTTTACATTTCTCCCGAACCACTACCCCCTTCCCCCCTCCAACTTACGTAAGTAAACACGTAAACCATTCGAAATATCACTTTCGTTTCTTCTCACCGAACACTCGCGAAACTTCGATGGTCGAGTTCCGCAACTCTAAAACTTAAAATATCACACTCTGTTTGACAATCTGACATTTTGATCACTTGTGAGAGAGTATCAAAGACGCGAAGTGGCGCAGACATCGTTCGGGCATGCTGGGAGCAGGGGTGGCTCTCACTCAGGTTAGCCAACGTAACAACAAAAAGCCGCTGCTTTTCAAATTGAAAAGTTAAATATTTACACTCAAACCGTTACGAACGAAAAGCTCCCACTTGTTTTTCCTTGAATTATAGATGTTTAGTCAAACTCACATTTCGTCCATGGACAAGCCGTTTTCCAGAAAAAGTGGAACGTAAACACAGACAGACAGACAGACAGACTCACGACGGAGACATCGCCTGACCCCTCATTGACTTGGACTGAGCTTCGCTCAGCGAAAATTATTTCGAAAGGCTCTACAAAATCACATATCTGTATTTCTACTCGTGTACATAGGCCTATGTTTTTCCTTTAAAAATGAGAAAATAGGGTATTTAACTTGATTTATTTTCGAGTAACTATGTGTAGCTCTGGGACAAACGAGGAACACACATCTTCCTGAAAAAAAATTATAATTAAGTAAGGTGAATAGCGGTTCTTCTGTGCATTATTCCGAAGAAAGGGTAGGCCTTTGTTGTGACCTTTACCTTGTTTTTACCGGGGTCCACCGCTCTGCCCAGCCGCCCTGCCCCCCCTCCGTCCGGCCGTGGCCGCTGCCGTCGCTGTTGAGCTGTTCGGTGCTCAGCAGCTCAGCTCGGCTCACCAGCCCTGATTCCCGGAACCAATAACCCTTTGTCTGGCTAATACGTTCGATGTGGACGGGGCGCAGGCGCGGAGTGAAAAGGAGTGAGATTTGGGAAAGGGAAGAAAGAGAAAGTGGAGCAGAACGGGAGAGAACGAGCTGCGGTGGATGGGGAGTACATGGGAGGAGAGAGTGGATGGAGTGGCGAGAGTTAGAGCGTTAGAGAGAGAGAGAGACAGAGAGACAGAGAGAGAGAGAAAGAGAGAGAGAGAGACAGAGGGGGGGTGGCAGGGGTACCCTGAGACCCTTGGTAATTAAATGATGAAATTGATTGAGTAGATGGGGCCAGGATGCGCAGGCTTGTGACGCTCAGTTCCTGCCCCCTGGAGATCTCTACACTGTTAGTACATATTGCAAGCACTAAAGTGTATTGACATAAATACTCACTGCGAATGCCACTTCGTCGCACGATACGGCCAGCTTTACGAATTTTAGAGACGAAACGTGAAATATACTGGGGCACGTTTTGGCACTGTATGCGGCCGGAGTACAACGGGTTAATTAAAGGTTGTTGGCTTTGCCCGTATGGCTTGCTAAAGACCCTGGAGCTGGCTGGTGCCCTCTCGACCCTTCTGGGCCTCCTGGACCCTCATCCCCGCCACGCCCCGCCACGCCCC
>NW_026267165.1:698428-699510 GCF_000697945.3 Frankliniella occidentalis
CTCCGCGCTATTTGTACGACGCCCGCGGCCCCGGCTGGAATGCCGAGGAAATGTTACGGCAGGTGAGGGGGGTGCCAAATGTTTCGTCGTTGTATATAAATATAGATAACAAGAAAAAATAACTTGCGAGTGCGGCAGTGGCATTGCCAATGTAAGGGGGGGCATACCATCATCAGTCGAGGCCAACGCTCTCAGTCCGTCCCCTGCGCTCCGTCAGGAATGGTCTTGTTGATATGGCTTTCTTACAAAATGTTGATTTCCGTGCGATTTCTTTGGTCAAATTACCGTTCATGCACATGCTCAGTAGAATGAACTAATGCGCATGCATGTTTGTGTCCGCAGACAAACTTATTCATTTGCTGCGTACAAAACTTTAAAGTTTGTGCGCAATTGCGTTTTATTCTGCACATACTCATGTCCGAATCGCGGCCAAACAGCACGCGTACATTTACAGATAAAATAAGGTTGTGTGCTGTGGTGCCAGGTGTGGGCAGAGGCTATGCTGATGAGAGCTTGACCCGCTGTCGCCGTGCTTCAACTGCTCCTCGTGGAACACAGCACCAACAGCACGACAGCAGCTTCACAGCTACAACGCGTGGGGCTTTTGTTTGGAAACCATTAAGAAGTAAAATGGAAGCAAGGGGAGGGTCGGAGGGAGGGTTGAAAAAAAAAAAGACGTGAGGCCGAAGAGGGCGTGAGGACGAGAGAGAGAGAGAGCGAAAAAGACGACGGAATAAAAGCAAAAAGGTCTCAACCTTAACTATGATATGTCGGCCTTAAAAACGCATGAGTGCCCAGCGCTGCGCTGGCTGCGCCATGGCAGCGCCGCCACCTGTCGGAGGTCGTATAACCAGCCGGCCCAGCCAGCCAACCGTCGCCGAGCCTGCCGAGCTGCACGACAATAAAAAGTCAGCAGTTAAAATCCCACGCCGTCGGTGCAAAGGAAGGAGAAAAAAAAACAACCTACGAGAAAAGAAAGAAACGCGGACGGGGTCACAAGTGGTCACGTGGCGCAAGGGGGATGAAGGTGGTGGTGGGTGCTGTAGGAGCACCGTGTTGTTGTCGTCTGGCCCCACGGACTG
>NW_026267165.1:702268-705054 GCF_000697945.3 Frankliniella occidentalis
CTCCCCACCACACCTCGCCACACCCCGCTAGGCCACGAGGCGACCTCCAAATCTCACGCTATAATTCGTGCGTTGAGCCCCGGCCATCCGGCGGCCGCCAGTAATTTCCTCTCTCGCCCTGTCTAGTTCTGTGTCAGCACTCTCTCTCTCTCTCTCTCTCTGTCTCTCTCTGCTGTCCTTCTTTCCCTCACCCCCTTCCAGTGGCAATTCACGTCACTAAAATGATGCTCATCTTGCTTAAATGATCGCCCTTACAAGGTAAACTAAGTAACGCCCTTAGGGCTAATTTACTGCAGTTTGTGCTTGTGCCCTGGCCGCCCTTAGGCCGTGACCTCGCTCACCACCCCCGCCGCAATTAATCTTAATCTCCTTGTTTCTCTTTTGGCGACGGCACTGGGCTGCTTATAGTAAGTTCCTCTCGGCTTAAAATATTCTTGCAGCTGCGTGCGAGAGAGAGAGAGGAGAAAGAGCGTTACGAGCCGAGAGTGAGTGTGTTTGTTGGGGTGGGGAGAGGGGGGAAGTGGGAGATGTTCATTCGCACGATGTGCTAGGTCCGGTGTTTGCGTTCCAAGTGATAAATACGCCACAGGTGTGTCAGCACTAACAGGTTACCTCGTGACCTATGAGTATGTAGTAGCGTACGCTAGTGCGATTGGCGTATAGCTCACAATCACAGCCCGCACCCGCCGCAGGTAACGTGCGCTCCCCCCGCATCTCTCCCCCCATCGCATCGCTCCTCGACTACTCTCTCCCTGAATTCCCCCTTCGACCACCCCTCCCTAACTCTTTGTGCCTTCTATCTCTATCCTCTTCTCTCTGCCTCAACTCTCTCCCTAGGCCTGTAAATTTGTGACGGGGAGGAGATGGCAGAGAGAGCGCCCCGGTGCTTCACACTTGCACCAGGTGATGTGTGTTTATGTGTGTGAGAGAGAGAGACGGAGAGAGGGAGAGAGACAGTGCGAGAGAGAGGGGGGGGGGGCTTAGCTATGTCGCTACAGAATGGTCGCAACTCCCATGGAACTCGTCTCCCTACAGCGCACCGTCTCCGTCTCACCCTTGGCCTGTCCTCGGCTCTTCGCTCCGCTCGGCTCCCTACTGTCACCTGTCTTGTATTACTTGAGGAATTTTCAATATCCGTCGCCGTCTGCCTTCGCATAGGACATGCTGACCAGCTCGTGCAGCAGAGTAGGGACACCGAGAGGCAGGGGAGAGGGGGTGAGCCACCACCACTCCGTCAGAGCGCTAAAACAAACTCCCTCCTTTTGCCGCGTCCTGTTGACAAGAGGGATTTATCATCCAGCATTCTCGTGAACACCCGCACTTTGCTCTGGCCCCGTCCTTGTGCTCCGTCTGTTGTGCAGGAAATGTCATCGTTGTAAACCCCGTCCTTCCTCGCGCTCCCGACACTGGAAAATCCACCCCGAGACACTTGCTTTGAGAAAAGTGCACTGCTACCTATTATAGGATGCTGAGGAAAGAAAGTCTTTAAAATTTTGAGGGAGTCTTCATGCTTCGCATTGTGAAGCGAAAACTTTTTGATCCCATCACGAAAGCATTTCTTTGCTACACTTGTTGAACAATAATAGTAGTACATACTGAAACACCCGGCACGGTTTTTCAAAATGTGCTGAAGTTTAGTGCCACAAAGGCTTAAAAGTATTCAAATCGAGGTGCACTAAAATTTAGCCAAAAAGGACACTAGTGTTTAGTCCTGTTACCTTTGGTTTTCGAGTAAACTCAATAATAAATCGTTTAAGAATTCCATGACTCAAGACGCCTCTCTGTAGAGTGTTCAATTAGCCCTCCCCCCTCCCCCCTCTCTCTCTCTCTCTTTTTGCCTCGCCTTTCCCATGCTGGGGTTTCGGCGGGCTAGACGCGGCAAAGGGTTGGGACGGCCCCACGGCCCCTGTTGCTCGCAGGCAGAGGCCCGGCGGACCCGCGCGAGACCGAAGCGAGCGAGGCTAGACTGGCCATGGTTGAATGGGCGCCTCAAGTACTTACTTGATGAACGAGCTGGCCAGGGACGAAGATGAGGCGAAAACTGGGAAAAGGGGGAGGGGGCCTGTGCGAACCGCAGGCGGCCAAGGTGGACATGACGTCAGGGTCCTTACGGGCCGGCAGGTCGCCATGGCTACGACCGACCTCTTCCTGCCTGACCTATACCCATCCTCGCCACCACCACTCCTTCCTCCCGCTCGGCGCGTAGGGGTCGGCTGGGGACAAATGCATGCACATAAACACCTGGAGATGTCATTTCCCTGGGGGTCTCGCCACGTCGGGTGGCGCGGCAGCCGGGGCAGCAGGCTGAGACGTAGAGAGGGGAAGAGGGTACGACAGCCAGCAGCACACCGTCGTCGGTGAGGGTTTCTAGTCGGGCAGAAGGCTCGACCCCCAGGGCGGGGGGCCCAAGGCAAGGGTCGCGTGGGGTCGCGAGGGGGCCCGGGCACCACAACAGGGGGGACATGGACGGTGGCCTGCAGGCAGGCACGCGGCGCCAGGACGCTCAGAACACATGTAGGTACGTCATCTGCAAGGTAGGGTAGCCGCCGCCCCCCGTCCTCTCTGTCTCTCTCTCTCTCTCTCTCTCTCTCTCTCTCTTTCTGTCTCTCTCTCTCTCTGTCTCGCACACACACACACACACACACACACACACACACTTCTCTTTGTTCTTCCCGCTCCAAGGGTGTCTCGTTTCTCCTCCCACCCCTGCTATGCCTCTTTGCCCTACTGAAGGAGCGACACTGCCCCGCTCCTCTTTTCATCCTACTCTTATTTCTTATTTCCCT
>NW_026267165.1:705104-707576 GCF_000697945.3 Frankliniella occidentalis
CTCTCTCTCTTTCGCTCTCTCTCTCTCTCTCGCTCTCGCTCTTTCTCTCTCGCGCTCTCTCTCACTCTCCGCAGTCGTTGTAGATTTCCCCTGGGCGGTTACGCTAAATCGTATGGGGGGGCGGTATACATTCACGTGAATGAAGAGGAGGTGGAGGTGGGAGCAGGACCGTCAGCTCGGCCTGCTGCTCGGACCAGCATTATCCAGTAGTGACACATCATACCTCGTCCCTCACATCCCCCCCACCCCACCTATATCCACGTGGAGCCGCTCGGCCGTCAGCGCGCTCCTTTGGTCCCGGCTGTAGTTTGTCTCCTTGGCATATGTGTGCGCGTGTGTGTGTGTGTGTGTGTGTGTGTGTAGAGGGGAAGGTCAGCTCCCCCCCCCCTTCCCCCTCGGAGGGGTTGGGAGGCGAGAGAGAGGGCAAGGGAGAGAGTGTGTGCGGGGCTCTTGTTTAATTGCGACGATGAAAGTGAGAGGGGAACCTCAGCAGCACGGCAACGACGTATAGTCGGCGCGGCAGCGTGTACATTTTGCGTTGTGGTCGGCGAGGTTCATCTCGGCGCACACAGCATGACGAGTATGGCTCATTTGCGGGGTTAGAGAGCGGCCCAGCCCTTTTGCACCCTCTGTTGCGGCGGGGCGTGGCGGGGCGTGCTGCGGCCACGGCAGCAGCAGCAGAGGGGCCAGGGCGGCGGGGCCCGCACGCCCCCTCAGGGCCCCACTCCACTAATTGCCTTCAATATTTTACCACACCGCAGAGCGGCTGGGAGGAAAGGATTTGGCCAGCCTCGGCAGCTGCCGCGCTGCTGCGGGTGCGAGCGGGCGGGCGGCTGGCGTCGGGCGTGGCGAGCGCCGTGGAGGTAGGCCGCGCGCCCGGCGGCCCCGCGCGACGGCACGGCCTACGGCCCGCCTGCCGGGCGCTATCCGAGGCGGCGGCGGCGGTGCTACTGCTACATCCGTGATGCGGCGCAACCCTCTCCGCCCGAACAGCGCTCTTCGATTCAAAGCTCCATGTCGGGCTGACGTGCGTGCGGCTGTCAGCGACACTCCCCTGGCGACGGCGGAGAAAAAGGCTCTGAGAGTAAACATTTCATCTCAGAGGCGTGGCCTCTTCTCCCGCCCGCCTGCCTGCCGGCCGGCCTGGCCTGCCCGCCTTTCCACCTGCCCTATCCTCCTATCCTGCCTGCCTCGCTGCCCGCACTGTTAAAATCCTGCTTTGCAGAACTGCGAAGTATTTCGATCCTTTTTAACTACGAGGCATTTACTTTATCGCTTTGCAATTGCAATGCGTCACTGTTCAACAGTGCGCCCTCCCGTCGCTCCGGCCTGCCTGCCTGCCCGCCTTGCCATCCTTCCCGCCTTCCTGCCTACTACCTCACCCTCTCCCCTGAGAAAAGCATGCTTTCAGCCCGCCATGGCCTTATAAGGCCTGACTTGTGAGAATTTGATGAAGACAGAAAGGGAAATCGGAGCTCTAATCGGCTGGAGTACCTCTCCCTCTCCCCCTCCTCCTCCTCCTCCGGGGGAAGCCGGCGGGAGAGCCGGCAGCACTGCTTTTAGCGCCGGTCGTCTGAGCCGCCCTGCTGACGGCTTCGTTGTGCTGCGTCAACCAGGGGCCGAGGCTGCGCCCTACAGCACTGTTGGGCTATCCGCAAGGCACTCTAAAACCCCCCTTGCCGCCGGAGAACACTGTTTCGTGCAGCGATTGCGTAAAGCTATTTGGGGGGTAAAAGTGTGTGAATTTCAAAGGAAACATTTCACATCTCAACTCCCTTCAGTGCACGATTGTGCGTTTCACACCCCTACAAGTGTGTGTGGCATTCACAAACTCGCCATTCCAGTGTATAGAGTTGCTGCATTGTGATGCAAGCAATTAGAAGCTCGCAGTGTACCTCCGTCCCACTCTTTCCCGCTCGGCTAGCGTGAGCGTGGCTCCGGCTCGTCCCGTGACAGCTCTTTATCGACCACGCGCACGCTCCGCCCCGCCGCCCCCAGCAGCCCGCGCCCGCGCCCGCGCACGACCTGACAAAACTTTTACATCCCCGTATCAACAACAAAAAAAATAACGTTGCGTGTTGTGTTTTTTTTTTTCCTGTGGACTGACCAGCAGTTGTGGTACTATACAAACTCTGCGGCTTCCCCCGCGCTGGCATGTTATCGATGATAACAATGATGATATAATAATGGTAATAAACAGGACAGAGATGGCTCGGCGCTGCTTTCCTTTTGCTTCATTTGAATACACCAAAACACCCCCCTCCTCTCCCGCGCCTCGCGCCGCCGCCTCCCTCAACAGTCCTTAATCATATCTCAGCTGCCGCCGCGTACAATTTCGCCTTTATTTGAGTCCATTCTTCACGATGGCTGGTCGCTCTGTCTCTGTCGCACACCCAGGGGGACGTAGGGGCGTACGTGAGGCGAGCGTTGATGACTCCCTCCTCCCTTCGTCTCTCCCTGCCCGTCCCTGCC
>NW_026267165.1:717336-719116 GCF_000697945.3 Frankliniella occidentalis
CTCCCCCTCCTGTCGCCTTGATGGGGTTGGAGTTGCGCGCGCGGCCAGGAGGTGGGTTTTCATTTTGGCGCGACTCGCGCTCTGCCATTGACAATTCTTTCATTGAGTCGTCAAAACAATGAAATATTTCAGTCCAGGGAAAAGTTTCTGCCTGCCGGCAGCAGAATCGGCGCACGGTAACCGCACACATGTGAAAGCGCTAACTTGCAAACACGCTCACAAACTTATTCGTGGAGCGGACGCTGCAAATGAAATGTTGGCTCGCTCGATATGTATAAAATAAATTTCCATCAACGCAACCACCTTTTTAGGCAGCTCTTTTGCTTTGTTTAATGATACATCAGCCCTGGTGTCTTTAGTTAGTACACGTTCCTTACGAATGTCTGAAATGCTTAGAGCGTCTTAGGGTCTTAGGCGTCGCGAGGGACAAAACGCCCACGGCCACGGCCTGCTCCAAAGGTCAAAGAAAATGTGGCTAGTTGCAATTTAATCGTTGGTCGGGGTCGCAGCACCTGTTCAGTCGCAGAATAATGCATAACTTATTCAGATTCGTTGCAGTTTCGTTGTTAGAACATAGGTGGCTTTACTGTGCTCTGAAATGGTTTGATCCTAAGTACAACGTGGTGGTAGGCACAACATGCACCAGCCCCGGTAGGGAGATCAGCAAAGGCCGTAGACCGACAGACACACAGAGGGAGAGAGAGAGAGAGAGAGAGAGAGAGAGAGAGAGAGAGAGAGAGAAACCGTTGAATTGACAGAGAGCCAAATGGATTTGCTGTCGACAGATGACGTGAAATCCCCGTCAGTGAGTGAAAATGAATGGCTGATATGATGTCGTGCACTGGCAGTCAGGCGCAGCTCTCGTGCGAACTCTGCAGTGGGGGGAGTTCCAGGGCCCCCAATGCGCGGAGCAGACCGGCACGGGCAAAGTCACTCCAACCATTAAAGCACCGGTTCAAACAAAACACTTTAATGAAGGATAATAAGCATCCGGCATGATTTCATGCTTCTCTCGTGAAACGTCTCGTAACTCATTTCCACTTTCCTCTCGCTTTACTCCAGAATCTTTAAAGTCCACACGTTTCTCGAAGAGTGTGTGAATGATATAATTGAATAGCAGTCAGTCCCTCGGTCATTACGAATGTGTTTCATAAATGTCCGTAGGGCTGTATTGATTCAACCCTGCCCGGCACACCACAGTTAGTAGTTATGTTCCCAGGTGACAGTCACATATAGACATTTCCAAAGTGTACTCCGCTGTTCGCCAAGTAGTCAACGGCACGCATACCGCCAGAACGTAATGTGATTTAAAAGGATTAAAATCAGGTGCACTGTGAGTAATGCCCTCCCCCACCCCTTTTACCCTGCCCTTCCCCTCCACGCGACGACCGGGGATTAAAATCAGCGATTAATCCCCTGCTGAAATTCACAGCGAAGGTAAAATACACTGGCAATATCCGGTATTGATTTTTTGAAAGCTGGAATGTTGCTAGAAAAGTATAACGATAACGATATGGAAAAGTTTTTACTGCCCCTATAAGATCGCTGGTGCGGTTTGGCTGACGCTGCAGCAGTATTCAGCGCTGGATTGCTCATTTGGTGATTCAGTTCTCCCGATGAGGTGTCCTACTCAGCTGCTGGGTCCCTTGCTGGGCCGGGCCCCTTCTGCACAGGCAGCACCAGAGGCTTAAAGGCAAACCGATTATGTCCCGCTACTTTGGGAGCACGAGGGCTGCGAGAGCGCGCTGCTCGACACATTTTGCCGGAATAACCCCCCCCC
>NW_026267165.1:719166-719751 GCF_000697945.3 Frankliniella occidentalis
GAGTGTGCGTCAAGTAGCCTACTCTGGAATATAGAGACGAATACCATTTGGATACTATTTTGGAATCTTTAGGACAATGATATTCGCTTGATTAAGCACAGACTTTTCCGGAAGTGTACCAGCCACAATCCTGGGGCCTCGCCCCCGCAGTGAAGTCCCGATCCCGTCCACGGCGAGGTTTGTGAACCGGTCGCAACACCCCGGCTGGGCCGGTGGTGGTGGTGAGTGACTGCGGAGGTCATGGAGGCCGCATCCAGCTAATCAGGTCCGCACACAGGGGCCGCCCGGCGAGCCGCCCCCGCTAGACGCGCATCCGGTGCCCCCCCCCCCTCCTCTTCCCCCAACACTGCCCCTCCAAGCCCAAGCCCCACCACACCCCGGGGGCTGCAGAGCCGCGGGCGTTCCCAATGCTCGGCCGGCGGGACAACTTCGACTAGCCAATGCCATGGCGTAGTATATCCCCATGTGAATTGCAAACACGACCGTTATTCACATTTTGTAAAATAACGTAGGGCCCCGTGCGTTAACATTGTGCACGGGGTAGCTGAGCGAAGTGCATTAACTTTACAGAAGACATAAAAAATA
>NW_026267165.1:721479-722597 GCF_000697945.3 Frankliniella occidentalis
GGGGGGCAAAGGCCGAGCTGCTCTCCAACAATGGAAAGGACTCGGCTTCATTATTGATAAGACGACTATAGAAGCGTGGAGTGGGCTGGAAGGGGCAGAGGGCGAGAGGGGGAGGGGAGGGGAGGGATTTGAAAAGTCGTGTGGCGTCAGCAGTTCCAGCAGCAACGGATGACGAGAGCAGAAGTGTGTGGGAGAGGGAGGGAGAGCGGGGAGAGAGAGAGAGAGAGTGAGAGAGAGAGAGAGTGAGAGAGAGAGAGAGAGAGCGAGAGAGAGCGAGCGAGAGAGAATCAGGCAGAGATAGGCGACAGACAGGCGACAGGTATAGAGGCCTTGTTCTAAAACACAGGCCTGGGAATGAAGCGAGAATCAGACGCTTGAATCGAGTCAAGGTAACGTCACGTCAGTTTCGCTTCGCCTGTCTCTCGCTCGCTGGTTGTCGCTGGGAATGGAGGGAGAAAGATTTCGTAGTCGAGGGGGACGTCGCTGCGAGGGGAGAGTGTCCCCGTGATGAATAAATAGCTGAGTACGTAAGTACAAACGCGACGCGAGTCTTCCTCTTGCAGAGCTAAAGACAGATGGGTCGCGGGCAGGTAGGAAAAGATGGTACTTGACCTCTCTCTGCTGCGGTATCACCTTGTCTCTGCAAAACTGGTAACACCCAGAAAAATGATTTCTTGTTTCAAGTACATTTGTAACCCAAGATTTTTTTCTTGTTACCAAAACAATTTTTCTTTTAAGAAAGAACATTTTCTCAACCGAAAGTTAATATCATCACTACTCTGTTGAGTAAAATTGATCTTAGGTCAAAATGTGCTTGGAATAAGAAAACATTTTTCTAGGTGCACGAGAAAACTTGCAGGTAACAGGTAACACAAAGCACACCACTGTGTGATATCCCCGTCGCCACGGGCCGCGCCTCCCCCGCGGTCTAGACAGAGGAAGGAGTAAGGACCCCCTTCGCATTGCTACGTAGCGTGACACGGCGGGGCGGAGCGGGGCGGGGCGAGGCCGACGTGGGGTAATCCCAACACGCCCCCACGGCACCCAGCCGCGACGACTACCCTCTCGGAAAGTTGGGCCTCCGCCGCTCTTATCCAACTCCAAAGGGAGCAACAACT
>NW_026267165.1:722647-728573 GCF_000697945.3 Frankliniella occidentalis
AAACAAAAACATTCGCTGTTGCAGACAAAAATTCGCTGGCTCAGACTCAACGAATTTTATTAAAGCGAATAATTTGCTACGGAAGCAAAGAATTAGTTGCGGAGGCGAATGCGTGCCCTTGAATCAAAAATAGCGCCGTTCACTGGAACAGGGCTCGCGTTAGCCACCTCAGCTTTGCTACCGTGGCAAATTATTCGCTTGGACAACGAGTAAAATTCGTTGAGTCTGAGCCAGCGAATTTTTGTCTGCAACAGCGAATGTTTTTTTTTTTCCGTGATGCTGACGACACTATGTCAAGGCTGGAAATGTGTTTTTCAAATTTACGTTACTGTTGTCCGGATGCACTAAGTTGGTGCGTTACGTTGCCATTTATAATCATGACTTAAGTATAACGCGTAACGGTATGCAACGTTCACTCAATGCGATATTAACGTTTACGTTATAACTCCAAATAACATTGCCTTACCGGTTTAATAGCGACAAAGATAGCGTTGCAACGGCGTTATACACGTACAAATAATACCGTTCCCCTTTGCGCGGGACCCTCGCAGCAACTCAAACCCACGCCGCTACTACAGCCATGCCCTCGGGCGACCCTCGCGCTCTTCTCCTCTTCTTCTCCCCCTCCTCTGCTCCACCTTTACCGCCTTCACCTCCTCCACCACCTCTTCCACCACCTCCTTCTCCACCCTTTTCCACTACCTCCTTCTCCTCCTCCTCCACGACCTCTTCCACCACCTCCTCCACCTCCTCCTCCACCTCCTCCCACAAGGTCCCCGCTCGTCTCCCCGAGGCGCACAGCGGAAAAACAAAACTCTGTCTGTGCCTCGCTCCGCGCCGCCCCGCTCCGCTCCGCGCCGCGCCGCCCCGCTCGGCTGGCAGCTGGCGCGCTGCCGCCACTCGGCCCACTCGGCTCGGCGCACCAACACGCAGCACCCTCTTTGTTGTTGTTGTTTAGGCCCCTAGGAGGGGGTGCGCGGCAGGTGCGCGAGTGTGAGCAGATGCGTACGGATGGCAGGTGGGCTCGGCGAGTGCAAGGAAGGTTAGGAGAGAGGTGCGTGGTTTCCCTCTGCTGCTGTTGGCTCGCCCTCGGCTCAAGACGTTAGTTCGGTACATAGAAGTTGGAGTAAGCAAGGGGGGTGGTGCTGTGGTTCCCAAGCATTCCCTTTGGCCGCGTGTGTGACGTAGTGTGCCGCCCCACGGCGCACGCCGGGCTGGCCGGGCTGTGTGCCACACAGCGAGATCAAGGGTGAAATGGGAGGAATAGGGGGGGGGGGGGCTGTAGCGGAGCTGTACAATGGAAGGCGAGAAGAATTGTATCCAAAAATCGCGGCGCTCGAAATAGGTAGCGTCGTTGTTGTGAGAGAGGCGCGCAGCGCGAACGGAATGCGGTCCCGGCCTTTCGGGGCCCCATATCACGTTCCAAACATCGAGGTTGAGAAAGGGCGCTGATTACGCTGTAATTGCCGATATTAATTTAAATTTAAGTGAAGCCGAATATAAGACTATGAGGGCGCCTCTAAGTAAGGTGGTCCTCTTTCTATGAAAATTAATAACTCCCCAGCGAGGTGCTTGCTGAACCTGATCACGTTTATAACAAAAACACACAAAGCAGCGCGCCCAGAGGACACGATAAAAACTGGCGTGCAAAACCATCCGTAACATTAGAGTCCCACCCACCCACCTACACAGTCACTCCGCGTGGAGCGAGTCAAGCTGCGCGTCATGGGCGGTCTTGGGTGTCGCGGACCGTCGCCGTCACGTGGCCGCTTGGTGTTTGCAGCTGCGGTGGTCGCGGGTCCGCTCGCGGGTCCGCGCGCGGGAGGGCCGCGCCGTGCCGAGGCCGCGGGCGAGCGCCCCGGCCGGGGCCCCGAGGGCCTGGGGTGCTCCACCATGAGGACGCGGGGGCCGACGCCCGAGCGCCGCGATGCAGCGCCTCAGGAACACGTTTCAGCGCTCGCGCACCCCGACCGGCGCCGACATGAAGATGCAGTCCAGCCTGGACGTCCCCAAGACGGTGCGCAGTGCCTCCTTCGACGAGATCCAGCTCGAGGCCAAGCGCATGGAGGGGGCGTCCACGTCGTCGGCGGCGGGGGCGGAGGCCGCCGAGCCGTCGGGGCCGCTGCTCCGGGTGCCGCTGGTGGGCGGGCAACGCTCCAAGAGCTTCGACGGCGCGGGCGGCGGCGGCACCTACACCTCCCCGCCGCCGTCCGCGACGACTGGCGGCGAGGACGGCGGGGCGTTCCTGGAGGTGCCGGCCAAATCACGCTTCCAACGGCGGCGATCGTCCGGGGAGCGCGGCGCGGCGGCTTACTGCATCCACTGCGCGCTCATGGAAGAGTATCACCGCGAGCCGCAGCAGCTGGCGAGGAAGCTGGTCCACGCCGCGCCCCTCCCCTCCACCGATGACGAGGACGACGATGATGACTCGGAGGACGACGTGGGCGAGGACTCGGACGACGAGGGAGATGACGAGTCGTCGCTGCCGTCGCCGCCGCCCTGGCCGGGGCCAAACCTGGACGACGTGGCGGTGCCGCCGTGCGGCATCCTGGTCACGCTGTCCGCGTCGCCGGCCTCCCCGGAGAACGAGCGCCCGCCCACGCCACCGCCCGCCTCGCCTGTGCGCCGCCGCTCCATCCAGCGCCAGGAGGCGCTCGTGTTCGTGGAGCCACCACCGGAGCTGGCGCAGCTGGCTTCGCTGGCGCCGCAGACGAGCAGCTCGCTGGAGTACGAGTACTCGGACGCCACATCGGACGGCAGCGACGCGGCGCTGGGGCCGGCGCCGGCCCCGGAGGCCTCGGCCGCGCAGCCCGGGGCCGGCGGGGGCCTGCTCGTCAGGGACTTCTACCTGGCGGTGCCCGAGCTCAAGCGGGACCGCGCCGCCTCCGTCGACTCGTGCTTCATCAACAAGGCGCCGGCGGGCGGCAAGGCCGAGGAGGTGGTGCAGGCCCCGGGGACCACGCTGGGCAGCACGCTCGAGCCGCCCATGGCCGGGGCGGGCGCGATGCGCTCGCGCTCCGTGGACATCGTGCTGCCCACGGACGAGCAGGCGCGCTACAAGGCGCTGGCCATGGCGGCGCCCGCTGCCACCCCCGCGCCCGCGGTCCCGCTCGCCAGGTAAGTCACGCACGACTCCCCACCACCACCACCACCACACTGCACGCTCAGGTGAGTACGGTCCGGCGACGGAACCTCGCTGCGCGTGGAAAATGTAATTTTGTGCTTGAGCGCGTCAACGAGTCAGGTGAGTGGGCTCCAATTTCATAATTCGGTTGGCTGTGGGCTGAGGCCCGCCCAGCTTCGTGCTCCCATTCTTTCTCTTTGTGACTCGTAGCCCTCCCTTATGCCCGGGGGCACTTCCGTTCGACTCGCTCCGCCCGCCCGCCTTCGTCGTATCGTGTATGCGGCATTGTGGCTTAAACAATTACCAATATCGAGTTGGATCATCTCCTTCCCTCCCCCCCTCCATTTCCGCCCTCGAGAAAGGGATGCCCTGTATGTGCCCTGAACATCGCCGTGTGTTCTTGGTTCGCGGTGCAAAGTATATCCTGTCGTGATCCATAGTGTCGTGGTAGACGAATCCAGTCGCAATCACAACGCATTACGTCGGCTGAGACCCACCTGGATCCGAGGATCGCACCATGAAACGTGACAGGATATTTCCCTGCGGCGCCAGGTACAACCCATGCCATGTCCAGGACACACATTCGGGGGAATAGAGATTTTATTTTTTTATTTTTTTTTGCTCTCGGACACCTGTTTTGGCGCCGGACCCACCCCCACTTTGCTCTCTCCACTTCCGTTTTGGCGTAAATTAATTTTGGCCAGTGTTGGTGGTAATTGCCCTTGTGAGCTGAAGGTCAGTGCGCGGTTACACCCCTTCCTCGTAACTTTCAACTGACTTCACAAAGTGATCCACTAGAAGTTTCAGAATCCTAAAAATCTTTTATGCAGGTGAAGAAGAATGTCCGACTCTGTGTTCAGTTACATCGCGTGATTCCTGATTCCCACTTTTTTCTTCTTTTTAATTCAAGTTTCTGCCTTGTATAGCTACCAAAACTTTTTTTTCTGATGATTTGGAGTTTTTCCTATTACCTTCTTCAATGTGGCTTCGTAATCCAAGTAAGCCTCTCTTCTCGTGACGGGCTGCATATATTTGGAAGAGAAACTTTTCCTTCCTCTCCTTTCCCCTGCAGCCCAGGGCCGCGCCGTTACCCTTTCTGTTTGTGTTGCAGGCGGGCCGTGGGCGCGGAGGGCGCGCAGAGGGAGTTCAGAGCCACGCCGGACTGGGCCGAGTCGGCCGTCAACGGAGACCACCTTTGGTCGCCCACCACCCAGTCGGGCGACATGTGCTACGTCGGAGAGCCCGAGTGCACGGTGAGTCCAGACCTTTCGACCCTTTAGGGACCATCCAGAAAGTACGCCGTCACGAAACAGCCAAGTTGGGCCAAGGCATTGCTCTCTTAGCGCCTGGTAGGTAGGCAAAGTTTTGCGTGATGTGCGTGCGTGTATTGCGGGTTAGCTTACCCCGAGTCTCGCAGGCGACGAGCTCTTGTGATTTGAGAAAAACGGTCGCGCTTTTTGGTCGATTCCTTATTGCGTTTTGGCAATTTTATCTATCAACCGCTATCTCACCCCTGATCTCTTCCCACCCAAAGAAAAACGAGGGATTTCTTCTGAATCAGTTCTTAGTGAATCTTTGTACCAGAACAAGACTGTTTTGTGGTGCGAAACTGGTTTTTTCCCTATTTTTATTTTTGTATACTTGGTATTTTTCATTTCATTTCTCCTCGCATTCCAGTAATTATCCTTATTTTAAATATTCCGAGGGGGCGTGCAACGGGACCGTGGTCTCATTTTCGCAATGGGGGAGCTGTCAGGCGAGGCGGGGCGCTGCCGCCGTGGGCTTGCCGTGGGGCCGGTAACATTACCGGCGTGAAATGTGCCACGGAAATTTACAACTACGACCTACTGGCCCGGCCGCGAGGGATCCTCCACGACTCGAGGCGCTGCGTGGCGGGGCGTGGCGGGGCGTGGCGGGGCGCGGCGCAAGGCGGAGTGTTTCTGCTCCTGATGGGGGATCCTTACGGTCTCCTCGCAGGCAATAATAACAACTCCCGCCGTGCAGCCCTCGCGGGTCCCATAGAGACGGCAGTACGGCGGTGGGGTGCATGCATTTGGGAAGGCCTCACGCCGCGGCAACGAATCCCATCCCATCTTCTCCGACCCCCCCAACTATCTCGCCGTCTAGGTCGTCACACTCACGCGTTGCAGACGAGGCGCGCCCCATAAACTGATTGAAGCATCTGGCGCGTGCTCTGATGGCAGCGCGCCAGAGTGTGGCACTCACTAAATGACGCATGTGGTGCGTCCGCTGGTGGCACCACCACCGCCAGAGTGTGGCATTATTGATCGAAGCACCAGGTGCGTTGCGCTAGTGGCGCCGCCAGAGTGCGGCACTGGCTGAAGCACTTGGTGCGTGCGCTGGTGGCAGCCCCAGAGTGTTTGCACTTGCTTAAGCCAGGCTGAAACACCTTGCGCGTGCGCTGACAGCAGTGCAAGATGTGGCACCGTCAGTGTGTGGCACTGGCTGAAGCACTTAGTGCGTTAGTGACAGCCAAAGATTGTGGCACTGGCTGAAGCACCTAGTGCGTTAGTGACAGCTCCAGAGTGTGCCACTGGCTGAAGCCTGGCGCGTGCGCTGGTAACTGTGCCTTATGTGGCAGTGCCAGATGTGGCAGTGCCAGATGTGGCAGTGCCAGATGTGGTAGCGCCAGTGTGTGGCACTGGTTTTGCGTCTACGCCGCAGCGTCGCCAATAACGGCGGCCGTAAGGGGCTGCCACGCCGCACATCACAAGTCGTTACAGTCGGGCAGCCGACGGGGGCCGCGCGGGCGCCGTGGGCGGCACCAGCACCGGGGGTCTC
>NW_026267165.1:734693-735763 GCF_000697945.3 Frankliniella occidentalis
TTCGTCGAAAAAAGCACTCTACCGCCCAAACGGTTCAAGATAGAGTCAAACGGACAAAATTTTCGCCCAGAGGGCTCTAGGGGAAGGTGGGGACCATTGGGACGGATTTTTTCGGTTTGCTCTAGATTGGAAACGGTGTGAGTTAGATTGATCGGTGTTGGCCCAGATTGTACATTGAAGTGTTGTCTATCGTAAAAGAAAGCCCTCAGATATCGGTTCGCTAAGTCTTTGTCAGCAGGTGAATTTTTCCAAAGTGTGTCGCTTGTCTCAATGTTCCCCGGTACGGGGTACAATGGGACACTCATAAGAAACCATGGAATGGGGTACATTGGGACACAAAAAAATTGACTTATGACTGCACAACATCCATACCGTGTTGTGGTCTAGAACTCTATAGAACCATGATTGGAGTCAGTGTATTGCAAAAAAAGACTTTTTTAGAATTTTTAAAGTGTCACATCAGACACTTCTCTGGTGAGCTGTCCCAATGTTTACCTATCGCTCTTATCGTGCTTTAGTCCTTTCCTTTTCGGTATTTTGGGATTCAACTCAAAACCCAACGCTGGTAATTGTGTCGTCAGAAACTGCCTATCGGTGAGCCACCTTGCCGATTTTCTATCGCAACTTATTAAAGGCTCAGAATGGGAAACTGATCTGAAACGTCACCTTAGTTTTCACCACTTTTGGACCTTATTTTCGTTTGACATTTTCTGTACTTTAAACATGTTCAGCCAGCCCCCAATCATTAATGCCACCACGAAGAACTCTTTAGTGCGAAACGTGGCAAATTTTTTCAGCATCTGAATACTGTTAGAAATAGATGATATCGCCTCTGTCCCATTGTACCCCGTGTCCCACTGTACCCCACCTTCCCCTACTTTCACGAATTACCCCTTAGTAGACCATAAAAAAAATATTTTTTTTCTACTTTTTGGACCAACCCCTATTTCTTTGTTACCCCCTTTCACCCCCTTTGGGGTGGTTGCTAGGATTTGCACCAGGCGTTTCGTTGTCCAGGAGTGACCCCTAAGATACCCTGAAATTTGCAGACCTCTAGCTCATCTCCTTCC
>NW_026267165.1:737242-737727 GCF_000697945.3 Frankliniella occidentalis
CCCCCACGGCACCCAGCCGCGACGACTACCCTCTCGGAAAGTTGGGCCTCCGCCGCTCTTATCCAACTCCAAAGGGAGCAACAACTTTCCCCTCCGACATCGCGAATACGAGAAAAGAGTTAAAACGCCCCCGACGGAGCCTGGAGATTTTTCTATTTCTTCAAAATTATAAAAGATTCTCGTGGGGTCGACGTCGACGCCGCCGTTAATGGTTGAGTCGGGCCTGCGTACTAAAGCGACAAAAATTCGAAGCGTCGAGCCTCGAGAAAATGAGAACTCTGGTATAATTTTGATCTCACCCCTTAAATCATTTATCAGAGGAGTAAACATCAATGTTCATTTTTTTTTCCTACCTCGCCCCAGTGTACTCATCACATCTCCGAAACACGGAGCCGCGTGTGAAGTGGGACAAGTCAAACGTGACAGCCAATGTGGCTCTGACACGGGGACAGAACCGGGTCGGGCACAGCCAGAGAGGAGGAGGA
>NW_026267165.1:741897-743378 GCF_000697945.3 Frankliniella occidentalis
GTCTCACTCTCTCCCCTTAACAACTCCGGCCGGCGGGCTGGGACTTGCGCTCCGCTCTCCTGCGTCGCTCGCTGCCCTCTGGGAAAAGTAAAGGGAAAGACCTGAACAAGAAAGGAGGGGGCGGGAGCCAAGTTGAGGTCAGAGTGGAGAAGTAGTACGTAGTGGTTGCGGCCGTCAAACACCCGCCTCGCCCCGCGCCCCCGCACCCCGTGCCCGCCCCCCTATAGCCGTCTTGTTCCCTTGTTCCGAGGAGCGGCAAGGCGGTGCGGCAGCGGGCGGGGGCGGGGCGGGCGAAGGTCGAACAGCGGGGCGCCACGTCGGTCGGGGTGGTTTCGCGCGGGGTGAACTCTTGAACAACCCTTGGCGGCGCACGTACCGCTGCGCCCCGCGCCGGCCGGGACCCCTCAATCCATGACACGAGTAGTGTGCAAGCAGCGCAGCCAGCGCAGCCCTGAAAGAGAGATGTCGACAAGAGCGAACAACAAGGAAGATGGAGCGCGCACTTCTCCTTCCGCGACACATACCGCTAGGCCATCTTTTAATGATGACTTTGCGCTTCTTCTTTTTTTTAGCAGATCATACCTTTTGACTAAACATAAAGAATACATAAGTAAGTTTAAGGTGTCAGCTAGCTTTTACTCTCGATGAGTAACTAGAAACCAATTTCTTTGGCGCTGGGGGACCAAGTGAGTGACTGTGTGGCTGTGGCTGTCGCGTGAGGCCCCTTACCCTTTCCCTGCCTAACAATACTATTGGCTCCCCGTCCCCTCGTCCCTGCACAACAACACTAGCCCACCGACGACGCCGGCCGCTCTGCCCGCCCCTTACCGCCGCTTGTATACCGAATTACAAAATTGCAAGTAGTAAGCAGCCATAAACAAATGACAGCTAAATATGAGAGAAAATTGGAAGCAGACCTATTCTTAAACTTGTATCATCTGCTTTCAAGATAGATTCTTGATTTAGATTTTTTTTTTCAGAATACTTAAAGTTTTATTTGTAGGCAGCACTGATTGGTGGAACATCACGAAGGGTTGTTTTTCTTTAAGGCGTTGGTTTGCAAATTGGTTTGCAATTACAAATAAGCAGCCTCAATCGTTCGAACTGTTTTACGTTCGTAAACTGCAAGCTCGCCCATCTCTGTTAGTGTTCGAGCACCATATTGTTTTGCGTTCGCCCCTTACCATACGATACCGTTGCCTGGATCTTCCCTTTATTCTCGGTGTTTTCAGCTCATACTGCGGCCATCTTACACTCGTCGCTATGCCTCGCTTGTTCAGCACAACCGACATTGGAAACAAGAATATACAACGTTTATACATAAACCAGGGAAATAAGGGCGATAAGAGCTTACTCGATGAGTTGGATCGGATGACCTACAAATTTCAATTAATAGCGGCGCCGAAGCTGAAACATTTCCTATGACGAAAGAGAAGGGTGCGGGCGGGAGACGAGGTGGGGGAGAAAAGAGGAAAGGGAGG
>NW_026267165.1:747824-753329 GCF_000697945.3 Frankliniella occidentalis
AGAAGTCGGTCGCCTCGATGTTTAGGGTTGGAAGCCATGGAAAGTTTCCGAAAAATTTTGGAAATTTCCAACCCTATAGATGTTTGTAGGCCGAGTAGGGCGGAGCAGTACAGCGGTCCAGAGCGCCCGCGGACCGCGGCATAGGCAGCCCTCAGCGCAGCGGTGTTCTGCGGGCGTGCCTACCCCGCCCGCTGCAGGCGCTTCACTCCAAGGGCTACCCGGCTTACCTGCTGCCACTGACGCCTGTATCACTCCCAACACCCTCAACACCCCCAAAAGGCCTAATGATCCCCAGGGAGAAGGTCGGGAGGTTCCGGTTGAAGAAGAGGAAGAAAAAAAAACTCCCAACGGCATTACTATGAGCGAGACAAGGTTTTATCGTCAAAGTGGCGATTTTTGGTTCAGTTTAGGCGACTAAAAATTGGCGACTTGGCGACTTCCTTAGTGATTTCAGAGAATAATGGTGATTTGTGCTTCTGACATGGGCATGAAAGTGGGGCTGGCCTCTTCTTTCTCACGTTTGATTGATTGATTGATTGAATGGTTTATTGTCAACATTAAAAGGACTAAATAGTTCCGCTGCAAATGCCGACCTAAAAAACGTTGGGGTTCCTAAATAATTGCGTTTATGTAGGTAGGTTGTGTTTGGTCCAGTATTCAATTCACAGAGTTGCACCTGCTTCCCTGAAACAGTATCAATTTGTTCAGGAAAAGAGAAGGGAGTGACCGACCAATTGGGAGGGAGGAATGAAGGTGGAGATAGAGGGATGAGGTGAAAGGGAGGGGGGGAGAAAATGCACCTGCAGCAAGAAAAGTTGAAGGAAAATCAATTAAAAGTATTGCCCGGCGGGCGACGGTGGTGACGCGGATTGCGGAGGAGAGGGGCGATTTTCATAATTGGCTGAGCGGAGCGCGGAGAAGTAGCGGCGATAGTTGGAGGAGTTTCTCCTGAGACGCAATTGCCTTCCAGACCTAAAGGCCTCCCTCTCCTTCCTACCTCTCCCCTTCCCTTGGACCCTTCGTTTTCCCTCCCTCTCCTGTACATTCCTGAAACGCTTAATAAGCCCACCGATTATTTTATTTCAAAAATGTGTAATTTAACCTTTTCCAAACGTGTTGCTTACTTTTTCTACCATATATAGCGTAGAGAGAGGGATAAAACAAGAAGTGTACATAGTTCTCACCCTCTTTATCGCCCGAGGTATCGTCCAATTTTAATATCGCAGACTACACCGGTAAAACAGAATATAATGCGTTTCATACTTGCTCTGTGTGGATTTCGTAGTTTCACGTGTGGGCAAACTTTTGTCCACTTTTCGGAATTTCAATGTATTCAATTCACCCCCCCAAAGCAGTCACGCCAAATTGACGCAGACCGCAACGTGTACTGATCGGCGTAGCCAGGGGTTCTCCCCGAAAGTTTCTGCAGGACCCTCGGGCAGGACACACAGGCTGACTTGTGGTTTTACCTCGCCCAAAGCGTGCCGCGCCATGCCACGACAGCTCGCGCTGTGTTCACGGCGTTCTTTCTCATTAAATATGAAAATTTGGTCGAGGCTGTGGTGTAGCAGGCAGGCAGACGAGTAGACAGCCATGCAGACAGGGATAGACAGACCGCGGGGGGACGAGGTAGGTCGTGGCCCTCGCTGCCCTGCACGTGCGAGGGAAAGGGGGAAGGGGGAAGGGGAGTTGTTACACTGGCGCGCTGCGCGTACAGAGCGCGATGAAACTTTGATTAAAATGGTTCTTTCGCCGCGGCCGTGGCCGCGAACCGCAAAGACTTCGCTCAGGACAAGGAGCCTCACCAGACAAAAAAGTGTGATTGGCTCCGGCCCAGCAGAGAGAGAGAGAGAGAGAGAGAGAGAGAGAGAGAGAGAGAGGAGGAGGAGGAGGGGGGAGGGAAGAGGAGGGGGAGGAAAAGTCTACTCCTATGAACTCCTCCGTCCCGTTCTGCTACTTGCGGCAGTCTTAGCTCTCTCTCTCTCTCTCTCTCTCTCTCTCTCTCTCTCTCTCTCTCTCTCTCTCTGTCTTGGGATCTGAGCAGGTCTCGCTGCCGTGCCGTACTCCACTCTCCATTTGGTACGCCGTATGGCGTGCAGCACGGTGGCTGCGGGCCGCTTTGGTATCCCACGCCTAGAGGTACGCACTCGGTGAAGTATAAATTAGGAACACCTCTTTAACCAATTACGACCCAACACTCTTTTTGTGCATTTTTGTTTCGTTTGGTGGTCTTGAGAAGAAGATGGGGTGTTCGTATTAAGGCCGAGTAAGGCACTGTAAATGGGTGGCGATTTGGCGTCAAAGGACGCCAAAATTTGGCGTCATAAGACGCCAATATTTTGGCTTCAAAAGACGCCAACCCATAACCCATTTACAGTGGGTAGTCGTGGTGGTGGCGGTGGTAATAGTGATTCTAGAATGACAAGGGGCGGGTTGATGGGCCACCCCCTGCCACCCCCACCTCCTCCAAATTAACCGCAAAATCCGGATCTGCTTGTCACGCGGTGTGACGGTGGCCCCCGCCCCAGCGCCCCACACCCGCACCCCACCCCCTGGCTCCCGCCGAGGTTAGGATGCTGCCACTGTTGCAATCTGTGGCGCGCGCGCTGGCGGTGCTGGCATCAGGCACAGCCGGTGTCTTGTGGCTATGCGTCTGCGGTTCACTATCAGGTGGAAGAGGGGGTGGGGTGGGGAGGTTGAACACGGAAGTCTCAGAAGCGTCAAGGGTAGCGTAGCTACACCTAGAAAAGGCGGTTCTCGTGACAAGAAATGTTTGTGCGAAATCAAGAAGAGGGCATGGTGCCAAAGGCGAGTTGATAATGCTCTGTGCTTGAATACGAAACAAATGCCAAAAGAACCGTATGAAACGTTTTGTTCACACTGGAAACTGCGTAGTGACGCATAGATCACTAGTGGACTAAGCGATCTCTCAAATTAAATTTTTGATTCCACTTCCCAGGTTTTTTTCGCGTAAAATTTACGATCAGACGAGCGAACATGTTCCGAAAACTAAATGTGGAAGCTGGCTTAGGATACTTATTCCACAAGCGATGAAACACGCTCGGTCGCTCGGTGTCATATCATCCAGTAAGAGAACAGATCCAATGCGCAATTTTCGGGAATTTCTTCGAAGGAAAAAATGTACGAGTATTTTCCTTTCACAGTCAATGCCCGTTTCTACTAATCGGCTATCGTTCTCTTAGGGCAAAGCGGGCCGAAGCCCAGCCCAGTCATCCGCTCTGCCTGCGCGCTGCTCTCCGAAGCCATTGTCATACGGTATAATACAGGTCGGCTTTGGATTTAGAGTTTCAGACCTGCCTATGTCAGAGCACCCCCCCCCCCTCTCTCTCTCTCTCTCTCTCTCCCTCCCTCTCTCTATCTATCCGACACATTCCGCCACGAGAGGGAAACCCTTTCTAGAGCCACGCTAGTGGTGGTAGTGGTGCAGGTCACCTGGTCTCGTTTCCGTGTCCCGCGGCCTGCGCGCCGACCATGCCTTGTTAGTTCCGGCCCTTAGTACTTTTCCCTCTCCCCTCTCTATCTCTGTCTCTCTATGTCCCTCTCTCTCAATTTATCTTTCTCTGATTTTTCCATTTTTACCCCCCCCCCTCCCTCTCTTCGTAATAACACACACAAATTCTAGATGTTCTCTTCTCGTAGCGTTCCCTCACGCGGACATTATCAATCGTCTTTCTCTTTCCATTTTTGTCACGTTCCCTTTGTTCACCCGATTGCCTCTAGAGCCAGGGGGAAGTGGTGTGAAGAAGCTCTTATTGTGTGTGTACATACGTCGTCAACTGGTGCTGGCAGGTTTAGATACGGTAAGACGTGAAAGAAAAACAGTCGTTTGGACTTGGAGTACCGGAAGTTGCGGGTGTGAGGCGTGGAGGTGTCTCGTGTTTGCTCAATGTGTCCTTGTTATGCAGAGACGTGGTTTGGGTGAAGCAGGGTGAGGGGAAAGGTTAGTACGGCGGATGTCGATAAGAGGAAACAGGGAAAGATAACGACTAATGCCATTGCCCCAAAATCGATCCCACGCGCTGCGCACTGTGTGACCTCATCGCAGCAGGGCGATCTCACCCCCTCTCCCCTTTTCCATATGGGTCGTCTGTTAGCACGTCACGCGCTCAGTGACTAACGTAATTATTGTAATTACCTATGGCCGTCACTCTCACTCCTCACAAATTAGTCTAGATACAATACTTTTATGAGTACTTGCATTCTGCTTCCTATTATACGGTAACCCACAAGTATACACAGGCGAGTGTAATGAAGAGGGAGAGTAATGTGACCACTCTCCGTCTCCCCCCCCCCCCTTCTCTCTCTCGCACACACACACATACATACGCACACGCACTCTAACACACAAGAACATGCAGCAGAAAAAGCAAGAGAGACGAAGAGAAAGAGAGAGAGAGAAAGGGGGGTGGGGGCTGGCCGTCACGCGAGGAAAAGCGTTCTCGTGTAGCGCCAAATTTATCGGATGATGAATTTCTCAGCCTGAGCTGCTAATGGATGCAACACCCTCTGCATCAGCCTTACTGAGCGTTGAGGCACATGAAAAGGGGGGAGAGGAGGGTAATTGAGAGGAAAGAGGTGCGAGAGACGACGAGGGAATTCTTTTTTCATCTCGGAGCTCCGCCAGAGGCGTATGTGCTGGACTCGCGGCGTGTGATCCACGCTACGGAGAGAGAGAGGGGGGGGGGGGGGGGGGGGGAGGAGCGTCGCGCAGCGGGAGAGTCCATGGCACTCCTTTCATGTTTCAACGGAGTTGGGGGACGGGGGACACGGCGCGTCCCGATCAAAGAGCAAGGATGAACAATGTCGCCAAAGTTATTCTATGGGATGCAAGAGCACTGTCGGTAGCATCGGGATGAATTTCAATCGAGCTCACACTTTACGAACAACAATAAGCGGAAAAAGAATTCGGGCACACAACCCTTTTTTTTGTCAATAAAAATTTAAGAGAGCAACTAATTGTTGCTCGTGCAACAAAGTTTGAAGAGAGGACGCACAGTCGATGGTTACAACACAAACGAACACCACAGGTCAAATTATAACTTGCAGTAGCAGAGAATTTTATATTGTTCGAAAAAAGTATAAATGTTGATTGACATAACTTTATGCAAAAAACTTTTTTCTGTTTTGTAATTTTTATGCAAGAAAAGTTTGTTGGGGGGAAGATTTATTTACTGCAAGCTAATCAGTGAACTGCCCGTATTGACTGTTGTGCATTTCTTGTCAAATTTTAACTCATCACAAAAACATACAAATACAGTTAGAGGGTTCACTTTGATTTTTTTTCCAGTGCACTTCGAAGTTGGTATGTGTGTGCCTCCACAACTACTCCCTGACTGTGGCATTCCTCTAATTGAATTTGCGGCCGTACTATACGGCTGAATAAATGGTCAAACGTTTGGCCGGGCCGCCACCGCGACCGCGGACCGGACCACACCGCGAGTGGCGCGGGGAGGCCGCCTGTCGGCCGCAGGGTAGGCAGGCCCG
>NW_026267165.1:753379-754114 GCF_000697945.3 Frankliniella occidentalis
CGTGAGGGGATGCCGACTCCTGCCAGTTTTCGTCATGTTGCCATTCGTCTAGCCGCCCAGTCCCCATAGTCCCACCCCAGTCCCCGGCCTCTGCTGTCTGAACAAGAAGCGAGCAAATACACTCACAAAAATTGTGCAACTCGATTGAGTTCTAATAGCAGATGATAGCTTGAAAAACTTCCACAAAAACAGAAATATAGGCGTAAGTGACGTTAAGGTGGCAGGTAGCTTTAACTCTCGATATAAGGAAAGACCGCAAGCACCACAGGTGACAGGCGATAGTGCACTGCCTATGGATTTATTTTAGCTTTTGCGCCTTTAGCGAGACAATTCAAATTTGTCACAGTTTCTAATAGAATTGAGATTTTTTTTAGTGTACAGTATGAAGTGAAGTATATGTCTGTCTCTGGGTCTGGGTGTAGTACCTCGGCAAGGAGAGGAAAAAGAGTACACAAATAAATGTATGAGGGAAGGAGCTGTGGGTGGAAAGGGGGGGGGGGGTAGTTTGAAAACGATAGTCGATCGTGTTGCGCGAGAGGCGCAGATGTTCTCCGTCCTGTCGCCCCGAGCAGAAGCAAACCGGCCACTCACGTCTTGCTCTCTGAGGACCGAGAGAGACAGCGAAACCGCCCTGTGCCTCACATGTAGCTTCCTTGAACTCTGACTCTCGCATTCACTCGCCCCGAGTCTCCTGGGTCCCTCCGGGGAGTGCACTGCACAGTACCGTGGTCAACA
>NW_026267165.1:754798-756652 GCF_000697945.3 Frankliniella occidentalis
CCCAGTCACTCCATACGGCAAGGCTGTTGCGCGCCGTACGCAACAACAACAGCAACAGCGCAACATGCAGAGGCGGTTGTTCGCTGGAAAGAAAAAAAACCTCTATAGCGCGCTCATGCATGCAACAGCTGTGTGTGAGAGTTTTAGTGGCGGAAAGATTTCAAAATTGAAGCGTCTTATTGACTGTCTCAAACTTGCCACTTTATGTTTCAAGCAAATTTAGGTGTGTCAAAGAGGTCCGGAGATCTCTCTCTGCGGCGTGGGCTCTTGTTTGTCTTCCCCCTTGGCTTACTTTTCTTTTTTATTTACTTCTTTAATCCGTCCCACGGCGTTGCAAGAATCTTTTTCAACGGGAACAGCAACAACAACTTGCTCTAAAGGAAACGACTACAGCAACTTTGATTTCCCCCTCAAACTTTTGACGGGGTGCTACACTCTGTTGTGTTTACGCTGTTTGAGGGGCCAGTGCGCAGCGCTGCCGCCGCTCGGCCGGGCTCCACGGGCCCAGCGGAGCAGCGGAGCTCCCAGGCTCCAACACGCGGATTGTAGCCCACTTGCCTGGGGCATATTTAGACTGGCGGGCGGCGGGGCGCGGCGGGGCGGCGTGAGGGATCCTGGTGTAATTAAATAATAAGACCCTGCCGGAACCCTGGGAGGGAGAGAAAAAAAAAGGACATCCTTTGCGGCATACGCAGTAAGCCAGCTGGGGGACGGGAGGTCGGGGTTGGGACGGGGGAGAGGTGAGGGGGGTGGGAGAGCACGGCCCGACGGTGCCATGCCGAGCAGGTCTTTATTCCATACCTCCAAGGTGCGGGACATGCCGCTTCTCGCTTCTTGGCTTGGCACTCCCTCGACTATGCTTGTTACCCTCCCCCTTCCCCCTTCCCTCAGCCACAACAACGTCATATTCAGGGGAAGAAAAGAATTCTGCCCGGTGAGGGGCTATGGAACCAACAAGAGAGACACCCTCCAACGCCTTTCCCAACCTCTCCTCTTGTATGGTTCGTACGGTGCACACCACTGCAAATGTGAACAGTACTGGGAAAAGCTTAAGCACTGTCATTCAAACCGAGGGAAAAGTAACTCCAACGCTAAGTGAGCACCCGCAATCCTGTCCAATTCAAACCAATTAAAAAGTAATTCAATTAATTCAATTCAAATCAATACTAGTCAGCCAATCCAAGTCAAATCACACTTATTCAGTGAAATAAAATTACAATAATGCAAACTAATCAAAAACAATTCATACAATCAACTTCAATTCAAGCCAATTCAACTTCAATTCAAGACAATTCAATTTCAGTTCACGAAGTTTGCACACCTCGGCACACCTAGATCAGGAGTTTACACCTCGATTCTTTTGTAACTTCGGAGCATTTACTTTGCAAATAGAACGTGATGCTATTGATGCTATGCAGCATGTAATAGCATTTCTGGCATCGCTTCGTATTGCTAAGCATCGCTTTGTAATTGCAAAGTAAATGCTTCGTATAGTTACAAATGACCAGAATCCTTCGCAATTATGCGTAGCTGGACTTAAACAGTGTATCTAATTAATCCATGGGCTTCTTTACAAGTCAATAAATAAGGTATGAACAATACATGATATTTTATTAGCAGTTACTACGTTTTAGGTATGATCTTAAGATCAGCTGAGAAACATGCGTGCAGATTTTCGGCCTTGCCAACCGTGGCTCTGAGTCTGAAGCGTCCATAAGGTAAAATAGGTAGGTTTGGAAATACCCAATCAATGGGGTTGTTTTTGACTGTGTAAACTCCCTGTAAATTGAAGTGCACTGATTATGATCACAGCTTTAATACATTTTAATCTAGCTACATGTACGCTAGACCACG
>NW_026267165.1:756702-760911 GCF_000697945.3 Frankliniella occidentalis
GCCGGGGGAGCTGCGAGGACCGCTCTGGTTCCGCATGCCTCCCTGCCCCCCCCGCAATCGAATGTCCCCACAGCGACTGGCAGAGTTATCACTTCATGAAGTGGATTTGACGTGAATTTGACATCACGGTATGCCATGTGATTTCAATATGACGTCAAGTCAGGCCACCGAAATGACATAATTTTGTCACTGACATCACTTGATGTCATTTTGACAAAACCGTGTTCTCTCGGAAACACTCTTCTTGTACTTAAAGAAAGGCACGGCTAAAACGATTCCTGAAACTCCCAGGAGAGTTAGAACCCTAGTGGATGCCCTGGAAATAAGCAATTAGTCTCAGGGGAGCTACTGGAAAACCCAGGACATCCCCTGGAAAATTTTCACATTTTCAGGGCATCTCCTTGGACTCTTCCAACTCCCCTGGAAAATTAAGAAAGCTGCTAGGAATCCCACAGCTCGTTATTTTCACCGTGAGAAAAACATTAACTAGAGCAGACGTGCAGTTTAAATTTCAGTACTTACTGGTTTGAGTCTACACACCCCTTTAGTTTCTGTCTTTTTGTAAAATAGGTTGTACAGGGTCGGCATATTCATTTTAAAAGCCGTGCACGCCTTAGCTTTAAAAGGCAGGACCAGCGCGTTTTCCTTCCATTGGTTATTCGATGAAGAATCTAAAACAATTGTCGCCTGATATAATCAGAAACATTGGTACATACGGATTTGACAGGTTTTTACAATAAGTGGATGGATGATCCCCAGTAGCAATATCTTACCCACGAGCTGTCATCAATAGATACATTTTCGCCCGCTATGTTGCCAGTCAGTAGTTGTTTTTCTCTTGGTCTATTTGGGTTAAAGTGACTAGGCCGCACATTCCATCCCCACGGAAGCTGGACATTGGGTGGATCACACCTGTAGGCACCCCGTTCCTCGATGACAATTATGTATGGTCCCTATACGAGAAAGAAATGCCAAACATCACCGTTTGGTCCACTCGTAGTGGATATATGGAAACAAAGTTGATACTTGCACCAGTAACGTTATGGCTATTTGGCTTAAGCATTCTTTCTGTATGTGCTTAATGTAATTGTGAAGACTGTATGGTATTGCGTAAGATTTGGGATTTGGTTGATTCAGGAGATATCAGATGTTTGGGATGTTAATTCTCTAATGGACAGAGCAAGGCAGACGAGACAGTGGGAATACATGGATGTGCACAGTGGTTTGAGTGTGAATACGCATTAGGGCAAAATTATAGCAACATAGAAACAATGTGTAAAAACATAATACAATAATGACACCGTGTTAATAATGTCCCCGCCAGAAATGAAAATTGCATCGACGTCGATCCAATGTCGGTCAGTCCTCGGGATATTGCCGAAAAACTAAATTAACGAATCGTTTCGTTACGGGTCTCTGCTCAATACCTCGGTTTGAGTGAAAAAAATCACGTTTTTCGGGCAACGTTGAAGTCGGTTGACTTCCTTCTGGCTAAGTATATTGCAGTTTATTAGGCGTGTGCCAAAGAAGGTAATTAACTGACCGCAAAAGAGTTCAGAGCATTGCCGTGCTGGATCTTATTGTGACACAGGAATGTGAGGAGGGCCCAGAGTATAAAACCCATCCTGGATCACCATAAAGCTGTGGTAAAACTAAAATCCCGCTGACACGATGAGTTTTTCGACTCGGCGGTGTCGATTGACGTGGCCAGAGTTGTGTAGCGTGACGCGACCCGGGGCACGTGTACATGCGCTGGTGGTGGCGGAGCGGAGCAAAAACACGGCGGGAAAGAGTTAGTTTGGACAGCTAACAATCCAGTTGATTTTCGGAAAACCGAATTATTTTGATCGTCACAACGAAGATACTGTCGTTGAGAAAACGACCTTTTCTACTAGTTTTATCAGCTGGAGAACTAGTTTCCATAACGAAACGATTTTGACGTCTACAGTAATACGTCTCTTGTTCAAATTATAAATAGGCCTGCCGGCCCGTCAGCGTTTCGCGTCAGATTTCGACAAAGAATCACAATTTCGGTGACTGTACATAGTGAGAATTAATCACAAATCTGACAGTTTCCACTGACTTGGGAGGTCCTTAAAAGTGAGAAGGTTATTTCCTGTGTCGAAAACTCACTACATAAGAAGAACTTTTGTGTTTCGAGACTGCGCTCCTCCCTCACCGCAGCGCCGAGCCACACCACGCTACCATTGTGGGCATATTTTTAAGAATTACCCAGAAAGAACGTCCATTCTTTTGTCATTGGCAAATGCCTTTGGCATTCGGCGCCTGATAGACCCGGGGTAGGGCACTCATAGTCCCAGTAGTACACGCATGCACTGTAGAAAAGAGTTGTCTATCTGACAGGGACAGGCACTATATGAGACGCACTTTCCGTTCCGAACGATCCATTGCAGAATATTTCAAACTATTGCAATCACAATCTCGCGTATGCTCGACGGATTGAGAACCCAGTGAGAAAGATACCAGACCTCGTATCAGACATCAGAAATTTGTCAGTTTTCGCATAAAATCAAGGAAAACATGCTCCTTGAACTGACACATTTCCTATAATTAAGGTTCAGAAATCGGTCTGGTAGCTCACTGGTAAAAAGTACATACTGAAATTGTTTACTGCTCCCAAAATTGGGCTTGCAGAACCGAAAAAAAGTTTTATCATTGACTTCATAGTATCGCTCAATCTCTCCAGAAACATTACTACGACCTCGCGGTGTGTGGTAAATTCTGGGATGAAAATGTGACGCTGAAATACTCGTTACTGCCGCCAATAATTCTCTACTAAGTTCATCCCAACACGAACACGAAGCAATTAAGTTAAAAAGGCGATCACTATCTATGGGGATACCAGACCAGGACTACAGAGGCACGCTACACTCAACGTGTTACCAATGCCATCATGCTATCACGGTCTACTGGTGGCTCTGTTGGCGGGTTATTTTGTCCTCTAAAGTTACAGATCGCTCGTCCCTAACTCGAAGCACGTGTCGCACGGCGCAGCCTTTAGAGAAACCAAGTATCAGTGCGCGACGCTCGTGAACCCAAGTATCGTTGCGCGACCCTGGTGTGACGATTTTTTATGAACTATATTCTTTCAATAGAGTGAAAATTTCTCTATTGAATGGTAGGTTTCAAAAATCACCCCAAAATTGAGATACGTGGTTTCACTAGGGTCGCGCAACGATACTTGGTTTCACGAGCACCGCTCAAAGATACTTAGTTTATCTAAAAGCGCTGCGCCGTGCCGTGCGTGATTTCAGTTACGGACGAGCGAGATAATGTAAACTTTTTAAGAACCTTAACCTATGACCAAAACAATGGCGTGCCATTTGGGGTTTTCGTCCCCAAAGTTCTACAGGTTAAAACATTTAAAGCTGACGACCCACGCTGTGTCGGCAACACATTCTTTTCTGCCCGCTGCAGCCAAACTAAGATACTTAGAACTCCGAGCACACCGCAAATGTAAAGGAACTTTTTTTTTTCTTGCAACCATAGTTGCAGTTTCAGCACATCTTGCATCCAGGTGCATTTTAGCAACTTACAAGGGACAAATTTCGTACACATTTGAATTGGCAGAGTAAAAAACAATTAGGATGCATTACGGAGCTGTTCTTCGTTATTATTCTCCAGTATTCGTTTTGTACTGATTCTGTCTGTGGGTCGGGGAGAAAATGGGTGAAATAGAGTTCGCTCGTGGGAATGTGAGTGTATAAAATACAACATCTCTTTCCCCACTCACTCCACGCTGACACTGCTGGGGGAGGTGGTGGAGGTCCACAGGGGTCACACCCGCCGCCGGGTTTGCGCGGGTTTGCGTCGTATTTGTTTTCCGGCCAGTGGCCAGCCAGCCACGCTCGCGCTGGCGCCGCTAGCGCCGGATCGGCTGCTGGAGCCACGGGGCCGGGGGAGCTGCGAGGACCGCTCTGGTTCCGCTTGCCTCCCATCGACGCTATCCTCCGCGTCCGAATCCCCTCGAGGGACCTCCCTCCACCTCCCTCCCCTATCCTGTGTCCCCTCGCCCCCTCCCCACACACACGGCGATGTGGCCTCCTCCGAGCACCGCCGCCAACAGAACACTACCACCAACAGGACGGTGATTTGGGAATGTATTTGAGCCCCCTAAGGCGGCTGGAGGCTCGGTCAGGCCGGCCGGCTGGGCCCAAGGGGTGCCTCCCCTCCACCCCTTACTCCCCC
>NW_026267165.1:761567-762223 GCF_000697945.3 Frankliniella occidentalis
GGGGCGGGGTGGAGGCGCGGGCACGTGGGCGGCGGAAGTGGCGTTCCCTGTCGCTTGTTACTTCGCGCGGGCGCGGCGTGGTGCGGCGGCGGGGCGCGCGGCTGGGCGTGGCATCGTGGTGTGTGTCGGGGTGCGCTGTCAGCCCGCCTGCGGTGGTGGGTGACAAGGGTGGGTCTGTCTGCAGGAGTGGTGGGAGGGGGGAGGGGGAGGCCGAAAGCACAGCGAGACGTCCCTCCGTAAACGTAAACAGGAGAAAGTACGCGCCTACCCTGCGCCCTCTAGTAGTTTAGGTACGTATTGACTTTGGCATTGTCGCTGTGCATGGTCGTACGAGCTCGCTACATCATGTAAAAAATAAAAATCGGAAATAATTTTACTATCTGATTTTTGGAGAGTAGAGCGTTATGTGCCATCTCGACTAGGCCGTTGAAGGGTCGGCGGCCGTCACAGCTGGGTTCTCGAGCCCGCCCGCCCCATCCCCCACCCACCGCGCGCGCCTTGCGATAAACTTTCTGCCATCGCTGTCATCTGGAACGTCCCCGTAGGTCAGAGGCCAGAGGGAGAGGCGGTGGGACGGGCGCTCCTCCCGCACCGCGGCGGCGAGGCCCAGCCGAGGACTTTAATGAGACGCCCCCGGCCTCTCACGCGGAAAAATA
>NW_026267165.1:762749-764698 GCF_000697945.3 Frankliniella occidentalis
CCGCCCCTGCGCCGCCCCTGCGCCGCCCCTGCGCCGCCCCTGCGCTGCCCCCGCGCCGCCCCTGCGCCGCCCCTGCGCCGCCCCTGCGCCCCCCCGCGCCGCCCCTTCGCAGCCCCCGGCGCCTTACAGATGCTGCCCGGCCCGGCTAGTACTCGGCTCAGGGGCTTCCCCCCTCCCCCGCGCACCGCATGCGGCTAGGGGAGGCAGATAGGCAGCGGGAACATTTGCGTTTCCGAGACGACTGCATATACACTCTAAAAAAAATATCTACATCATTTACAACAATGTTAAACTGTTAATTGAAATAATAACGGTGCCATACTGTTAAATTTTGTGCTCCCTCCTGATGGTATACAATGAATTTAAACAGTGATGGACTGTATTTCCAATCCGTACACAGTAGGATAGAGCACAAAATTTAACAGTGTGCCACCGTTATTCCAATCAACAGTTTAAAACTGTTGTTAATGCTGTAGATTTTTGTACAGTGTATCGTCGTGTGGCTTCGGACGAACATTTATCATACCGTGGACACTACTACTCTTATTAACAAAAATAAAATGAAACGGGGGTAACCCCCTATACACTGTAAACTGGTCGGCGTCTTTTAACGGCAGAATATTGGCGTCCTGTATGATGTTCTGAGATGGAGAACGGCAATGTTTGGCTTTCTGTGATTGTGTGCTTCATCAAACACAGCTCCAGGTGGTGGGGTGGGGGGTATACTGATATATATCCGTCTGATGTTTAATTCTATCTCTTTTGTCTCCCCCTTGCAGAAACACGGGCCGCGGTACAAGTGCGCGGCGTGCAAAATCGTGGCGCACCAGTCGTGCGTGCCCGTGCTGATCGACCGGCTGCGATTCACCTGCAAGGCGACCTTCCGGGACGTGGGCGTGCGCGCGTACCGCGAGCAGGCCAGCACCGCCGTCACCCACCACTGGGTGCACCGGCGCTCGCAGAAGGGCAAGTGCCGCCAGTGCGGCAAGGTGAGTGAGAGCAACAGGCGGGGGGCCATTCAACTCGCCGGTTTACTCCAAGACTCTAGCTCTAGCCTACTGTTCTTTTTATTTTTGACTACGACATTGCAGACTACAACTAAACTAAAAAAAAGGGTCTGAATGTAGTTCAACTGCAGTGGCAGATTCACACTGTTAAAGACGACAACTTAATCACACTTTTTAAGGTGTGCGTGATTACTGAAGCAAAGTTTATTATGATATAACTAATTCAGACAATGAGAAAGCGCTGAAGAAGCTGAGAGTGTTCTCCTTGGTTATTAAGAGCCGCGAGGCCTACGCTGGACCGCGGCTCTCGGCTAAAGAGCGGAGGACGGCGGAGAATCATATCGGAAAACCCTCAGAAAATTCTCATATCGTTAAAACGCTATCATAGCTTACCAGTCGATCTAAATCCGCTTTCGGAATATCGTTTGCTATTCTCAGTCCCGCGATCTGCGATTCAGCCAGGAGAACCTACGCAGAGGACGCCAAAGGGATGAGAGCACCCAGCAGAAAATCAACGTCGCCGGGACGACGATCCCTTCGTCCTCCTCAATATTTTAAAACTTTTCGACGCAGGCTGGAAAATTTCCGGCAGCGCGCGGCGGGCGGTCTGGAGGGTTTAGGCAGGCGGGCAGCAGGCGGGGGTATGAAACGAATTATGTAGAGATGTTACACTACTTCACAGTAATAGCTGCTGAATAATACGAAGGGGACAGCCGGCGAGTCGGAGGGGAGGGGAGGGGAGGGGGATTATGGAGAATGAGCAGCTTGGAGCGGGCCAATCAGCTCTGGCAGAACGAAAGGGGTTCGCGACGTTCACGACACTGCGCGAGAAAGTGCAAGAAAAAGAAACTTTTGACTTCCTTCTTTAGAAAAGACAAAAACTGATATCTTTGCAAACGTCGGCTGAGTAAAAAAATTTTGCCGTCCGTGCGCACTGTGAAA
>NW_026267165.1:765828-768381 GCF_000697945.3 Frankliniella occidentalis
CTCTCTCTCTCTCTCTCTCTCTCTCTCTCTCCTTCATCCCCCCCAGAGGGGAGTGGTGCCACGGCAAGCTCGCTCCTGCGCGCGGCAGGCAGCAGGACCGGCTCTTTAGCGGCGGCTATTTCTCACTCAGTTGCGGACAAATTTGTCTCCTACCGCCATACTATAATTACCGCGAGCAGAATAAAGGCGTCGCGGAGCGAGAGAGAAAGAGAGAGAGATAGGGAGAGTATCATGTTCGTAAGACGAAGCCTCGCCCAGCTCAAGGCGTTCCCGCGGGGCGCCGGCTTATTCAGTAGCACTTTAGCGAGACATCCTGCCCGCCGTACAACGCGCACACTCTGGTACGGTACCGTCCGGTACGGTACCATCCGGCCCGTACACAGATAAACTAACACTTGTATAGCAACCATCCAATGGTAGCCCAGAAATAACTATCAAAACATGGTTGCGGCAACACGCACATTTATTATAGTTATTCCAACAACGAAAACAGCAAACAGAACCATTTCGATTGTTCACCCAGAAGACCGTTCAGTCAGAGAACCAAATTCAAAACTGACTAAATTTTAGCTGTGGAGACCAAAATTTATCCGTGGTGATGAAATAATTTAGTCTAGCTGACTTAATGTTATTGGTGCGACCATATTTAGTTAAAGATGGGGTAACTAAATTTCAGTCGGTTCTAGGAACTAAATGTTGTTCCTTATACAGTCCTGATTTAGTTGTATCAACTAAGATGGGGGTGGGGGAAGGGGGGGGGGGAGGGCTGGACGTATTGAATCTGCCTCTTACTACCTTGTGTTTTTTTTTATAGTCCGCTAAAGTCTCACTTTTATCCCTCACTCGGCACCTGTTGCTCTTTTCTCGAGGGCAACGTGTCGCGACGCCTTAATATATGTCGCAGATGGCTTGGTTTTCGATAATGTCGCCTTTTCAATCTTGCCTCTCGTTTGCTTCCAGTCGTTCCAGTCCAAGCTGTCGTTCAGCAACAAGGAGATCGTGGCGCTGAGCTGCAGCTGGTGCAAGACCTCGTACCACAACAAGGAGGCGTGCTTCAACCTCACGCGCATCGGGGAGGAGTGCACTCTGGGTGAGTTCGCTCGTGTCGATTGTGTCGCGAGCCAGAGCCAGGGCATGAACAGCATATGAATGGGAGCAGCAGACAGAGGGCCGAATCAGCTGACCGGGACGAAAATCCGCTTTGCGCGGAAATCACAGAGCGAGAGCGAACAAACACACGACGGAATCAAAAGGGTTCTATATACGCGCGCCATTCTGTCGCTCTTGCCAATAACCGGGGCAATCTGTGATTCGGATATTTCCCGTTGACATCGCATTGGCCCGCATAACACACGCGTCACTACACTGTTCTCAGCAGCGCAGGTTACACCTGTTTGAACAAACGCAGAGAGATGTATACACACACGTACATGCAAACAAAATGCGTGAAACATACAGGTGCTTTTATTCCCTCCTTCGAACACATTTCCTATTTTTACCGCAGTTTGTAAAGCCCCCCTCCCCCCTCATCCGCACCGTCCGGCTGGCCCCAGAAGGGTGGCAGGCAAAGCCTTTGCTCCCTGCCGTTCCTCTTATCCGGGGGACCTTAGTCGGCTCAGGGGCGCACGCATCACCTGCAGCAGACCCGTAAATAGTACTTTTAAGGAAAGAGGAAAAAAAGTCTCATAAATGCGACAGGAAACGTAGATGTACCAGGTGGCTGATTCACGCCGCGCACTTTTGTACTATGCAACCCGCCCGCACGGCTCCATCCGGGACTGCATACCCATCAGGCGCAGGGGACCGGCTCCAAGCGCCAACGCGTCGCTCCACCACTGTTGTTGGAGCCAACGCCTAGGGGCATTACTAGGGGTTGTTCGCGATCTCGCGCGAGTTCCCGCGAGTCCACCGGGGATAACCCGTGAGTCAGCGGGGGTAACTCGCGGTTCCACGGGGGTAACTCGCTGTTCCACGGGGATGGCTAACTGAACCCGCAGCCCGCGAGGTACCCCCGTGGCAGGATCCGCGGACCGCGAGCTACCCCCGCGGACCCGCGAGTCACCCCCGCGGACCCGCGAGTCACCCCTGCGGACCCGCATGTTACCCCCGCGGACTCACGGGTTACCCCTGGCGAACTCGCGGGAACTCGCGCGAGACCGAGAACATCCCCTGGTAACGCCCCTGGGTGTTGGCTGCAACAACAGTGGTGGAGCGACGCGTTGGTGCTTGGAGCCGGTCCCCTGCGCCTGATGGGTATGCAGTCCCGGATGGAGCCATGCGGGCGGGTTGCATAGTACAAAAGTGCGCGGCGTGAATCAGCCACCTGGTAGTATCGTGGTGCAACAGAGTTGTTCTGCTGCACTGAACATGCGACGCTCTTTCTTTAAGAACCCCCCCTCCCCATGTTCCGCCCCCAGGTGTCCAAACATTTAATTTGGCATCGTTTTCAATTGAGTGAGCCATCACTGTTCTTAACAGGACTCCTTTTCGATAGCGGGAAACGTTGCAACGGATCTGCAGCAGGTAGGTGCTGGGAACGGAGAGAAAGAGCTC
>NW_026267165.1:768820-788186 GCF_000697945.3 Frankliniella occidentalis
CTCGCCCTCGCCGATGCTGACTCCCTTGCTCTGTCCCCAGGCTCCCACAAGACCATCGTCGTCCCGCCATCCTGGATCGTCAAGCTCCCACGGAGGGGCAGCTTCAAGTCCAGTCTACGGAAGTCCCCGAAAAAGAAAGGCTCCTCCAAGAAAAAGTCGAAGGAAAAGGTGCGTATGCGATGGTGTTAAATGCAATATTGTTCGGGCAGTATAGTTGACAACGATTTATTCACGCTACGCCTTGAAGCGGGGCCCGCCGGGGGAGGGGGGAGGGGGGTATGACGGAGGAGCAACGCCTCGCCTCTTCCTTTCCCCCCGAGGTTTGACCTCGTAGCCCAATTTTGGCAGCACGATGTCTGTCGCTGAACTTACCTCCCACTCTAGTCCAAGTTTGACGGCCGGCCCCCGGTGGTGGAGGCTGGTGGCGGCGGTGCGGTGCGCGCGGCCTTCAGACTGTCGTGGTGTTGGCAGGCCGAGAAAGAGCCCCGGGCGTTCGTCATCAAGCCCATCCCCACCGCCAACGTGCGGCCCGTGATCGTCTTCATCAACCCCAAGAGCGGCGGCAACCAGGGCGTCAAACTGCTGCAGAAGTTCCAGTGGCACCTCAACCCCCGGCAGGTGTTCGACCTGACGCAGGGCGGGCCCAAGATGGGGTGAGTCGAGTGGAGGGCGGCTCGGCGGCGGCCGCGGTCGCGCGCCGCACATAACTTACGCACCGTGTGTGCCCCGCAGGCTGGAGCTGTTCCGGAAGGTGCCCAACCTGCGCGTGCTGGCGTGTGGCGGGGACGGCACCGTCGGCTGGGTGCTCTCCGTGCTGGACCAGCTCACCTTCCACCCGCCGCCCGCCGTCGGCGTGCTTCCCCTCGGCACCGGGAACGACCTGGCGCGCGCGCTCGGCTGGGGCGGGGTAAGTAAAACTACAGTCACTAGCTTAAGATAAAACGATGGATTTGCAATTTACTCTTTTTGCTAACGGTGTCGGGATGGTGTGGTGCAATTCTGCGTGCTTTTTGTACCTTGCTGTTCTTTAGAGGTTTGAAATACTAACGTTTGTCTCTGTTGTTGCTTCTTTTAAGGGCTATACGGACGAGCCCATCTCTAAGATCCTGTCGAACATCGGCAACAGCGAGACGGTGCTGCTGGACCGCTGGCAGCTCAAGGTGGAGAAGAACAACGATGCCAAGGAGAAGGGTGACGGTAAGGAGCAGCTGCCCCTGTCCGTCGTCAACAACTACTTCTCCATGGGGGTGGACGCTCACATCGCGCTCGAGTTCCACGAGGCCAGAGGTAGGCAGGGCGGCGGTAGAACATCCAGCAGTTCCTCCGTCCCCGGCAGCATATGCGTGACTGTTCCTGTCGGTTTTGCAGAGGCGCACCCGGAGAAGTTCAACTCGCGGCTCCGAAACAAGATGTTCTACGGTCAGATGGGCGGCAAGGACCTGGTGCGCCGAAAGTGGAAGGGCCTGGCCGAGCTGGTGACGCTCGAGTGCGACGGCAAGGACCTGACGCCCAAGCTCAAGGACCACCGCGTGCACGCCATCGTGTTCCTCAACATCCCGAGCTACGGCGGCGGCACGCACCCGTGGAACCGAGCCTTCGGCATCGAGCAGGCCACGGACGACGGGCTGATCGAGGTGGTGGGGCTGACCACGTACCAGCTGCCCCTGCTGCAGGCCGGCGGCCACGGCACCTGCATCGCCCAGTGCCGCACGGCGCGCATCGTCACCTCCAAGACCATCCCGATGCAGGTGGACGGCGAGGCGTGCAAGCTGGAGCCGTCCGTCATCACGCTGTCGCTGCTCAACCAGGCCACCATGCTGGCCAAGCGGCGCGGCGGCCGGCCCCAGGCTCAGTCCGCGGCCCAGGAGTCGGTCCGGGTGTCGGTGCTCAGGATCAACATGCCCGACTACGAGCAGCACCACTACGAGAAAGAGCTGCTCGCCCAGGCCGGTGAGTCAGTCCAGCCGCGCTCCCATTCACCTTCCCAAGGGGCACTCCACTCCGAAAACACAGAGTACAACTCCCCTCACCCCACCCCAACAAAAACAAATGGAAAAGTAGAAAAAATCAGGAAAAGTCAGAAAAAAATAAGAGGGAATCGAAACAAAAATCAGCGATTATTTTAAAATCAACGACAAACAGAAAAATAAAGTCAACACTTCAATTTCTAGAAGAGGATCTCCCGCCCTTTCCCCCACCCTCCACTCACCACCTTTTCTCCTCCTGCAGCGCTGGTGGTCGGCGAGATGGACGTGAGTCCGGCTGCCGACCTGGAGCAAGTGAGGGCCATGATCTGCAAGCTGGACAGCCCCAACGTGCCTCCCGATTGGTGCTTCGTGGACTGTAAGTACTCAACCCCCCAAGGGAACAGCCCGCCCACCACGGCCGAACGACTATGCTTACCCTTGGCACCTCCCGCAGCGTGCACGGCGGAGCGCTTCTTCCGCGTGGACCGCGCGCAGGAGCACCTCCACTTCCTCATGGACATCGCCGGGGACCAGCTCTTCATCCTGGAGGAGGCCCCCGACGTCCAGGACGCGGCCGGAGGCTCGGGCGGCTCTGGCGGCTCGGGCGCGGCCACCAAGGACGTGTCGCGCGAGACGTCGCAGGAGACGTCGCAGGACGTGTCGCAGGAGGTGCTCTCGCCCTCGGACGACCAGTCCACCTCGGACAGGGCCTCGCCCGACCCTCTGACCGACGACACCAAGGTGCGCTCTCGATCTATTCGAAATCCAATAAGTAGACAGACCGCAAAAAAAAACAAAAAAAACGGCGAACAGCGATGAGAAGTTCCAACCCTGAGAGGCCGGCGGCAGAGGGAGCTGCGCGCGGCCGCCTCACGTTACTCACGAGACGCGCTCACTAATGGGACGCTGATTGGAGCCTCGCCTCGCAAACTCGTTAGCGATCGCTCTGCGAATAATACCTTCTTCTCCTCCTCTCCCTCAGGACACCCACGCGGCCGCCCCCGCGGCCATGGCCGCCCACGCACCCCACCACTCGTACACCCCGGTGTACTCGACCGACGGGGTCCCCTACGCTTCAGGCCACGGCGGTGACTCGGCCGCGGGCTCCAGGTAGGCGACGAGGACAGCATCGAGCGAGGTCGTCGGTCAAGTCAACGACGACGATGGAGTGTGCTGTGCCGTGTGTTGTAATTGGGAAGAGATATCGACCATTATTTGTCGACGGCAGCTTCGTGTGCTTTCGGCCATGAGGAGTTCAGCCGACTCCATCGAATATTGGAAACACGCAAGGCCTGGTTTCTGTGTGTTTTCAAGGCCGCAGCTTTGCTTGAAGCGACTTTAGTAAACTTAACAGATAATTTTAATAAATATAATAAAAGTGAAAGTGATAGGTTGCATAAATGTACCCCAGGTCAGCTTGTGCTTCTGCTATAGTTTGATTCTGACGTGTAAAGGAGTTCGATGTGATGTAGAGTGCCCGCTTTCTGAAATAAACTAGAATGGTGTTCTATGCAACAAAAAGACGTCCTCAATTTGCGAACCCATAAATATTAGAACATTTTGAATTTAGGGTGTGCTTTGAGCGATGTGAAAGGTAGAGTTGTCAGCCCGCATGTATATGTGCTTTTGATGTTTGCGTGTGTCTGTGCATGGCAGCCGAACGCAGCAAAAGTTATTTGGACTGAACTATGTTAAGTACAGGTAAGTCACGGCATTCCCCCTTCTTATGGATCACATTATTACAGAGCATTTTACTTGTTTACTGTTATTTTTGTACTTTGATAATTTTATGACCTGATAATAATTTCCCAACAGAACGTTCCGCCTTCTTATAAATGCAGTATTCCTGAATTGTGACCTTTTATTTTCCACAGCCACTTGCTGGAGAAATCGTCGGAAGAAGTTCTCAGGGCCTCCAGAGAGAATGACTTAAGAAGAGTAAGTTCGTTGAACGCTACCACCGCCATCCATGCAATGCCGTGTCGCACGAACTCTAACGCTCGCCAATCCGATTCTTTGCTCTGCAGCTGAGGGATCTCCACCAGCAGGGCTATTCCATGCTGTCCATCGACGCCGTTGGCCAGACGGCTCTCCACATCTCCGGCCGAGCAGACCACCGCGACATCGTCAAGTACCTGCTGGCCAACGCCCCACCGTCTATCGTCGACATTCCGGACACGGAGCGGTAAGGGATCAATCCAGAAAGTGCGTCCGTCATTTCTCGTTGCGAACCTCTGCTAAGTGCGTCCTTCCTGTGTAAGCTCTCATAGCGCCTGGTAGGTAGGCAAGATCTTGTCTTCAGTGCATGTGTGTACTGCGGGCTGGCCTACCCTGAGTCTCGCAGGCGCCTAGCTCCTGTGTACTTTGCCAAATAATATGAATCAGAGGAAGAGTGACGTACTTTTGGGACAAGACGAGTGTTCTGTAATTGATTAAGACCCTGTTCTGCGTGTGTCGCTCAGGGGCCAGACCGCGCTGCAGGTGGCCGCGGCGGCGGGCCGGAGGTCCGTGTGCTGCCTGCTGGTGGCGGCGGGCGCCTCGCTCATCGTCAAGGACCGTCAGGGGAGGACGGCCAAGCAGCTGGCCCGGGCGGCCGGCGACGAGACGCTCGCCGACTACCTGGAGAGTGCGTGTGTGCGCCTCATTGGCAGTGAGAGAGAAGTGGGCCGTAAACGTCGTTAGCGCTAACGTCGTTACCTTGCGCTTCCAGGTCAAGAGCGCTTCCACCTTGTGACGGAGGACGTGGAGACCATCGTCTAGGGCGCCCCCCGGCGCCTGGGCCCCTGCCGCCGCCCCACCACCGCGCCCTCCCAGCCGCGACCACACCGGGGGAGGGACACCCGGGGACACCCCGCACCGGAGTGGAGGAGGGACAGCCCGTGCGCAGCGGGAAGCAGCAGCAGTCGAAGGTTGACGTCGCTTTGACGTCCGAAGGACTCAAATCGGCGTCGAAAGTTGCCCGCTCGGCTTCCTCTGCCACTTACCCGAGGGCTGGGCTACTCGCCACTGATTGAGCCTCGGTTGGCTAGCGGCCTGCCCCGGGCCCCGGCTAGCACCCTCCCCCTCCCCTCGCGCTGCCCCGGGTGGAGCGAGGCGCCTTCCCCACCCCTGGACAAGCCTGGACAGACGGAGGACCCGGCAAAGGGCCCGGTAATGCGAATGGACGCTCAAGGGCGCACGCCTTGCCCTGCCCTGCGCCACACTCAGATGTGCCCAACCTTGAGAATCGCACGTGCAGCGATGTCAAGCCAAGTTACACTCACTGAAATGTCTATGACCAACAAATTAAACCAGAAATCTCCGTTTTTTCCTCGGACTTTTGCAGAGGAAATGCGAACACTAGATCCAAGAAGACTATGATTTTATTGTACATTTCACTCAACTGTCTTTATTTGCTCTGCCATTACTTTACATTGTCTCAAAGTTGTAAATTTTATGCATGATGTATTTAATTCTTTTCTAGTTTTTCCACAATTTGATTGTCATGTTACATATGATCATTAAGACAATTAGTGTAAATACTTTACGACTGTTATGTGCATGTTATTCATGACCTTCACTTCATCATATTGGATGTAGTTGAATCTCTCTTATTTTTGTTCCTTTTTCATTTGTCATATTTTTTCTATATGAGCAAGTACTCTGTTCCAATTGAACGTTTAGAAACTTGCCACATTGCAGTGATCCTATTTTGTAGAGTGATAAGAGTCTTTATGTGGAATCTTAATGAATATCTATTTTGTGATGCAATAATATAATAAGTCAACGTCTCTCTAAGTGAATAATTATAAGAATTTTTTCACTTGACATTTGTTAGGTCTTCCATTTGCTTTTGTTTGGGAAGAGTTAACTTACCTTTCCATCCTAATTTTCAAATGCAATTTAATAATACTATATCTGAGATTTTTTTTAAATAGTAGGAGATATTTACCTCTCAAGAAATGTGCTAGTGTAATCTTGTGGCATAATTTCTACGTAATTTAACTTTTATAATTTTACTAGGTATCTTCAATAAAATGTGAAGTATGCACACCTCTGACTCAAAAGTGTACCTTACTAGGATGTTATTTCTAAGATAATCTATTCTACAAAGCTTGAATATCAAAACTTTTTCTTTCTGGATTAATTTTAAGACAAACCTGCATCACTATCGTATCAATGCCGTATCGGCACTGACTTTTTGATGGCATTAAATTATCTTCGTTGATGAAAAAGACCCCTGATGCATCATATGAAAATAAATCATGATTTCTATAAACTGTTCAAGAGGAAAACGTTTTGATATTCACACATTGCAGAAAAATCAATCTTAGAAATACAATGATTTCATCAACTAAAAGTTCGTCAGGAACAGGGTAAAACCTTGTTACCACACCTAGTTCACCACTTTGTGAGCAAGCAACAAACTGACAACTACCCATTTTTTCAGAACGTGGGTAATCTCATTTCCTGGATCACATTTCTTGCCAATTTTAACTGTTCAGACAATAGAGTAGACACCCTTTTGCCATGTTGTAGGTAGGATAGAAGTCCCTCAGTAGGTGGTAAGCCAAGTGAATCATTCTCTAAGTTTATAATTAAACTATACTGGTGGGACAAACCCAGTCATCAAAATCTCTGGCTGCTCAAACCTAATGCTGTGAATACAATGGTGAGTGATTTCATGAAGCATTTGTTTCTGTCAGAATCTTTACCACTTGTATAAGGAAACGTTGCCACATTACAGTGTAGATCTGAATCATGGGAGCATCAACTCTTTTCTTTAATTAAAATTTTATTAAGAAATGTCAATTTTGTAGGACTTGACTGTTCTTTATCTTACTAATTGATTGTTATTTATCTAAAAATTTAATAGGTTATTATGACGTAAAGAAACGTGTGATGCTCCTCTTGAATGTATATAGCATTATTTTCTATAATCTGAGTTACTGATCAATCAATTATCACTTCATGCAGTTGTTTACCACTGAACATAAAGTGATTCCAGAAAATGTCTTCAATCTTTTACCAAATTTTAAAAAACTTCCCTTATGAGGCTCTTAAGATTTTGCTTACTAAAGATGCTCAAAGCAATAAATAGCTGTGCTGTTTTGCAGTTCCAGCCAATGTTTTCAGTGAGACGCTATTATTATTTGACTTTCATGGCTGTGGTCCAATTCATGAAGTAAATGGAGCTTTCATATCCTTTACATAATGTAATATTGTTCTTTTAACTTTTGTTGTTATTTCTTGTGATTTATTGTTGTTATTTGATTGCGATATCAACGAAACTACACTGTGGATGGTAAATTTATTGCCTATATCTAATGTTTTCAATTGTGGACCACTCTAGTCTTATGTAGTGACATCTGTTATGGCATGAGAAATAAGTCATCTCTCTATGACAGGGTCACACTGTCTTAGGTACTTTAAGTGGCTAAGAAGTGATTTTCATCTTCAATCTTTCGCTTTTAAGGGTTTTATATGTGTATCTGACAGAAAAATGTCAATGAGTAATACTGCTGTGTTATTTTTAAACGATGAGTATGAGCAAGATTTTTCTCTTATGGAGACATGTGACTAAATATGATCAGCTGGAATTGGGAGCATAACCGGTATTCAACAAAAGTTGCAAAGTACCTCCTTTTTTTCAGTAAAAGACAACGACAGAAAACTTGTGCTGAACGCTTGGTTGTGCAAACTGGAAGCTTGTAAAAGCACTTTGTTCTGCTTGGTTAGTCAGGGTAATGATAATTATAGAGGGCAACCACAAGTTGGAAGTGTAAGGATAATTAATCTCAGCTATTCTCATGTCTGCATTGTTACGTTTGTTTCTATATGCTTCAAATGGAAAGACATGTTATTTGACTTAATAGATGAAAAAATTCCCATTATTTTCAAAAATTCATTTAATGAAAACACATTGGTTACAGTCAGAGTTCCTATGAGGAGATACAAACTAACCGGGGAATGAATGGGACAATGGCAGTGTATTGACCAGTCAAATCACCAATACTACATAATTCATCAAATTAATGAGCCCAAGTTTTTGCACTTACCCATCTACACATTTTTGTCTCAAGTACACATTCATCATGAGACCCTTAGTTAGATAAAAATATAAAAATATTTATCTTTCCTCTTTGAATAGTCTATCTATGACTGACACACCTTCCCAGCAATACAAATGTAAATTCTAAAACTTCGTCTTATTTTCACCCTCTATTTTAGTAAATAATGTAGAAATGAATGTAAATATTGGATAAAACTGCTCTTCCTTGTAAGAATGAAAGGACCACTTGTAGAGTAGGCACTCTCACTCTATATCCTCAACATTTTGTATATAAGCTAAGAATGTGAGCAGTGAGTTCTATGGAATGCTTGGAAAATGCATATCATATCTTTTACAAAACGTTTTTAGTAAATATTCATGTTGATAAATGACAATCACATATCGATCGTAGATGCTAATTGCTTCAAAAGTTGTCTTTCCTTAATTTGAGAGTAAGTCTTTGTGGACAGACACTCAGAAAATGGAAAATACTCTGAAAGTTTTCTGATTATTTTCTCTCATTCAAGTCAGTTCACCAACTTAATTTCACATTGATTTCGCTCCAAAAAAAAGAGAAAAAAAAAGGGTCACTGACATTTGGAAAAATTAATACAATGACTTAAGGATGAGCATTGTCATTAGTGTAATGTATATTCATGCATATTCCACATTCCAATCTCTCTACTCATTTACTGTAATAAAATTTATGTTCTTTACATACATCATCTCTTCAATCGGAGAGGTAAATTAATAGAATGGTTGAGCTTTGCACAGCTAACAGATTGAATGGCTATGTTGCATTTCTAGTTGCCCCTTGTAATCAGATTGTCTGACACAAGAAAGTGCTGTTCCAAATAGAAGCCCAATTTCCTTAAGGAATCAAGTTTCATTCTGTGGAAACAAAATTACATTAGGAATGTTAAATACCTAAACCATCTGATTGCTGGTTGGGGAACAATTAGACTGAAAACCACTTCGATCTGAGATACAAAACTGTGTCTAAAATTGTATAGTAGATCTTATAATTAAAGAAGTAGTTCATATTTAACATTCCATTCAAAACTTTTGTCCATTGTTCTCCTGCGCTTATGCCTCTATTTCTTTCTAACAGTACTAAATCCATTTTTTTTCATATGTTAATCGTAAACTCTCTCCTTCCCTTCTTCCTCCATTTTAAACAAATGTTATCTGCATACAACAGAATAATTGAATGAAATATTGTACAAATGAAGTAAAAGATACTAAAACACCAAGAGTATTTGTCAGAGATAACATTTAGACAAAGCTATGGTCTTTAGTGTGTCTAGAATTAATCACAAATTTCCAAACACCAAACATACTCTATCTGTACAAAATTTGGGTTTGAAAAGTTAGCATAAAAATCCAGCTCATGGTTGTTGTTTTCAACCCATTGTTTTCTTACCACTAAAACAAACAGGGGCATCACTGGAAAATAGTGCACTGGCTGGTTGAGTCATACAATAAATACAGTAACAAGAAAACTTCTTATACAGTTCACATTTTTAAAAGACTACCAAATTGATGGAGTTGGTCCTGCATCAAAAAACTAGAATTTAAAAGTTGGTCTATATCTAAGCCATAATAGTTAAAATGAAAACAATCATGCCTTGAAGACCTTATGAATAAATACTAAATATTGTACATAGTTACTTTAAGTTTATAAAGTATTCTTGTAATTTTTCTGACTCTTATGTTTATACACTAAAATGAGACTTACTTGCCTCTCAAACTACTTCCCAGAAAGCTCCAACTTACAAAAGGTAACATTGGGTCAAAGATTGTACCGTGTTTGAAAAAAAATTGTAGCTGACAATTCTGTAAGTCTGTAAGTCAGATAAGGGTACATATTTATCTTTTAATTGTATTTTTTCCTTGTCCTTATTGAGGTCTCAATTACAGTTCACTCCCAGTGCTTGGTTTAATTATTTTCATTTATTACTCCTGCTCAGGAGAATATCACATATGACATGATGTAAATCTACAACATTGACCTCTACCTGCTTTGTTCCATAAAAAACAAATATCCGAACTTACTTGATACATCCAGGACACTCGTTCTCTGTGTTGTGATCCCCTCATCATAACAAAACAGCCTTTTTTGTTAATTAATAACCACACGTAGAATGATAAATTTCTGTGAAAGAATTGAATAGAAAAGGAACATTAAAGAATACACAAAACAGTTAGTTGTATGCAGGAAGAAACAGCACCAACCTCAGATGGTAGATTGTCTGGCTTTGCCCTCAAACACATACAGAGAAGCTCATCATTGGAATGCCACCCCAAAAAAAACTTTGAATTGGTCTCAGCCTCAGCAATATAGTTCATTCATCTAACAGAACACAAAATTTGTTAAACTAAGAAAAGAAAAGACACACTTTAGTAAAGCCATAGTACCTTTATTAGCTGAATCAACACACAAATTTATGATGTACTTTTCCAAAATGAGTTACTGGTTACCCAGAACTTGGGACCTCATCCATGGATGGCAGGAGAGAAGACGTCATCGCTCAATTTCTGGAAACAAAGATAGCCGTGAGACCAGGTTGACCAATTAAACTGTAAATCAATCTAACAAATAAGAGGATTAATGGGACTGAAATTTGATTAGAGAAACAGTATTTGCTAATTAGCCAAACTCGAAGAAGCTGGTAATGTGAATACTCCGAACATGTTTATTTAAATTTCTAGCTCTGTTGATCTACCCCCTAGTCTCGGAAAGAGCCAAATGTACACAAGTACGTTTGTTTTCTTATGGCATAGTTATGAAATAGATACAAAAAAAATTAAAAAAAAAAAAAGTTCAATATTAAAATATTACTGGAAAAGGGATAACACTGTTGGGACCTCCTACATACATCCATCAAGATCAAAGTGATATATCTCACATGAATTTAGGTTGTATAAATGCATTGAACACTGACCTGTAACAGTCCTTGGCACACAAACATACTAAGGATGGAAGCCAGATTCTAGTAAGCATTCCCCACTGCGGAATGCACAGTAGTTCGCTTATTTGAAAGAGCATGCACCTGCAGATGCTTTAAGTAATGAAATGCACATGAAGCAAGTATTAAGGGAAAGTCAATCTATGAGCTACCAATGGAAGCATGTGCGCCCTTTTTCTTTTTTTTTCCTTGAGCTTTTGAAACAGAAATCATACTGAGCATCGTAACAGCCGTCAGTCTTAACATTGTTTTCCTCTTCTTTCGTGAAAAGCATTGTTTTAAGATCCATATTTCTTACCTAATAAGAAAAAACAGGGAAAGACACAAAGACATTAATACTTTTACAACCTTGATTTTTACCAAAAGGTCAAAAGGGATTCATAACCTCATCAAACGTACAGCTGTTATCGTACGAAGTATAGGTAGTTATCTCTGAGTATGCTAACCAGTAAAGGCAAAATACTGTGGTAGATGAAAATTTCTTATTTTTTCCGCATTTTCTTTGTAGCATGCTGCATATGCCAAAGAACGAAGCATTGAATGTAAATTAGTTTCAGAACCGAAAATTTTGTTACACAGAAATTCGTGCATTGTTTACATTTTCTCTTCACCCTTTCTGCTTCCAGTTGTACCAATGCCCAATGCCAACAAAACGCAAATTTCAGGTCTCTTTTTCAAATTGATTCAAAGTCTTCAAGGTATTCAATTAAATAAACTTTATTATAAACGGGGAAAAACACCACAAAGAAAAAAAAAGTTCGTGCACTAAGGGATTAAATTCTTGTTGCCTACCCTGTCGGCCGCGAGGAGTAGAGCTGAGCTGTATTCAGTTTAGATCCACCCACGCTTAACGCAGCGCACGGCCGGGGACTGCCCGCCTCCCCGCTCGCCCTCTCACGCCTGCAGGAGCGTGCGCGTGCGCTGCGCCCTGCGCCGAGCGTGGATGTTACCTGAACATAGCTTAGGAGAGTGGGGTGAGAGGCGGGAATACCCCCTCACTGCCCCTTACGAGCTAAGAGTATCGTTGTTGTTGTATCTATCTTGACTCCGACAGACCGGTGTTCAAGCCACATTTGACTGATTTGACATCCGTCTTGATCTCCGTGAAGTATTGAGGCTTCGACCTCTTTTCTAGTGCGTGTGTGCCAAAGACTACTCATCACTAAAACACATCTGGAAGATAAAGTGAAGGTTAGGAAGCCATCACCTGTTCTTCCTATTTTAAAGGTGAGTGATCTTTTTTTTTCTCCTCCAATTTACTGGTAGGTGAGTGACCGCTCATAAAACCACACTGTAACATATGGCTCTGTCAAAAATTGTATACTACTCCGTAAACTTAAAGGATTTTTAAAAGTCAAGCATGTGCCATTTGCACCAAGTTGTGTTTTTCTTTAATCAAATTCAACTTCATTATTATGTAGTAATTGTTTTGCTTCGTAACTTATCAAAACTTCTTTAACCTACGGGCAGTCGTTTTATTGATCGTTCTTTGGAAACTTCGCAGTACTTTGGGGCAGTGCTTGTGACCACTATGTAATTGATCTTATGAAGCCTATCGTTACCACCAATTCCCACCTCTCTAGTTGCCCGAGCGAGAGAACCAACCTTGTTTTGGGATGAAAGATGTTAGCCGTATGTTCTTTAGCTTTACAAGTATTGAAGCATTTGACCACGTTTGGGGATTGTCTGAAATATTTCTCTGGTCAGTTATTAGATCTTGCCCATTGTGCTGATTTATAATATAATGATCGGCAGTAGAGTATTCAGTGGAGTATTCTAGTATACTGTAACTTAACCTATATTTATATTACCACAACTGTAAAGGCGCTTTTGTGTAGAATGTTTAGACTAGCTGCGATTTAGTTAGAAATCAGCCAATCCGAGGCCTTGAAAAGTCACTAGAGCATATTTGACATGACACTTCCCACCAGTCTAAACCCTGCAAAAGTTCTGTTGGTATTTTGTTGTGTGAAACTGATAGCTCAATTTACTAATCAGTATTCTTGTGTACATATTGCCTGTTGCTCTATGAAGGCCTAGAAGGTTGAGCTGGCCAAGGCTGGTTAGTCCTAACTGGAATAGTATGGCCATGGGCATCAACGCCTCATGCCCATTCTGTCCCCGTCCTTGACCTCCTGTGCACATGTACCTTAATCCGCTTACATCCAGAAATATAATAATAGAGTTGTGGTAAAACTGTTATTTTATTGCAGTTCTTTATATGTTTCTACTGTGTCTGATGCACACAGCTTTGAATATTTGTCAGCTACATGCACTATCAGTGGTGCAAAAAATGTCTCCACGCAGTCAAGTGTCTTCTTTGTAAAATTCAATTAAATCATTCAGTTGAAAATTTGAAGAGGGGAACAGAAATATCTATGGCGTGAAAGTACCCGGTGAACCCCCTAATTTGCTCGGCGGTACATGACATGATCTTGATGCTGATACTGGGGATGGTGTGTGGGGGTGGGGCCGCCCGGTCCGCGCCCGCACCCCCTTGGCTGGCTGGGGACATGCTTGTTGTTTTCACGCTGGTAGCCACGCGCCGTGCGAGCCCTGCTCACAGGCCGCCGCAGGCTTCCGACGCCGCGGCGAGCCCTCGCAAGCTCCACCATCAAAAGCTGTGTCAATGTTTTTCTTCAATCTACTGAAAAATGGCGGATGCTCCCAATCCCTCTTCGACAAGCACTTGGCCGCCTGAGGAGGGAGGGGGGGCGGCTTGTGTGACGGGGTGGAGGTTAGAGGGGAGAGAACGAGGGGTGGTTGGTAAAGGGGGCGGATGAAAGGTGCCTCTTCTTCCTCCACTTGTGTTAGTGGTCCGTGTCGCCCCCGCATCAGAACTATGTGACGAAACAGTGGCGTCCTCACTGCCTTCCCGTTTTAGTATCAACGTCTTGAAATGTTTAAAAAGCGACAAGTGAACTCTTAGTGTCCCTAGGTACCGCCACCTAGCACCCAGAGGCCCGTCCGAGCCCGGCCCGTGTGTTCGCGAGGATGAAGGATTTAGTCTCATGAAGCCAAATTCAGGCGCGTATGTAGGTACTGTTCACGGAATAGGGGGAGGGGGGGCATTAGATAAAGCATTCCGGTAAAGCTGAAGTGTAGAAGAAGGCAGGGAAGAATAAAATGGAAATCGCTATGCTGTAACACGGTGACTTCAGTTTTCTTGTTCCTCGCATTCTTCTGCATTTCAGCTTTACCGTAATGCTTAATTGAAATTGCCTGTGATTGGCTGAAGTCTAAATAACGCACCCCAAAAGAGGCCTCGTGGTTAGTCAAGTCAAGTCAAAACAAATGCCGGGTCGAGTGGCTTCGAACACTCTATCCGCACGACCCCCCCCCCCCCTTCCCTGTGTATCCGCACACTTTGTGCGTTGTGCCCCGGAAGCACCCGGAGGCGAGGCGTTCCAGACAGGGAGGAGCAGGAGTGTGAGAGCGGTCCAGATGTACGATTTAGCGCGTCGCTTCTCGTCGCTGTTTCTTGTTCACGTTCTTTACTTCCTTTTTTTAAGCGGCAATGAAAATAAAAAGTAAATCCCGCAACACGGCATGCTCTGATGCTGCTGGCTGGACCGTAACTACCAACTTTGTTTAACGAAAGGTAATGCCTTTATTATTTATCGACGTGCATATTCATGACGAGCCCCGCCCCCTCCCATATTACGATATGTTTTTTTTTTGTTTGGAGCCGTGTCGGGCGCGCTGGCCGGCGGCCGCAACTGCGCCCCCCCCCCTCTCTCTCTCTACCGCTCTTACAGGTTCTGGCCGGCGAGGTATTTAGTTTAGAGCGCGTCAATTAGCCCGGGACAAGTTTCCCGGAGCACGCTCCGACTTCTCTCCTCCCCTCGGCCACGGCTCGGCTTGGGCTCGGGGCGCCCGAACCCCGTGCGGGCCGCCCGGCCGCGCAGCACCGCCGGCAAATGGGTTGCCTACCGGCCCGGCGGCAAGAAGGACATGACGTGCGTCTCGGTCTCCACCGCACCCCTGCTGCTTACCTCGGTCTCACCCCTCTTCGCCACCCCTTTCACCTCCTTCTACCCCTTTAACCTTCACTCCCCTCTTTACCTCCTCCATTATCCCCTCGTTTGTCCCCTTTCACCCCTCTTTCACCCCCTTCTTCTCTTTTCACCCCCTTCTTCTCTTTTTCACCCCCTTCTTCTCTTTTTCACCCCCTTCTCTTTTTCACCCCCTTCTCTTTTTCACCCCCTTCTCTCTTTCATCCCCCTCTTCTTCTCTTTTTCACCCCCTTCTTCTCTTTTTCACCCCCTTCTCTTTTTCACCCCCTCTCCTTTACCCTCCCTTTCACCCCCCATTTCCTTTATACTCCCCCCTTTCACCCGCTTCTCCTTTACTCCCTCTCTCACCCCATTCTTCTCCCCCTTTCACTAGCCTCCTCTCTCCCCTTCACCACGCTCTCCTCCCTCCTTTACCACCCTCTCCTGCCTTCTCACAACCCTCTCATTCATCCGCTCCCCCTTGATCCTCTCCTCCTTCGTCTTCTCCGTCTTTTCCGTCTCCCGCTCTCGTCGCCTTCCCCGTTCCCCTTTCCCCCTCTTCTCCCGTCCTTCCCCCTCTCCTCCTGTTTCCCCCCGTCTCTGCGCCCGCGTCTTTCTTTCCTCTCACATTCGTCCTCCCCTCCCTCATGTTAGTCGTACAATAATCATTAGCGCGCGGTCGCTAACAAGCCGTGAGATAGCACGCACCCCGCCCCGCCCCGCCCCGCCCCACCGCACCCCTTCGCCACCCGCCTCAAGGCGACAAAGATGCGACACATTCATGTGGAACGCCACGCCGCCCTGCTCCCGCCACGCCTCCGCGCCGCGCACGCTGAACACGCAGGGAAGTTCCCCCCCGCTCTCGTCGCACGGCTTATACCGCTCTCGTCCGAATAACATTAGAGGTCGCATCGCGAGCAGGTACAAAGTGGGGGCAGGGAAAGTAGAGCGAGGATGCGGAGGACAAGACGAAGTGGCGCGAAGACGGGTGCCCGTCACTTTGACCTCACTTCCTCCGATTTAAGGTCATTTCCACGTCAATATGGAAAATGAAATTCCCCCGCCCACTGTGCAGCGTGCGACGCGACGGGCTGTTAAACGCTACAACGTGATTTCGATTTAATTGGGTAGTTAGGCCGGACGAAGAGAGCGAGAGAGAGAGAGGAAGTAAAAGAAGAGAAAGGCGAGAGGTGAGGAGGGGGGGGGCGGCGCATGAGAGGGAGGAGCCCGACAGGCCTGCTTGCCACGTTTAACTAACCATGCCGTGTAGAGACAGGCTCGAATTAAACTTGAATTATAACAAGATAAATGTTTAGACACGCCATCTCAAGAGCTTTTCTTGTTATTTTTTTTCTTGGCTGCCTCTCCGTGCCCCCACCTCCATCTGATATATCCACACCTCGGGCCCACGCTCAGACGCCCCCCTCCCCCCTTTCCCCGCCAGCTCCGTTCAGCTTCTCTCTCCCTTCTCTCCCCATCTCTCCTGCTCCTCTCCGCCTCTTCATCATCATTACCCTTTACTGTAAACACCGTCGCGTTGCGATTAGTATTGAGTTGTGAGGTGGTCACTTCTGCGCTTTGCTTCATCTTTGGTGACACAGTGAATGACTTGACCTCCCAATCAAAAGTGGAGGAGGAGAAGAGATTGCCATAAAGACACAACTAATCTTTTAAGAAAAGTGAAGCCTATTTTGGCGTACTACAGTTCTAATAATGTGACTTACAATAGTAAATTTTTTAATACACTTTTTAAAAATTGAGTACGGAAGCACGGGGCAGGTACCGGGTAACATACAAGTATCGGCTATCTGACTGCAATGCTTTATCACCAAAGGGGACTGCGCCCGCTTCAAATTTTCTCCTCTCAGTCTAGTTAGCAATTTGTGTCGAGCGGAACCAGTTTTGCCGCTCTCAATAATTTTATCGGCGGTTCCCATAAAGCAAGTCTTGGCTGATCGGGGGCTGGCTGCTACCGCAGTGCCGTGCCTGAAGTACGGCGTCGGCAAAGTCTTCGGAATACAGCAAGGTAGAATCAAGTGGCTCGCGAGACAAATAGTAAAGCGACGTGTAGGGGATGCTTAGCTTAGGGGAGCACACGCAGAAAAAAAATATTCAGTTCCGTGCTAATTTTTTTAGACAGTCTCTTGTGGTCTGTCTCTACCCGAAGGTAAAAGTTTCCCGTTTTGATAAGTATTGCCGGTTCTCGTTATCCACTTTTGATGAAGATTGCCGATTGACGTTCCAGTTCCAGTTTTGATAAGCCGATTGGCGATGATAAAGATCTGATAGGAAGGATAGGAAGATAAAGACTGATAGGACACTATAGTCAGTATTCCTGCTGCATAAAAACCTAACATAAGTACTGACAAAGGGTGGCAAAAAAATCAGTAACGGGATGAGAGTGCAGTGATGCCCGTCCGTTTTATTTAAAGTTCCTTAGGTTTTTTATTGATAGAAAACGCTTATTTCGACTAATTTTTACCTGTTCCACTAGTTTCCCCCTTGGTTTAAGCGATTTTTTGTAGAAAAATTAACAGTATTTTTCATAAAATTACGATTTAACTTCCGAGATTATTGAAGTAGCAAACTAGCCAGCTATGCATTTTAAAGACATTTGTTCTTTTGTTTTACATTTAACTAGTGTGTCATGTCAGCACCTCAGTTTTGCTGTGTCCGTTGACAAAAAAGCAAAGATCGTGTATATTAATCATATTTCTAAAAAGTATTTCGAAGTTTAAAGAAGAACGGATAGTAAGTCTTAAACGTTCCCGTTTTTTCGGTGTTGGTTTTCCTCTGCGTTGGCGTGGATGTACGGGTGGCAGAGGTGAGGAAAGGTAATCAGGCATCTCATCCGTGCTCATTAAAAACAATACTTGGCGCCCGAAGGGGAGGGGGGTTGTGAGGGAAATGACGTGAAAAAAAAGAAAAAGATGATCGATTCCTAATAAGCTTGCTGACGCGTCGCCGAGGTGACTAAGTTGGCAGGATGAAATAACAAACAAACGAACGGACTGAACGAGCGAGCGAAGAGGGGCGCCATGTCATGGTCGGTTCAAATTAATGGGCTTTCGAACGCTCACAAATAATTATCACATTTCATAGCCGTCCTATGGACAGGCGCCCTAAACGGTTGGAACAAGATGCGTTCGTAACACTTCAGAAAATGATGTAGCATAGAGAACCATCGCCGAAAGCACGCGAAGGATCTCTTTCTTGTTTTCTTTTCGTTAGTTTGCCACGAAGTAAACTATATTTTGTTCAATGTAAGTTGTCACGTGAGGGTTGGGTTGACTGTAGATGCTCAGCCGTATGCAAGATTAGCACTCAATGGGATTTTGTGTAGCGTTACGTTACCTATCCGGTTTCACCTGAAATACAATCCGTTGCTCTATAGAGTCTAATCTAGACGTCAGTCGTTGACTGAGGTAATCCTAAAGAACATGCGGGGAGGGCTGCAAGGCGCGGGGTAGAGGACCGTAGAAAGAACGAAGGACTGGGAAGTGAACTAACTCGCGAGAAATGATAAACTCCTGTGACCTTTCCGCCCCTCTTGTTCCGTGAAAGGTTTCGGGACGGAGCAGGCGGGCACACTCGCGGCGAGGTTCGAGAATGGCAGTCGAGAGTCGCTGGGGCGGCTGCGGGGATCAAGCCCTCGCTGAGATCTCGTAGCTGCTGCTGGCCCCGCATTTGGTTCCCCGCGGCGAGCTGTGTCCGAGACGGCAAAGGGGGGAGGGGGGGGCGAGAGAGAGGAAAGAGAAGGGGAAAGGGGGGGGGGCGAGAGTGAGAGCTGCAGCTTGGGCCCCGCGTGGCGTGGTGATTGATTGAGCATGTGAGCGCTTGTTAGGAAGCGATATACTACACAATTATAATGCAAGTGGTACGATAAATATTGATAAATAGACACCTCGGCTCGACTCGCCTCGCTCGGCCGGACCGTGTTGGCCGGTCATTAATTCGGAATATTATTAAACGGCAATCGTATATTGGCACGTTTCGTCCGGCTCGCGCTGCTGCCGCTGCCGGCGCCCCATTCAATTGATTCGAGGGCGAGCAATAATAATACAATAATAACGCTGTGATTAACCTCCGGTTTATACATCCGGCCGGTGGATAAATTCATGCCTGAAAAGAACCACATTCAAACCATAGAGGTTGACAACTTATCAAGAAATTCTTTCGTTTTGCTTGAATTGTTCCTAGAATGGTATAGTCAAATTATAATGCTAGGAAAACGTCTAGTACTTACCAAAGAATCTTTGGAGTGCATCGCTTTGTTCCGGCATCCAGTTCTTTTACTTTTCGACTCATTTTTCTCCGGGTTCTCCCCGGGATTCCTTACACAAGACGGTCAGTCAGCGTGCATCACACTTCACGTCTCATTTTCCGATCGATAATAACCGGCAC
>NW_026267165.1:788721-791908 GCF_000697945.3 Frankliniella occidentalis
CTCTCTTCCTCGCGTGAACACACCCATAATGAGAACACTTCTGAACGCACCCTCGGATTATTTATGGCGTGAATAAAAAAGAAAGATGGCGTCTTCGTGGCGTCCGAAATGTCCCTTGCGAACGCTGACCGCAGCGCCCTGCTGGTCGCGCTCTACCGGCCCGTCCGGACGCGGCCCCCTCTGTGTTGATTTTGTTCCCTCGCTTACTGTAAAATGATTATTAGAAGTTTTAATAGGATTCCGCCCGGGCGATTGGAGAGGTGTTGAGCTGGGGGAGGCTCGTGGTAGGGATTGGTGGAGGTGGGGAAGGGGGGGGGGGGATGAATCATGGCAACGTGCCTGTAAACGGAAGTGTCACGGAGTTGTGCCAGTTTAACGATTTCATTATGGAGCTCTGTTGTTTTAAAATCGACAGGTTAGTCAGGTGAAGAGGACATGTCATGGTTTCAAAGGGAATTTGAATTGGAGGAAATAGCAGCGAGCAGGCTGGAGTCTTTGTTGAACCTCTGATGGTCCACCACAGCCACTAACGCGGCCAACTTGACACTCCATTACACGTCTTTTCGCCTGCGATTTATATGTTGCTGGGCTGCAATATGATGTAGTAGATCCGCGTTTTGGGCGAGAAAAAGAGCGGGGTTGTCTTGAAAGGGGATGAACTCTTTTCTCTGTGTGTGTGTGTGTGTGTGTGTGTGTGTGTGTGTGTGTGTGTGTGTGTGTGAACGCGTGTGAGGGCGACGCGAGGCCACTTGAGAAATGGGCTGGCATATTCTCAGATTGGACGCAAGATAAATGGTTCTGAAGGCGAGAAGATGGCGCCAGTGTATGGAAACAAACAGTGAGCGCGTGGCGGGGTCGGTCGGTGGCGGGGGTCATGACACCACCCCCAATCTTGTGTTCAGCCACCACTGTGTGTGCGTGGCACTGGGGGAGGGGGGCGGTTGGGAGCCATGAGCGCTTCTTTCCTGTATCCCGGGCGTTATTGGGAGGAAGGGTCCGCCGATATGCATGGACCAAACTTCGGGACAAAGCGTGGGTCATATTTCAGGGGCGGGCGCGCCGCGACGAGCAGGGGCCGATGGCGGAAGGGCGGGGCCGGCGCGGGGCGGCTGAGGCGCTCTGCCACTTCACTGCTACTCAATGGCAGCGCGGGCAGGACGCGACGCGCCGCCCGGAAGGAGGTGGCTGTGACGTGCCGTGGGGGCGGGGCCGACCGGCACTTCACTAGAAATTCGAGCGCTCACCGATTTTTGTGATTTTTCGTCGGTTCCAAATTGATTTTTTGTTGAATTTTCTTGGACGGCGTACACTGATTTTTTATTGCAGTTGAATACCCCTCAGGTTGGGCCGGTGGTCGACCTTCTCGCGGCTTGAGGCCCCCCTGCGCCCGCCTTCGCACGACATTAGCGTAACTTCCCGCTATAGACAGACACTCTGTGGACTGTGGGGTGCGATCTATTGCGACGCAAATATAGCTTGTAGATACTCGTGTCGTGAGGTAGTTGGCGATTGCGCGGCTTGGAAGTCATTCATTGTATTGGAAAAATGAAAGCGCCAAGTCGTAATTTTTGCAGGAGGTGCTGAAGAAGTTGAGTTTAATGCGTTTGCAAATGGCACTAATGAGACCCTTAGTTTGTAAAGGTTAGTGCTTTTGGCAGTTTGAGCGCCTTTGTGAAGGCGCTTAATCCCTTACACCTTTTCAGAGGTGCGACTTAACATCTTTTATGCCAGTGTAAAAACAAAAGAAATTAGAATTACCCCTAGAAACCAAGTTGCCCAACCTATAATTTCTACATACAAGGTCATTTTGCGTGAACCGGTGAGCACGATGCCACCATGATGCCGCCACAAAGTACTGAAATCGAAGTGTTTTTTTTTTTGTGTGTTTTTTTATTGACAAGCTGTTTTATTTCTGTCTTTTTCTGTATTGACTGTTTTTGCACCGTTGTTGCAGGTATTTATTCACAAAATAAGTACGTTGCAACGCATGTCTTAGTATTTAGATCACTACAACTCCTGTTTTCTTTTAATCTAATTGCAGGTGTTTAAGTCATGTGTGTGACAAGTGTCATCGCCTTGCTTCTTCTGGCACCGCATCTATCTGTGCAGATGCAAGCCCCAGACTCTTGGTTCAACAATATCGGTGACCGATTATCTAGTATCTGGGGTGACGTAAGCAACGCAACCTCAGAAGCTGGAGAATCTATCCGGAATTGGTCTACGAATGCCTTGAGAGATGTTGAAACCTCTGTACCCGGAGAAGCTGTCAAGGATTGGTCTACAAACGCCTGGCTGGATGTGAGCAATGCAACCGTTGATGCTTCAACAGTTGTTACGAACACTTGGGATGAAATCTATATTGCTCTTGCTTCCATAACCCCGGAATGCTGGGGCTAGATGGGTGGGATCGCTGCCGCCACGTTTCTCAGCATTATCCTTGCAATGCCGTGGTTCCTGTTGGCCCTCGGCTTCGGCGCACTAGGACCAGTTGCAGGCGGCCTAGCCGCTGCCCTTCAGGTAATGTTATCATTTCTGACCACCTTGTGCGTGTTTCTTCTTTCGGTTTCATCCGCTAATGATATAACTGTTTCCTTCCTCTTTCAGCCCTTTTGCGGTTTGTCATATGTTTTCGGCTGTCTCCAGAGCAGCGCTATGACGCTTGCCAATGGTTTCTTGAATTGTGGAATGGGCCAAGCTATTTATGCCTTCGGCTTTTGGATGCTGTCGATTCCCATGGCCTCGCTGGCGGCTGGAGGCACAGCGTACGCAGGCTACGTGTACTTACCACAATGTAATGAAACTGTAAATTTTACCAATGTTACCAACGTCCACTAATTCAAAAGCATATTTGTTATATAGATCTGAAATGCCAATTGTGATCAGCTTTAACCATTTGTCATTTTTTTAAAACTGCATGCTGTTTTAAAATTTTCATTATTTGATCGACTTGCAAGTGATATTAATTATAGACATTAATTTATAAACTGTCATCTGATTAAATAAAACTTTTAACAAATCGCGTGAGTTTGAATCTAGAAATGTATGTCGGAGTGGTCAGATGCCTTCAATCCAGCAGCAGCCATAGTCATTATACAAGTCAGGGTTGTTGTGTCGAATAGGTTGCCTACCTCTGCGGCGCCTCAGAACCCCCTGGCTTCGATGCGTCGCTAGCCGCGAGAGAGAGATA
>NW_026267165.1:796454-799068 GCF_000697945.3 Frankliniella occidentalis
TGATGTGATATGGACCCCCAGGGGCTGCGGCCGGCCGCGCTCCGGCCGCCCCGGCTCGGCTCCAGGGGCTGGCGTAAGGGGCCTCTCGGGAGCGGCGCGCGAGGTCCGGCTGGCTCATCCCCACTCTCTCCCCTTCTTCCCGCTCTCTCTAACCCCGCCTCCCCATCTCTTTCCTCTGTGGTCGCATCTCTCTCCCTCCTTTCCGACACAACAGCGCGATATACGCGGGACGCGAATAAGGGATGCATTACATGTAGGGAATGCTTTCAGCAGGACAGACCAGAGCTGCAGGCGCGGCTGAAGAAATAGCGGGAGTTGCAAGTTTTCCTGCAAGGTATGCTCTCGTGTTGACGGGTTGCGTACTCGCGCGTTGGGTTGGGCGGGCGCCGTAGTAAGAGGTGGTAGGCAGACCCGCCGCGCACCCCTGCTTGGCGGTACTGTATAACTAGTTCAATACAATTACCCATTGGCTTGCAAACCAGCCGCCGACGCGACTTTTACTCTACTGCGACCGTTCACTCTACAAATGGCGGGCAGCTGCTATATGTTTCTGAAATGTCTAAATATTGCACACGAATTTACTTCTCATCCATTGTTTAATTCCATCACAAGTTAGATCAGTTGACGTGCAAAATTGAACACTTGCTTTTCCAGTTGATTGTCAAACCTTCGAAATTTGATTTTTGCTTTGAAGTGCGAAGCAATTGCTACGTACTACTTTAAACACTGTGAAAAATTTCCTCGTAAAGTTACGACATTTCTTGTAATTTGGAATTACAAAATATTGTTGTAAATTTACGGCGCACCATTTTTGCTCGATCAATTCCAAGTCGATAGGAGGTAATTGTAATTTTACAATGTCAAGTTGTAATTTTACGAACTCACATCATGGAAAATTTTCCTGTAAACTTACGACTATTTTTCACAGTGAAGCAGCCAAATGCTTCTCAGTTTATAAACTTTTTGCCTTGTAATTACAATGCTTTTGGCTTTTGCAAGGTCTCCACAGCGTCCCAAAGGTGACCATACTCATATTACCCGAGATTTTGATCTCTGGAATAATGAACATTTATTTTTGCACTCCACGACTCTGTACATCAGGGTTTTACTGCAGGCACACACCCGTGATGGCCACGGTTCCATAACGTCTGCTCGACTACTGCGAGTACTTATGCCCCTGTGCCCCCTTTGTAATTATAGCATTAGGCCCCTGCAGGGCTGCGCCGTGCCCCCAGGCCTGCGGCGCCCACACCAGCAGGCTCCTAGAGGGGCCTCCCAGCCCGGGGCTCGCATCCCCAGCGGGGCACACTCACACGGGCCCGCAATAAATTAACGGCGACTAACCTAATCGCAGGTTAGCGCAACTTTTCTGATGTATATTGGAAGTCCTGCTCAGTGTACCAGGGCGCGATTGGTTCATTAACGTAACAGTGCCCCGGGGCGGAGGGGGCGTGACCAGAGAGAGGGGGAGGGAGCCGTGGAGGGGAGGAAGAGCGGCTATGAAATAATTGGCAGAATGATAACGCAGTGATAACAAACCGGAGGGCAAAGTTGGGCCCATGGTGGAGGGGCCGAACCGTGGCAAAAACAACATGGCTTTTCCGGGAGGGCGGAGAAGTGGGACTGGTCTTTTACCCACCCTCCCCCTCACAACTGCGGGCCGTTTGTGCCTCGGGCCTGCTAAATCAGAAATTCGTTTAGTGGCCGCTAGGCAGGGAAAGGGTGAAAAGTCGATTATTTGAACCGACCTCAATCAGGTCGTCGTTTCGACTGAATCGCCGTGATGTAACCGTCGCTCTGATTTATCCTCGTGTGTTGTATGCTAAGTAGCGGCAAACGACGCTCTGCTCACCCCCCAAGTGCGCCCTGCGGCCTGCCCTTCCGCGCTTCCGCGTTCGTGGTGTGGTAGTTGGCGAGACCTGTGGTGGCGGGCCTTATGGGGATCTGGGGTGCTGCCTCCTCCAACGACCCTCACGACCGGAGAGGCTCGTCGTTTTTCCCTATGGGAAACAATTAGATTCGTGAAAAGTGTCCAAAACGTTACTGTGGCTTTGGATCGCGAATTAGATCTAGTATCTTCAGGGTGGTAGTACAGCTTCGCGGAATACTTTACTTCAAATTCAAGCGTAAATCTACATCGATTTCTGTTTTTATTTTTTTTTCTGATTTTTGAATTGATATTAATTGACTTTTCTGATTTTTTCTGATTTTTCTTGGAGGCTAAACATACACCCAGATCTCCCCTGATTATATTTTGAATCAAGTACTCCTCGCACAGCCACCCCCTGTACCTGAAGGTAAACTCTGTGGCTCCGCAATCCGCGTGTTTTGCGTTCTGTTCTGCTCCTGTGCCGCATATGCGCTGGGTTTCGGGATGTGCGATGCGCCAGAGATTCTAGCTCGTTTAATTCAGCTCGTATATTTCCCGTCCATTATGTACTCAAAGGGAGAGAGTTTCAGAGTTTAGGGAAAGAGAGAAAGAGAAATCCCTTAATGGAATTCGCGCTTGTTGAATGTGGAATGTTTTCGCTTTGGCGGATTTGCGGCGCGCTCGCTGTTGTCCACGGGGTGGGTGTGGGTCACCTCCGTTCACGCCCCACCCCTTGCCCGGCTG
>NW_026267165.1:803156-812247 GCF_000697945.3 Frankliniella occidentalis
CCATTACCATTCCTAACAGCGCGCCGCGTTAGCCGCGCGTGTGTGTGTGTGTGCCGTACTTCTACTACTGCAAGGTTGTTATGTTCAGGGGGGCTCGCGGGCGTAGAGGCGATGGTTCACAAAGTACTCACTCGTGTGCTTCTGCTATGGACGTTTCTTTGCCTGGATAGAGCACTGGACACGACTAGAAATTCTGAATGTCGGAAAAAGTCGCCTGCCTTGGCGAGGTCCAAACGGGCAAAAGTTTCCCCTCGGTTTCCTCTATTAGTGCTGTCAAAAACCGCTTGAAATGCTCTAAAATACAAACGCTCTTTCAACAAATCTGTTGCCCTTTTAAGGGTACAATAGGACCGTAGTGCTTCCGGTCGGTCGCAAATACGTTTTGTATAAACATTTTCTTTCTGTAGCAGCAGCTTGAAAAGGCACAACTTTGGTTTTCCGGCGCCCCGGTCAGAAGACTGTCCCGTACGTCAGTTTGGGGATGTTGGCGGTTGGCTGGGCCCGGCGGGGCCGTCGGCCGTCGGCATCGACAGATACACATGTATCGCTTTTTAGGGTCTACCTGCGCGATTGACAAGACCCACCCCCGGTGCCGCCCGCCCCGCCAGCCCGACCCGTCGCCCCGGGCGCGGGGGGCATAACGCAAAGCGATAATTGCGGGTGCTATTAGACAGGAGATTCATCTCGGTTGTCGGTGCGCCCGCTCGCTGGCTCGCCCGCTGGTCCGCCTGCGACTGCCCCGCCCCCGTCTGCTCGCATACTGCTACCTACGTTTTTTATGCACTCACCTGCAGACGATAAGGCGACGATGTTTGCGAGTGTCAGAGTGTCGGAACAATGCTGGACAAATCTTTGTCCATAATCTCGGCTGTCGAACCATAACAACAAAAACCTCGATTTCACGAAACATATTAGTTAGAAAAACAAGACATTGTAAAATTACGTAAACTCGTGTGTACTCTTATTGTAAGATGTAAGGTATCACAGAACTGCGACTAATCTGTGTTTACTTGATTCACATGCAAAGCTCCAATAAGTGGCGTTGACGTTCGAAGCCCCAAATGAACAGCCACATGCACGCGTTTGGATCCGCTGCCGTCGAGCAGTCGGATCCGCCTCAGCAGCATCCCGAGGCGCCATAGGACGGGAATGCTCTGGCTCCGGCTCATTAGGCGCGCCCGATTTGAATTTCATTATTATGATGGTACTTTTTGGGGACACGGCGCCCTGCTCTAATATAATATATTTATAACGAGCGTCCCGGGCGGGCGATCGGGCCGTGTCGAGATGCTATCGGGGCAAATGACACAGAAGGACAACGGAACAAAATGAAGCTGTCGGGCCGGCGGTCGTGACAGTCCGAGGGGACGCGCCGGCGGCGTGCGGGGGAGCCGAGGGCCTCCCAGGCTGGTGTGGTGCGGGGCACCTTGTTGGAGGGTTGTGGTCATGTACCTTGTTTAAGGGTTGTAGTCATATGTACCTTGTTTAAGGGTTGTAGTCATATGTACCTTGTTTAAGGGTTGTAGTCATATGTGTCTTGTTGAAGGGTTGTAGTCAGTAGTCATATTGTACCTTGTTTGTTTAAGGGTTGCAGTCTTGAGTAGGGGTTGCATTTGCATTATAAAATGGTAGTCACATCACATATGATGTGTTGGGGACACGTTTCGGACTTCGAAGTCCGCAACAGACCAAACATATTTTAAAGGCCGCTTAAACAATTATTTGTTCACCATTTTTGAAATCCGAAGAGTTTGAATTTAAATTTTGAAGAGCAACAACATTGTTGCTTCAGTGCAGCTTCGTGCGTTTAAAACCGATTAAAATGTTGTGGTCTCTCGCCTGGTGCAGAGAGGCGAGCAGGATATGTTTTTTGACGCGTGCACACAACACGCGCGCGCCTGTACACACACACACACACACACACACACACACCACGTGCTGCGGGACCACCCCGGCCACACCGCCCCGCCCAGGTGGACCCTAATTGGGCGACCAAGGTGTGTTTGGCAGTCTTGGTGAAAGGCCCCGCTGTCTGTCCTTGTCGCTCTGCTGTGGAGCTGGGGCGCACGACGGAGTGAGAGCGAGCGAGTGGGGCGGAGGCAGTCGTGGACCTCTCACATCCCATCGCGTCACTGAGGCGTGCCTCGCTCTCTCTCTCTCCCTCTCTCTTCTTCTGGTGATCTCTTGTTATCACGTGACCGCTCCCATGACGGATCGTTGCTTATTAGTCGTAAATTGGGGAAACAGCAGCAGCGGCGGGGGAGGCCCACACCGGAGGAGGCGGAAATCCGGCCCAACGAAAAAACCGACGACAGTGTGAATTTATAATATAGCAAGGCACGGCACATGGTCAAGCTAATGTTATTAACAGCCTGCTTAATCCTCTCCACAGTATTCTCTGCGCGCTTTCAAGAAAAAAGACAAACTTTACCTGTAATTTATTTATTTTTTCCTTGCGTGGTGCGATTTTTGGGCGATGATAACATGCTACATGATGATTGAGGACAGGCGGTGTAACGATCGTTTGCAGGTCTGCCGTCTGTGCGGCGGGTCCTCCCCCGAGCGCAGCTCCGCGCCGCTCTACATATCATGGGGATCATAGCGACCATTCATCATCGTTACCGAGGTGGCCACCCGGCGGCTACCCCGTCACGCCGCGCGGCCGCCGCGCAGCAGCCGCCTATGGCGCAGCCCCGCGGTGAGGCCCGCGGTGAGGCCCGCGGTATTTGGTGACGAAGGCAAGGCACGCCACCGCACGTTCGCGCCGTGTGGGGCGCGAGGCGTGAGTGCGACAGCTCGCGCACCCCTCAAACCGCTCGATGAAATAACGTTTGTCTTACCAACCGCGGATACAATTTTTTTGTCTAGAATCCCTCAAGTTCTACATATACGGCTCGAGGACGCGGAGCAGTGTAGCTCTGCACGGTATAAGCAATATCTCATTTTTTGAGGGAAAGGGGAAAACTTTGAGGAACTCCCCTGGTTTGACATTAGATTTCGAGGAAGTCTCCTCAAAAAGTGGGATTTTTACTCATTTTTTGAGAAGATTCTTTAAAATCTGAGGTGAGATTGGAGGACTCTTCCTCAAACATTGCAGTTCCTCAAAGTTTTACCTTTTCCCTCAAAAAAAGAGACATTGTTTTTACCGTGTGGATAGATGACCGTTTTCAGTGTAACGCGACTTTTTGTTAACAATAGAGGAGTCAAACGTTCGCATTATGGACAGTGAAGGTTGAAAGAGGTTTCGGATGAATTTCTATGAAACCAAACTTTGGTTTAGATTCGCGGACGGAAGTTTGCACAAAAACATACACATTTAGCAGCGCGTGAGTTTTTGGCTTAATGGCATTTAGCGTCTGAGTTTTGGGCTTAATGGCCGCTTTTTATGCGCATTTGATAGTTTTTATAAAGTGTTTTCCATGACACCCGAGCTCCAAAGTTCAAGTAAAGTCTCCGGAAAATTTAACCCAACACTCCACCCCAAGTAAGCTGTAATTTTTAGTTTAAACGAGCCCCTTTTGGTGTATTCTTAGCTTTAAGGTAGTACGAGCGTGGTGAAATTAAATGTGTCTGAAAATGGAAACAAAAACCGGGGGTACTTTGAAAAATTTCACACCGATTGGTTACAAATTATTCTGGGGTTACCGATACTATAAGAAAGATTTCGTCGATTGAAATTCCTCCGATTTTACCCGGAGTCTTATGGGAGAGAGTGTCTTGGTCACGGGCAATTCGAAAATTAATTAAGAAAGAAATGTGAGTATTTCCGCAAACTGGTTGAAATAGATACATTATTAAATTATGAATGCAATGACACATTGATAACACCACCTTGCCGTTCATCTGAAAAAGATATTTAGAGTTATAAGTTGATATTTTATTCACAGTCGAAATGGCGTCGACGTTAACCTCGAAATTTTTCATACGGCCACTGACGGCGTTACCCGTGTTGATATTTTATGTTTATTGTATTTAACTTTTGGACACGTGACGTTTATTCTGTGCATACTCATGCGATTCTGCTGCGATAATCGCGCCATTGTAGTGAAGGAAAATGAACGACATAGGTCTGTATTTTGTTATATGACGTTGGATGTGGACGGAGAGGTTAGGGGCCGGCCTCGTCGTCTGCCTCGCTCGTCCAAAGTCAAACTATTTTAAATTTGCACACATATTTCTCAAATGTGTCAGGAGAAGATGCGAATCAACTTAATTTAAATACATACAATTTTAGCAACGGTTTAAACTTATTTAAAATTGTCTAGAAAGTTGTTGCAAGTTTAGTCTCTAGGCTGACTAGACTGAAGCGCTCGTACTACCTTAAATATGTTAGTTTTGTAGCATGCGGATCCTTTACGTGCGGCCCCCGACCGTCGGTATGTTAGTGCCGCTGGTATGTCGCCACCGCAGCCTGCCTTGCCTTGTGGTTTCGAGCATTAGCCTTCTAAACATCCCCGTGGTGGGGTCGAGGGTCGAGAGTCATGTTTGAAAAAAAAATATAAGATTTCCTTTACAAAAGACATAGGTGGGATAAATTGTGTAAACGCGAAAGTGCTTGGAGCAGTTGCCGAAATCAATATTTTATTTTACTTTCTCTTTCCTTAAAATTATGCAAAGTCTGCATGCTGATTTTATTAACATATTAGTCACACTAAAAACCAATGAATCAAGTCCATGAAGCATGCATTCACCCACCCTCTTGTGAACAGGCGCTATTCCGAGGTTTTCTGGGCGCGCTAGAGGACATTTATCTCCCCCGGAGCCCCTCTTCTTGCCGAGGCTGCTGCCTTCACTTCAACTTCAACGCCAGCACACTGAAATTTACATGCGAGTCCGTAAGTACCTTATTATCACCCTTATCCTCTCTGTCCGCGGCCGGCGCTCTCGCTCGCTCTCGCGCGCGGCGGGCAGTGAGTGAGCGAGCGCTATATGTTTACACACTCAAATACCTGTTCGCTGTGAGCCCGGCCCGCGTCATAATACAGATCGTTACTTTGTTGTGGTGAGGCCCCGGCCCCGGCCAGTGGGCTGCATGGAGTATGGGACCCGCCCAGTGGGGGCCTCCTCACTTATTTTTATGCGGTGGGGTCGCACGATACCTGTCTGTTCAAATGCAGGCGTTAGTGCGTCCACTTCGTGGACGAGTGAGTGGGTATATGCTGGGAGTGAGGGTACGACAGCATCGATTTTGACTTGCCCTTATAGTTTCCCTACTTAGATTGCACGGTGATGATTTAAATCAACTAAAATACAATTGTATTAAAAATAAGTTTTCCCTTGCCATTGATTGGTTTAGCTTACACTTACCTCATGTATGAGACTGCTGTAACAAACACCTTGGCTAATGTAGGACAGAGTGCTCCACATTAGTAAATCTGAATCACCCTGCTTTTGCTTTTTTTATTTTTACACTGGGAAAAATGCTTGTAGGTTTAACGGGAAAAATTTCCTTTGGCGCCTATCGTTAAACTACAGTTCAAAATTGTAAAATTACAAGCATCATGCATCGACCTGGAATTCATCGACGAGCAAGTTTGATGTGTCATCAATTTACAACATTTTTTTCCATTTAATTTTCATTAACAAAATATATTGTTGACCTAGGACTATATTTTACTCAGCGTAAACAGTAATAGCAATCTCACATTTCGTTGATCAGCCAGTGTTTACATTTCTACACGAAGGCTGCCATTTTTTTCCGCTTGTTTTGCGGAAGTGCTTCTCCCCTTTGCTTCTCTTCTCCGGACCGAGCTTATAGCGGTTTGCCTATCGGTTGAATCTCCCAGAACCCCTCTCCCTTCCTCCCCCTCATCCCCCGACCCGCCCATCCTCGCCCCTTTCACCTCCGCGTGTCGTGCGAGGGGTTGATTATGTTGTTTAGGGGTGTAAACGCCTATCAGATGGTCTCAGCACCACCACCCTAAGTGTTTAGCACGCGCGCGCTATCCGTCGGAAACACGTGGGAACACGAGTGGCTGTTTCCGGAACGGGGTTGGCGCCGCCTGTCGGGGCGGTGCGCGGTCAGAGTAACTCAGATTGCATCCCCCTGCTTATACAGGCGCTCACCTCTCTCTCTCTCTCTCTCTCTCTCTCTCTCTCTCTCTCTCTGATACGCGCTCCGAACAGCGCCGCGGCCCAAGGCGCGGTATCCTCTTTGTTCTCTCGAATCCTCTAAAAACGAACCGATCTTCCATATTTTGTGTGCGTGGCTCGGTGTCGTCCGATGCTCGCCCCATCAATGGAATTACCGCCTCATCAAATCGTCTTGGGCTCATGAGGGATCTTTATTTCCCTAAGCTGGGAGGCGCGGTCCCTAAACGACCCGAAGAAGAAGGGCCATTCGAAATGTGACACATTTTGAAACGGCCCTACTCCAGAGCCCCAACTTGTACCAGCGTCAGTCCGACTGTTATAACTTCATTGTCCAGTTTATCTTTTGGCGCTTGTCCCTCCGCCCCCCTCCTCCCTCTCCTTTACTCCGAGGAGAGCGACAACGAGGAGGTGGTTTATCCGAACATTTGAATAAAGCCTCGCTGCCCCCCTGCGGCGCTACCGGCAGAGGCCCAGCCCCAGGCCCCCTCCTCCTCCAGTCGTTTTTCTCGCTCGCTCGTTTGCTACGAGCATGGCCTCCCCGTAATATCTCTGTCATTCCGTCTTCGTCGCACGAAAGGGATGGGACCCCTAATGAGTGCGACGGAGACGACAACGCGGCCGTCCTCCGAGGCTGGCTGGAATGTGTTGCCCCTTTATTGGGGTATTTAAGCGGTTATTGGTTTTGGGACCGTGGAGAGCCACTTTAATGTGTCTCGCCACTGTCGCTTTATATTTTTGACAATAACTCACCTGATGCCGCCGCTATGCGGGCCTCGGAAGGGCGGCGGGGCCCCGTGCGTCTGTTGCCCCCGTGTGCCACAAATCTGTTGGTACGCAAGAGACCCAAGTGGACGGGATGACACACACTTTACGCGCGTGTGAATCTCCTTTCGTACACTTGTGGGTAGGTGAGTGAAATTTCAAAGGAAGCTAACACTCTTAGTTCCTTACAAACAGCAGTGTTCGTATTACAAGGAATCGGCAAACTGGGCAAACCGAGGGGTGGACAACTCCCCTGCCAAGTGATCACCCCTAATTCAAAACTAATTCAAGTAATTCAATCAAATTCAAGACAATGTACATTTAATTCAAGTCAATTCAAACCAATTCACGCTAATTCAGTAACATATAAAATCGCAATAATTCGGACCAATTCAACCAATTCAGTCCAATTCAAATTTAATTCAAGCCAATTCAAGCTAATTGAAATTCAATTCTTGAAATTTGTACACCTAATTTAGGAGTGAACCATTCCTCGGGGCAAACAGCCCCGGTTCGTATTACGAACGGTTGTAAATCCAAACCATAGTCTCAAACAATTTGTTTTTATAATAAATGCGGTCCAAATGCCTTGTACGCTATAAAGAGCAGTTGTTCGTAAGAAACTTGCAGTATACACCTTTACTAGCACAGGTGTCTGAATCGAAATTCGCCCACCTACATTCACATACTTCCCATGTAGCTGCTTTGCTTCTTGGAATTGTAGAACTTTTGTTGAAAAATAGAGCAGAGTTATTAAAGATGATTGATTTCTCTTACACGACAAAAAGAAAATTTGCGAAAGTACACCACTGGTAAAACAAAGGTGTGAATTAACACCTTTCTAGGGGCGTTCAGGTTAAAAGGGTGTTAACGTTTTAGTTTTTCCCAAATATTTTCTGATGAAGCAAACCAAGGTTTGTAGAACTTACATTTTCGCATTCAGCTCAAAATTCCACTTTGATCAAGCGTACATATGATAGGATTTAAGTCCCAAATGAAAGGAATTGAGCAGATTCCTGGGGGTCAGTTACTTCTTTCACCGTTCTTCAGACACACATCACATGTAGGCTCGTTCGAAGTGGAATTTTGAGCTGAGTGCGTAAATATTAGTCCTACAAAACTTTGGTTTGCTTCAGCAGAAAATATTTCGAAAAAATTAAAACGTTAACGCCTTTAAAAGGCGTGATTTTTAACCTTTGTTTTACCAGTGGCCTGGAAGGTGAAACTCAACATTTCTAATAATCTTTTTTTCAAGCTGAGTGCAAGGCCATGTTCGCAACACCTTGGGAAACACAACTATTTTGGTGTGGGCCATCAGCCCGCGTCCGCACGGACTCTGGTGCATGCATCACTGCATACCACCACACCACCTGCCTGTCATAAGCGTGCGCACGCCGGGCCCGCCGGGCGCTTCACGCGGCCGCGTCGGGTTTCTCGTCGATTTGTCCCGTTTGGGAGCAGAGCCCAGAGACGCCAGCAACTAACTACTACGACCAGCCTTCACCTGCCCCGCGTACGAGTTTTTAAATTTGTATATCGGAGGTAGAGAGACAGAAGGAGAGGAGGAGGGACGCGTGAGTGGGGGATCCCGAGATATAAAATAAGGCGCCCGGGCCGCTAAAACAAATAAGTCAGCGCTGTCGACGCGTCCACATACATCACCACACTTGCACGATGCCCGGGAAATACAAGGCTCATTTCTCGTTCGGAAGGGACTCGGCGTGGCTGGTGAAGGGCGTTAGGGCCGCGGGGCAGCCACGGACGACGAGCGTGCTCGCCACGGGCCGAGCGTGTGGGCCGGGGCCGCCACCGCCCCCCTCACTGTGTCTCTCTCCCTTCTCTCCCTCTCTCCCGCGTGTGAGTACCGGACCGGGGGGTTCGACCTGACAGCGATACCGGTGTTGTCCTGACGCGATGAAACCCCCTTCTCTCCTCACATTTAGTTGTTTGGGTGGCGCTGAGAAGGGCCCCATGCGTCACTCTCCTCAAATAATAAGGAAATTTACGGGGCGCGTTCTGAGGCGCCCCGGCGCGCGGCGCGTCTTCTCGTACACTGCGAAACGACGTGACGCACGCACTCCCGCAGGTTACAGCGCCGGCGTGGGCCGGGGCGCTAGCATAACGGCGGGCGCGAGGCGAGGGACCCCCGCGGGTCCCCAAATGAAGACACTTACTCGCGACGCTCTCCGGCCTGGCCTTTGGGCGTCGCTCGTCTCTCTCTCTCTCTCTCTCTCTC
>NW_026267165.1:813307-819206 GCF_000697945.3 Frankliniella occidentalis
GTCCGTAGTGGGAGTGAGATGGCAGGATTCTGCGTTGGCTAATTGGGTCGTTAGTGCACAAAAGACACATCACGCTGATCTCGCCCGCGTCCGCCCCTCTTCCTCCAATTACGGAATAACGCCGCGTTTTAAATTTGGCGCGCGTTTCGTGCTTGAAATTCGCGATGCTGAGTAGGGGAAGAGGGGGAGGGGGAGGGGGATGGGCATCTGGAGGAAGGCGCGGAGAGGTCTGTGTGTACACTGTAAATGTATTCAGGAACAATCTTGTGCCTTAAACGGCAACTTTTCTGTGTACATCTAGACCGGACACAAATTTGCTCCTAAAACTGGTGAAAGTTTAACACGTTCTGTCCAGTTCACAACAAATTTGCATCCGATTGGATGTGCACTAAAACGTTGCCGTTAAATGAACAAAATTGTTACTTTATGTCGACAGTGTACCAATGCGCACCGCTCACGTCAAATTTTCGCATTTTCTTCCTCTTTTTCGCCTTTTTGGGGGGAGATTTTTTTCCACCGACTGTTTCGCCGCCCCGTGACGATGTCCCCCCCGCACACTGTTTGTGTCCTCGCGGTCACGGGATTCCAACGCGCCTACTGCGGCCGACGACGTGTCCATCACGCTCAAGGGACCACCCCTTTACGCATTAATGATTCTACGGAGGACACACCTAGAATGGCAAAAGTCGTAAACGGGTCGCCACCAATACGGGAGAGGGGAAAAGGGGGGGTGCGGACACACGTCCCGGGGGAGAAGGAGAAACATTCATAGCCATAGTTTTATGGCGGGCTCACCTTTACTGGCGGGGCGCGTCCTGAATATCTAATAATTGGTCATAACTATCCGCGCGGCGGGCTCGACCGGTAGCGTGGCGGGGGCTTCCCTTTTGTTTTCCGGGAAGGTTGTCACACCTGCGTGATGTGCGGCGCAAGGGCGTGGCGGGGCGTACCAGGGCGCTGCTAAGGATGCATAATGTGGCCGTGGGTCGAGGCCGGAATGTCAAACTGTGTCGCGCTGGGCGGCGCGGGGCGGAGGGAAGGAAGGGGGTAGGGGGAGATTACATCGGAGATCATACAACAGAAGCGATGGCTCGGACAAGTTGGAGATTCAGAACATGCCGAGCGGCTGGTGGCTGAAAATAATACGTCTGCTCGGATGTATAAAGCACAGGGCCTTGTCGCGCAACACTAACTTGAATCGTGCGTTTTTTGTTTACTTTATACGAACAAAATTTTTTGTGCGCACCGTCGCACGCATCATATTTGTAAATGGACAGAGGGGCAAGTGTAGTACTAAATGAATCACTGTGAAAAATAGTAGAAAGGTTTACATATGAAAATTTTCCTTGACGCAAATTGGAAAATTACAATTTTTAATCGTGAAAATACATGCATAACGTATCGACTTACAATTCATTGGCGAGTAAAAAATGTGCTCTCGTAAATTTACAATTTAAAATTAAAATTCGAGTTTGCAAAAACTTTGTAAATTTACGTCGATATTTTGACAAATGATAACTAATAAGCCAGTTGTAGATATTAGATATTTTGGCCCGTGCCGCAGTCAGAGTCTTGTGCCCGTTTTCTTCACAACAACGCAACGTCTTTGGCGACTCTCGGCTGCTTTGCGACATCTGCTTTTGTGTGATGAGGGGGCTGCTAATTTCACGAGTCATGCCTAATGGCGCTCCGCCCCGCCCCGCTATCTGCCCGCACCTGGCCCTGCGCGCACGCCGCCGCTCGCTCACGTGTGAAATTTTAATGTAGCGCCAATAAACTCCTGACTGCTCTCTGCTCTGCGTCCACCCCGGGGCCCTGCCCTCCCCGGCCCTCCCCGCCCCACCTCCTCCACGTGTGGCTTTTTGGGCCGCTTATTGTGCGTCTGCTCGATGCTCTTTTGATTCCTCGAAGACGCGGCGCGCGGGCCTTCGCTATGCTGCGTGCTGCCGCCCCGCCCCGCCCAGGAGATCATCATCGCGATTATTAGTCAGTCGATGAATGTCTCGTTGTGCAGAGAATGGTTTCCAGAAAAGACCCTCCCGGCGCAACAATGGGCGCGTTACGCCCCCAGCAGCGGCCGGGCGGCCCTTCTTGAAAGTCATCCCCGGGGTGACAATGGTCTAGCGCCGCGGCCCTTGACGGACGGCTGCGTCCATATTATTGTCTGCTGCAGAAATGTTTCGCTCTGGCCAGCAGATAGGGACTTTGGCCACGCGAGCGCTGAACAGAGGGGAGTAGGAGGAGGAGGAGCATGGGGAAGGGGGGGGGGGGGTCAATTGGTCGGATGATGTGCGGGGGGAATCGACGCCGTGAAAAATCGTAGGGTGACACAACGATCGAGAATGAGCACGTTGTACGCCAGGAACAGACGAACATGACGGTGGAGGGTGGGCGTAGGCGGACTGTGGCTGGCGGAGCAACTCTGTCATTGAATCTTTTCATTATAGTGTGATACAGGCAGGCATGTTTGTCATATCAGTTGTTGAGAAATTAATTGCAAATTAATTAAAACCGTAAAATAACACATCGCAAAACCCAACAGTGTTCTAAGTAAAGACAGGCAAAGGGTGTACTTGCTACGATACGCGCCGTACACTCTTCCTCACTAAGCTACACTATTGGGTTTGATTTGCACTACATTTTCCCACCCCCATATTCGCAAACAAACCTTTTTACCCAGGGGGTCGTCCCTCACACGACAAGTGAACGAAATTGGCCGTCTCCTCCTCTGGAATGTTTTCGCTGTTTTCCCAAAGGACCCGGGGCCTGCCTCCCCGCTGGGCGCCTCCTCGGTCCGCTCTGCGCCAGCTCTGCTGTGCCGCCGAGGCAGGAGCATGTCCGAGGACTTCATTAAACGACTGCACAAAGGGCGGTTGGGCGTGCACCGAATACTGCGACATGATTGTATCAAAAGGGCTGTCCTTTAACCTTTGTGCTTGTTTCCACCCTCCACGAGGTAGGTATTGGGCACTATAAAACTGTATGCCTTTTGTCGGACACACACTATTCACGACAAATGCTCTGCTTCGATTGTAATTTTGTCATATCTTTTCACCCACCGCACTACACTAAGCATGCTCCTCCAGCATCCCTTCGTTCTCCGCACTTCCCCATGTCCTCGTTCTCATCTCACTACCTCAACTTTTCGCTTCGTGCTCCTGTGATGGGTTATTTTGTGGCGCTGGCTGGATGGTGCAGCGGGTGCGGGATGTTTTCCTACGCTGCACCCGCTGCAACGGCAGCAACCGCTTACGCCACTGAAAGACCAAAGGCCATCAAGCTCATGCGACTTTACTTACCCTATTTTGCCATTTACTAAGTTAATTGCTAACTTTTTATCTGATTTGAATGCCAAGTTTAGGTATTATTTTCAGAAGGCGGCATAGGTTTTACAGTGCGGTTTTTCCGCTCTCTGCAGTCTCTCCCCAGTCTCTCTCTCTCTCACTTCCCCCTCCCGCTCCTTCCTCTCTCCCTCTTTCCTCCTCTCGCTCTCTCTCTCTCGTTCCTCTCACGCACTCGGACATAACCCTGCCGCACACTCCATTTAGCTGGACACACAGTCCATGCTCCGACCATTAGCGAACAATGAGCAGCGGGGGGTGCGGGGAGAGGGGTCGGACTTCCGTGCGCTATAAATACTGCAATATGTCTGCGTGATTGTGTGTGTGATTGTCCCTTTAACCGGCCTCTCCCTCCTACCAACCCCCCACCACCCCTCCCGACACGACGCTGTCCGGTCCGGGACCCCTTCTCTGCTAGGGCGCATCAGACAGAACTCTGCATGTTCTTGCTGTTCTTCCCTCCCCTAAAGGTTGGCTTCATTGCTGGAGCCTCTGGTTAACCTGGATGACGAGAACACGACGGCAAGTCTCTCTCTCTCTCCCTCTCCCTCTCTCTCTCTCTCTCTCTCTCTCTCTGATGGATGGCGGGGAGATGCGTCGATAACGCGGCTGGTAGCGCCGGGAGCAGCGTGGCGCAGCGTGGCGGGGTACCTTGTTTGTACTTTGAATATTGGAGTAGCCCCTTTATTTGTCGCTGGCCTGTCACGCGCTCCTCTTATTGATAGCCCTTTTGGACTTGTACGCGAGCGCGCGCGCATGTTGCCGGGGCCTCCCTCATCTTAGTGTGTGTGTGTCTGTGTGTGCTTGTGTGTGCACCCGAGGTGTCCACACTCTGACGAGCTCCTTGACCAGCCTGCGTGCCCGTGTGCGTCTGTGTGTGTCTGTGCGTGTGTCTGTGTCCGGTGTCACAGCGTCTCCAGATTGGTATCGTCGGGTCCGGCTCGCTGGCCGGCGTGGAGGGGAGGGGGTATTTATTGGGACGCGAGGTGTTCACGGAGATGTGTGGAGCTTCCGTCACGGCCTCCTCGGGCCACGGGCTGCGATATGTTCATGGTGATGATGGCAGTGACGCTGGTGCTGCTGTTGATGATGACGATAGATGATGGGGGAGAGACTGATGGGCTACTTCGCTGACTCGAAAATGGATATGGAGAATCTGTAAAGATGTGACAAACAGAGAAGGAAACATAGCAGACCCTAAGTACCGTTTGGAGCCGCTTTGGAGATGCCGTTCTTGTTAAGGATTACACTACTCACTTAAGATTCGCAATATGAAGAGTGGCGTTTATACCCCCGTTTAAAATATGAACACTATTCACTAGCAAGATTTTAAAAGTTCCCAGTGCATGCAATCCCTATCCGTCTTCAATTCTGCGGAACTCTGCTGGGGTGACGGTTTACGTTGCCTCTGTAATCCACGTGGTTAGCCGAAAAAGTCGTCAAAATATCTCCTCGCGCTAAATGCGCTTTTACATGGTGTACGAAGGTGGTTCCGTGAGTAGAGTATGTAAAAGATTTGCGAAATTTTGTGTGGAAGTGTGTGCTGAAGCGCGATACGCGACTCTCTTTTTCAGAGAGAGAGAGGGGACACGAGATGGTGTGAAGTGTGCTAAGCGTATTGATATCATAACGATACCCATATACCGGCGGACAGTTACGACCCACGGTGTGGACTCCGGCACATAAAGTCACACGATTCTGAACAACATCTTCAGCCCCATCGCTATGCCGCGTGCCAAGCCGAGCTGGCGGGGCGGCGGCGTGGCGTACTCTGCCGGGAATGTGGACTGCCTTTAGATATATTTTTATGCTCGGTCGCGCCCGCCCAGCTCACACGGCGAGAACGAGTTGGGAGTCCACAGCGGCGCGGCCGCCCTCTGGTTCCGGACACCAGCAGCCGTGCTCTAGTTTTGGCGCGATTAAGGCCCTAACTATCTCACACATTGTATGAAGTGTGTTTGCAGAGGGAGCCCACACGGCGGCGCCAGACGAGGTGGAGCCCCGCCAGCCGCGCCAGGCAGTCTGAGCGTGGCGGGGCGGGGCGGCGGGGCCGTGCCGAGGTGAGGTGTCGCCCCTCGCGCCGGGGAACCAGTTCAAATCAACAAATGAACGCGCGCGCCGTTGTCTCTCGCCGCATTCCCCTCTTCGGGGCCGCCGCCGGCGGAATCCGTGTGTGTGTGTGTCTCTTTGGTCGGGCGGCGGCGGCAGGCGGGGACCGGTAATAAAGCATTCTGATCATGCAGAGGATAAGTTGCACTGTAAAGTGAAGACATCAGCTGCGGCTGGGCTCGCCACGTCACGTGACTGCAAGGGACAAATGTTTCCGGCCGCGGCGGGGCTGGGCGGGGCGTTGCGCCGAGGGGGTGGCTGGGTGGCTGCTCGCCATGCTGTCCGTGCCTCGCGCAGTAAAATGGTTGGTGCTGCTGCTGCTGCTTGGTGGCGCGGCGCGTCGCGGGTCCCCGAGGCAGGAGGTCAACCTTGCCGTGTGAGGCGCGTTGAACAGAGGCGAGTAGTAAAGGGGGCCTAAGCATGCTCCTCCAGCATCCCTTCGTTCTCCG
>NW_026267165.1:824036-842017 GCF_000697945.3 Frankliniella occidentalis
CAAAAGATACCCGTTTCTAAAAAATTAGGTTTATGTTACACACTCAAAAGACACCCCTCAAAAATTAGGTTTGGGTTAGACACCCATAAGACACCATTTAAAAAAATTAGGTTTGGGTTAGCTCCCCTGAAGATACCCTTTCAAAAATTAGGTTTAAGTTAAGCACTCAAAAGATACCCTTAAAAAATTGGGTTTGGGTTACGCACAAAAAATACCCTCTTCAAAAAGTTAGGTTTGGGTTAGACACCCAAAAGACACCCTTTTTCCGCTCAGGGTGCCCCCCCTGGCCAATTTTCGCAAACCGTCAGAATGGGCCCCCTTTTGAAAAATTAGGTTTAGGTTGGATGCTCAAAAGATACCCTTCCAAAAGTTAGGTTTAGGTTAGGCACTCAAAATAGACCCTTCCAAAAGTTAGGTTTAGGTTAGGCACTCAAAATAGACTCTTTGAAACAAATTAGGTTTGGGTTGGAGGCTCAAAAGACACCCTTCCAAAAGTTAGGTTTGGGTTAGACACCCAAAAGACACCCTTTTTCCGTTTAGAATGGCCCCCTGGCCAATTTTTGCAAACCGTCAGAATGGGCACCCAAGATGGCGGCCCGTCAGAATGGGCCCCCTTTACTACTGAGGCGGCATAGAGGCTTCCACGCACGTTACAAGTCCAAGTTGTTTCGGAGGTATCGCACTGATACCCCCGGAATTTTGGCAGAGGGAAGGTTCCCAGACATGCCTCGTGCGGTGCAGTGCAAAACACTGGCTAGTATATTGTGTCAGTCTGACAGCGAATGTTGAAGTGAAGTAGGCAGTTGTTTGACAGATTTGGGTTTTGAGCATTGGACCAATTACCGATCATCGTTCCGCTATAATTATACGCCATAACGTTAACGGATGCGTATTTGCCCCTTTTTATTTTTTATCGGAGAGTTGGTATTGCATCGAGTGTGACAGCCAAATTGTTTCCTTTGGCAGGGTGGGCGGCCCCCCGGACCGCATGCTGCCTCGCCCTCCCTACCTGAAGCTTATCTCGTATCCCATCCAAACCCACAAACACAGTCATAACGTGCTAGTGATACGGGGAAGAATACGCTAGGAGAAGAGAAAAGTCGTCGATTTTAACGATTTTCTTGGAAATAGTTTACCCTAAAGGTTTATCGCTTAATCCACCAAAACGCGCTGCTTTGCGTTTTAAGAGAATGATCTCCTTCCCCTTGAGGTGATGTGGACAACGACGACAACCGCTCTAACGACCCCCGGGCACGCTCGCCGTGGAGGGCGACGCCGGACATTCTCGGGAGGGTATCGGCAGAGAGGCACCTTCCTGCTCGACGACACCCTGTCTGCCGCGCGCGTCTGGGCACACCGGCGGCGTGGTGTCTGGCCTCTCCAACTACCGCAAACATTATTGGAGCAATCATCGGAAGGCAATTTGGTGGTGCAAGCAAGTAGTTGTTGTACAGCAGCCCAGGCAGGTGGCTGCTGCCAAGATGAGGTCAGGCTGAAGGAATGTGGCGCTATGGAGGGTTAATGTTTTAATAACTGGTTCACTTTGGCAACGGTAATAACACGGCAAACTGGGCGCACTATGATTAGAGGCGCCCTGGGCCAGGCCGGGCCGTCCCTAAGGGCCGCACCGGGGCGCACAGGGCCTGCTGGGCTGATTGTGACTCACCGCCACAGGGCGCCCGCAAGGCACCGGCAAGGGCACGGCAAGACTGCGTCCTTTTATTTCTTTTTAATTTTAGTAGTTTGGCTTTGCTCGGCACGCGTGTGAAAGCCCCTACGAGGGCCACATTTTAATAATTTGGCAGGTTGCAATTTTTGCATTTTGTTGAAATATATATACCATACTTACTGCGATCCTCCTTTCTCTCCCTTTTTCCTCTTTTTTCTTTACCTTTTGTGAATGTTTCTTTTATCTGAAATGCACGGTATGCGGCGTGTAGTGAAGTCACTAAACAGTGGACAAAAACAGAAAGAAAATATTGCCCTTAAAACCCGCCACAAATTGCTTATCTCGAGGCTATGGAGGAGACACTTCGGATCGTGCCGACGACACGGCTGCCTGCCCGGCTGCCTTTCTGGATTGACTTAACGCTCGAGAATCTTTTTTGGACCAGATTCCTGTGCCCTGTTCGTCCCATGTCTCGTTCTGGAGAGAGAGAGAGAGAGAGAGAGGGGGGGGGGGGCTGTGTGTGCTGACTCAGGTGCCAGTTCGTCTGGTTGGAGGAATCCCTGCGGTAAGTGTTTTAATAGCCTGCCTACCCGTCATCGAGACGATCTTTGATTTACGACAATTTTCTGCAAACCCGGCGCGCATCTTGTCTGCTGCCCTCGCCTCCACCTTCATTCTCCAAATGAGATGGGGGCCTCCCATTAAACGCGTGTTTCGCAGGGTCTTCAATACGCGGCCTCTAGCGCTGTAAGACCGTGTGTGCGTTTGCCCCATTTTTTCCCCTCTCCCGCGTGCAGCCTCCTTGGTGCCCAGCCCACGGCTCGCTGGTGATTCTAGAGTAGGAATGGATCGATACGTGTGCATGTGCGCATTACCGTTTATTTTCTTGTCTGGGGCCGCCGAGTAATTCCCTCCCGTGCATATAACAACTATCCTGCTCTCGGGTTTCCAATTACGCGGGAGTGTCTCACACCAACGCAAGGTAATGGCTCTGCCACCTTACCTTAAATGACTTAAAGAAATTTTTTCCCTCCCACTTGGATTCTGCTTGCGTCTTAATGCGTGAGGCCTCATTAACATTTTTCACCTTTGGAAATACCCTAGCGGCTGCTGTAAATATGAATAGGCGCAACTATTCACTAATCTTGGTCTGGCTAAAACATTTGTTGGGGATCTTTTCACCTCGTGTCTGTGACATTGAGATGGACACGGAACTTTTCGCTGGGCTGGCTCGTTAGGCCACCACACACGGCCACATGACACCTGGCTGTGAAAACGAGTGTATGGTTTCAACCAAACACACTCCTCGTATGTGCGGGGGCGAGCGCACGTGCCAGCAACGCATTCCGGCAGCAGTATTCGGACAAACTAAGTGTGTAACAAGGTGTTGCCCCTTCTTGCTCCTACTCCTACCCACACACATCTGTGAGAAATAATTGTTTATCTCCAAAAATTATTATAAGTTACCTCTGCATTCGGTAACGCACTCCCATTGATGCTATGCTTACGTTGTCTGTACAATAGAAACAATTGTCAAAGTTATTTCGGACGAAAGGGGGGAAAACTCTGACGAACCTCTATAATTATCGGGAAACTTTCTCAGAGTGCATTCTTTTATTACATGTGAAGAAGTGTCATCAAAAAATTTGGGAAATTTTCAAACTTCTAACTTTGAGGAGTTGCCTTCAAACTTAAGAACGATCTCTCAAGTTTACAATTTTCCCTAAAAAAATCAGACATTGTTTTACCGAACCATTTGTACACTGAAAAGCTGGTGCAGGCATTGTGGGCATTGTTATCGACGAAGGCAGACGAAAATAAAGAGGTGCAAAAGATTCGCGCCAGAGCGTTAGTTTACTGATCATGTAGGCCTTAAATATCGGCCCGGATATTGACACGGGGCCACCAACCCGACCTCTGACCCTCGCTCCGAGTCTTGTTGCTCGCATTCTGATGGCCGGAGATTGCAGGCAGAGGGACTTGCGGGTGCGCCAGCCACCTTGCATACAAAGCATTACGGATGTTAGCCACGGCTCGCAGCGCACCAAAGCTACAGAACACAGTGCCCTTCGGCTACCGAACAAGAGCGGAACACGGCCGAGACATGTCGCCGCAGAGTGCGCGTGTTTTACGCCTCTTAATGTCTTACTTGTGACCTTGCACTGGGTGTCGCTTTACAGACCTCGCCGATCTCTTTAACACGAGAGAAAGTCTGCGTGTAACTACGTGCATTTTGCTTTCATGAAAAATATTTTCGTCAGTCCGGCTTAGTAGACGAGCAAATAATTTGACCATTCTTTTCCTTTACTTCGATGTTTTTGTTTGATTTCTGTTTCTTTTTTTGGAGCCATTCCCATTCTGAGGAAGGCCCGATGTTCGAAGAGCAGCACCACCCACGAGCTGCCGAAGCGCCCCTGGAAGCCGTTGGAGGACGGCCAAGGCTTGACGCCCGATCAGCGCCAGCATTAAGCAGTTAGTGCACGCGGTGCAGCAGTAGACACCCTGGCGCAGGGCTGCGTCTGCAGCGGCAGCCATCTGCAGGAGGCCGTCTGGCGCAAGCCATGGCGCCACCTCGACCCTCGAACGCAGCCGGCCACCCTATCAGACGCTCCGTCAGACAGCATGTCCCCCTCTGCAGTCGTGCTGAAGTGTGTATGTGTGTTGGGGGGGGGGACCTGAGTCGTTTGCTGACCTAAACCGGACTTAGGTGTTAAGTTAACTACTGTGGCGCGGTCAGTGTATGACCACATAGAAGAGTACAGAGTTTTACCTATACTGTCTATTGATACGTAGAAAATATGGGGGGGGGGCGGACCTGAGTCGTTTGCTGACCTAAACCGGACTTAGGTGTTAAGTTAACTACTGTTGCGCGGTCAGTGTAGGACCACATAGAAGAGTACAGAGTTTTACCTATACTGTCTATTGATACGTAGAAAATATGGATCTGTGCGACTCTCGAAAACCCTTACTGGGCTGAGACAGCGAGGCCCGGTGGACGTGAACGTGTGCCTCGGGTCATCGCCTGCCCACACGCCGCCGCGCTCACTCATCGCGAATATTAATGAGACTTTGCATGTCTCGAATTCATGATCACACCTGCACAATGAGTCGTTTATTGAGCCCCCAGGGCACTGCCTTCATACAAGAAACGCGACGTATCTCTGAGACGAGGTGTGTGCAACGAACCCCGTATAGTAGCAAGGGTGCTGTGAAATGCCATCACTTGCATGGCTTAGCAAGGAGCGGCGTGTGTCGTATGGATCGTGGGTAATCGGACTCTAATCGGACTCTGCTAGTAGTTTTAAATCAGTGATGTACCCATGGGTTAGGCACGAGGTCATGACCTCTCCTTAAAGGTGAGACATAAATTCCCTCAAAGTGAAATCCTCGGTAAAATCCTGTACGCCTCGCCTGTGTTTCAATTGTACCGTCTACAAGCGCTTACCACGAGGGGGAAACAAATTAGGTAATTCGGCTGACAGCCATTCGGTAATCCGGCAGGTGTAATCTAGGGAAATTCTAAAAAAATCCAGGGTAATCCGGGAAAGTTTTACGCTGATCCAGGAAAGTTTTACGGTGATCCGGGGTAATCCTAGAGAAAAAGCAACGTAATCCGGAGGACACTCCAGAGGTAATACGGGTAATCCGTAATCCGGCTGACACAAAGTTTAACAGTCGTTTCCCCCTCGGCTTACCAGCACTAGATTTTCAGCATTTGTATTTACATCATTGTTTGGTCATTGTCTTGTCTTCGGCGCTTTAGGAGTATCTATGAAATCGCCGAAAGGGTTGCTGAATAAGCACCAACCTGACTGACGTTACTGCAGTTGATCGCTGACCGGTTAAACACACTTTACAGCCCCTTGCCCCCGTGCTGTTTGCTGTGCCTGATTTACTGGTGACGAAGGGAAGGGGATGGCCCTTATTAGGTAAAGCAGGTACTACTTACACTGGATGAATCCACGTTTGGAGCATTTGTCCGATTCGCCGCTTGGGCCAAGTCGGGACCCGTAACGCCATACTTCTGAGAAAGCAATAAAAATATAGTTATATGCGGCTGACGACATGAGTCGTACCTTGTGCAGGCATTGTTGTTAGATATATAGCCCTTTCGATGGGTATCGCGAGGTGTGTGAGCGAGAGATGGAGAGGGGGGAAGGGGGGCGGTGCTGGAAGAACGATCAAAACAAACAGACGAAGGCGTGGAGGGAGCGTATTAAGATGTGTAAGATGCTTTTCCCCATCTTTCACCCAGACGTAATTTTGATTTACAGTGACAGGCGCGCTTTTACCAATTAACCCGACGCGGATGCGAGTGGTGAAAGCTGCTGCTTTGAATTGGGTTTGACTTGTGGTGGCAAAAGGCTTTTTTGCAATCATGCTTTATTGTGTTTTTCAATTGGCGGGAGCCGAGCAATTTTCAATCACATCCGTCATATTGCCAACTGCAGCCGACCGGGGCAGTATTTCCCTAAAGAGCCCGGTCGGCCGGCCACACGCTCTATGTAGGCCGCGCTCATGACGGTACTGCAAACAATCGCCGCAGGTTGCCTATCGGTATGAAGACAACAAGCGCGCCGGTTGCCTCGCCCTGTCCATCGCCTCGATAAAAATCAACGCGTGTTTGCCTCCGTCTCTCTCTTTCCGACCATTTCCGCGCGCTGCGAGTGGGACAGAGACGGCCGTATGTGCAGCCCCCCTTCGAACATGCGTATGGCGGTCACGTGTGCGCTTTTCTCTCTCTTTCTCTCTCTATCCCTTTCCTCCCCCTTCTCTCCTCTCTCTTTCTTATTCGTGCAGCGAGAGAGGTGCGCAACACAAATTACCACTGATGGTATCAGTAAGCATTCCCATTGGATTTACGCGCAGACATACACGCCGTTCGCCGGCGCGCTCGATGGAGAGGCAGGGGAGGGGGAAGGACTTGTTGAGCCGTTCTTCATTGAGGCCGTAGGGTGGGTGTAAGCCGTGCGCGTGGGCGTGGGCGCAGGCCAGGTCCGTGCTACCGCGCGGTAGCTCCCGGCTTTATTTTAATTATTATTATTCTTTCCTCATCGACGCGAGATTCGCTGCTAAATGTTATCGAGGAAAGCAATGTATGTTGTCTGTGCACAGACATTGCCCTCCGCTGTTTTGTATAATCCATGGTCGTCTATCTGTGCAGGTGGCGCAGTCACACATGTCACACGGTTTTTGCCGGTTACCTCTCCAGACGGTGGTTGTTCCGGCTGACACCTCTAGATTGCCATTCTGTGGAGCGTTGAAAATTGCCTCTCTGTAAGGAACCGTGAGTATCCTCAAACTTTATTTGAAATTGATTTTGAAGTGAAATTTTTATTTCACATTATTGTTTGCGAAATGTGCGTCATCTGTAAAGCGATGTCTACTCGATCCCCCTCAAGTTTAAGAAACCTGACCTGAAAAGCGAGCAACTTTCGCACGTTCTTAAACATGCCCTGAGGTGTGTAAATGACGCACATTCACTTTAAAAACCATATTACCTCGCTTTTGGCGGTGTTTTGGCACTCGCGTGCGCCTGACCTTAAGTCGCGCACTTAGAGGAGACAACACAGACTGCCGGCCGCAAGCTGGATCCAGACATCAGTCGACTGTTGCATTTAATGCTCAGGTGTGGCGTCGAATGGCCCCGCGGAGCCATAACGACGTCAGGATCCAGTTTTAATTGCGGCCGTACATAAGCGCTCGCCAGCTGCTCACTAACTGCCGATTAAATTTAACGAATGAAATAATTCCCGGCTTAATAACTGACTGGCGGTGGCGGGCGCCGTTGTCAGGAAGTGGCGGATGCAGGAGGCGGCGGTGACTGTGGCGTCCTCGGGCTCACCCCAGTACCTGGGTATTTTATTTGATTAAATATCTGTACTGTGAAAAGATTCGATACAAATCTGATAAGTGAAATACACTCTAAACTTAAAAGGGAAATTTTGTCCTTTAAGAGGCATCGGTTTTGTGAAGTTCCAGATCAGATGCAATTTTAAACCCTGCGAAAAATGTGTAAGGATTTACACAATTTGCCCAAATTTAGGAAAAAAAATAGCATCTGATCTGGATGAGCACGAAAACGGTGCCTTTTCAGGAACAAACGTGTTCCTAGAGTGTACGTGTGAAGGTATAATTAATTTGGCTCAATATTCGCATTCTATTCCACCTTAAATGTATTTTGGTTGAAACCGGATGGAAACTGTCATAGTGCCTGCGGTTCGTAACGAATCATTGTGATGAGCCCAGTACTTGTGGCATACACTCCCAGGCGCTGGTGTGCGCACGCGGGAGGCTCCGCGTCGCGAGAATGAGAATGAGCTATCAGCTTTCCCCACCAGAGTGTTTATCACCCCAAATTTGTATATAATGTGCGGCCGGGGTCTGCGATGAGAATCTCTGTGAGTGCGTGGGTATTTGAATAAGAGATTTGTCTCCAAGGCGTGATACCATCGGGGGCCCCTTCCTTGTGCGTGGGGACACTCCGTGCCTCCGCCACCACCCCGCAGCCGACCCCGCCCCGCCTGGCCCGCTCTGCCCGTCAAATGGATAAGTAATGGGCTTCAAATCGCCAGGTCGGCGGGCCTGGCTGGGCTCGCCGTGTTGCTGTGTCATGAGGACTCTATCAAGCGTTGTCTTAATACCACCGGATATGATGCCTCGTTCGGGGTCCTCGTTGTGGCGTCTCTCGACCCCCATGAGTCACGGCATGACCCCGCGTTGTCGCTACGCTGGAATGCGGTGTGGCAAAAAAAAAATCGTGTCCCCGTAATATCGTAGCCAGCGTGTACGGGTAAGCAGTCCTCTGTTGCCGAACGTTTCCGCCCGGAGTGATTGGACACACGTCAGGCCCTATCGCCTTGGTACAATCTCGTCGGGAATATTACCCCTGAGTTTGGACATAGGCGGGCCGTGTTCCGTACACGTGTCCCTCCGGTCCTTCCGTAATGATGAAGCCACATCCTGGCTAGGCCCTTTTTTCTTGTCCGAGGACCGTGTTTTATGTCGTCTGGGCATGTCCTGTTTCCTGGACCAGCCGGCGTATTCCCGGAATATTTGAATTTTACCTGTGGGGAAAATATACCGATGACCTCGCTTATAATCTAGCCTTGTATTTGATTTCAAGGAAAACCTTCACATGACGTCCGTAGGGCAATGCTTTAATTTTAACCAATACTTTTGCGCCTGTAATGAACTTTTCGAGCTTGATTTTGAATGTCTAAGATTATTGTCAAAGGTTATGCTGCGGAAAGGGGTTCAATACGTTTTTATCCTTCTGTAGGTTAAGTATCCTGCGAGTGGACCCTCCTGAAGAGCACACACGTGAAGAAAACTGTGAAATTTCATTGGTCGTTAACTGATCTGGGGGCTTCGAATACGTACACCCAAAGGGGGATTTCATTCGAAAAGAGCTCCGTGTTTATTCGAGGATACAGAAACTGCCACGGTAAGGTGACTGATCAGGGGTGGAGGTTGTCGACATGTGTCTCCTCGGGGGTTGCTCATGTAGTCATCAAGGTCCACCGTGTTAACCCTTCTCGTTAGGGCGCTTGTCCCTCTCGTGTACGACATGTGCGGCTCGGTCGAGGCTCCGCCGAGGCCCCGCTCAGGGTGGCTTCGTTATGCTCGGGACGGATGACTTTCCTTCCATCACTGCCAGTCTCGGGCTTGGCCTGCGTCCTGCCATGCATATGCATTGTTCTTGAAAACAATTAATTGGGACGTTGGATCTAATTTGCAGACACGCCTGCTTGCTTATTGTGTGATTGTTGGAATTAGTAGTGGTGTTCTTGCGTTTAGGAGGCGCATTTCTCTAATGAAACGTACCTGTACCCTGGAAACCTAAGTGTGTACATGTGTGCGTTATTTGCTGCATACATGTAGGTATGCAGCAAGTAACGCTTACATGTACACACTTGGGTTTTCAGAACACTGTGCGGGAGATCCTCTGCGAACTGAGGCGCCGGTGGGGTAAGCGTTGAATTTTACACCAAAGCTTTTGTTTCTATCTTGTATCTCGTATTTGAAAGATACTTTAAGAGTGCAGGAGTCAGGGGTGCTTTTTTGAAGACAATCGAAAGTCATTGAAGTCGTTTCTTGAATTGCCCTGACTCGATTTTTACGATACGACCTGTGTGTTTCCCCCTCGGCAACAGATTGGAATGTCGTAACAACTTGGGAGGGACACAAGCAGAACGGTTGACGTCCTTCCAGGACACGTAAGGACATGTGTAGCAGCCCTACCCTCGTGGAGCTGGCCACTGGGCCCGTATCGTGTTTACGATGATAGAGATTTTCTGGTCCGAGTCTGACTCACTTCTGGAGGGATGTCTTCTTCTGATACCCCTCCTGTGCTCAGTTGCCTGGGTTGTTTTGGAGTGTTGTACCTGGTCGCAGCAGGCCTTCGGCTCTCACTACAACCGCTGGTTTGTGACTTACGCCGCACACCCCTGCCGTTGGTTCCTAAGGGGAGGCGTGCTACTGTATTGCTAAACAATAAAGACACAAGCCATTTTCTTCACTACCTTAGAAAGGTGCCGAAATGTCCAGTCTTTTGTTTCAATAGTGCTTTTCATCAAAGAGAAGTGTGTGCGTGCGTGCGAGTGGAGAGAGAGAGGGAGAGAGAGAGAGAGAGAGAGAGAGAGAGAGAGAAAGGAGAGGAAGAGAGAGTGCGTGTGTGTGTTTTCTGCAGGCAAATCGCTCGTCGACTCGAGCTATAAGTCAAGGAGTCGCACGTCTTCATAAGCAGCTAACAAAGTGCTGGGACAACTTAGATGGACCTGGGATAGCGGAGATTAATAGTTATTGAGACAGTAAGGAGGAGCGGACTAGAGAGAGTGTGAGAGAGAAAGAGATGGGAACTGCGGGAAAAGAGGGGGGGGGGAATGGCAGTAATGGCGTGAGTCGGAGGGCACACTGGTCTGCGCGTGTCCAGCAGGATTGCCAAACCGCCAATTGACCAAACCATCGAAATGGGAACGCAATCGGTTCTGCCTGCGTTTGTGATGAAACACCGAGCTCCCTTCTATCGCTTCCGTTCCGCCGCAGTGACAGCGTCACGGTAGCCTCCGATTGTTATTATTGGCTGATTGGTGACGTACGGTTTCGAAAGACTGGTCAGATTTAAACATCCTTAATTGTAATTGCTACGCGCGCGGCTGCAGGGCGTGGAGGGGCGGGGCGGCGCGCCGTGGACACCGCGTGAGCTCGTTAGTGTAATGCACTGGGGTCGTTCAGGGAACGATTTGTTCCGTGCTCGCTCGCTGCTTCGATTATTTGGTCCTGTAATGGCCATGTGTAAGAAATGGCGCGTAGCCCGAGGGGTGTGCACTCTAGCTGTTTCCCCGGCAGGTGGTGGCACCTGAGGTGCAACGAAGGCAGTGAAACACGTAAGAAAGGCGGAGGAAACTTTTCCTCTTTTCTCCCAAGTGTTCCCTTCGAAAGTTTCTTTTCCGTGTCACCCTGTGATGGAGTTTTACCAGACTCCTACCCTTCACTGCACATGCCCTTCGCCTCCCGCCGAACACTATACCGGCTAAGTGGACGCCTCCAAGTGTGTCAGCTTGTTTATTTGGCTTCGATTTATCACGGCTCACGCGGCGGTGCCGCGCGCACTTACCGACGTGTTCGAAACGTTGACGACGGCCCCCTCCTGATTGGTCGCCGTGCAGCCAATGGCGGCGCGGCGGGGCGCGGCGGGGCGCGGAGTGGCGCCCTAACCGCGCTCTAGCCGCGCCGCGGCGAGGCCGGGCCACACCTCCGGCCCGGGCAATTACACTTCAACACGACACTGCCAAAAGAAAGGGATAATGATGATTATAGCATATACATCCCCGGGTGGGATTCCTCTACATTTGTGCGGCATCTGCCCCCGCCGCCGCCTCCGCCCGGCTCTGTTTCCCCCGGGCAAAGACATTATGGTCCTGTAGAAAAGAACCACGCAACTCGGCGGCGCCACTAGCCGAGTTAGTGGGCGCCCACAGACAATACCAGCGATAGGGCATCTTGCGACCAACCCTTTGGTCTCGAGGGGTGGGAGGAGGTGGACGACGATTTATGCGGGTTTAGATTACAGGGCTGTGGCCACTCGTGGGCCACCTCGTGGAGGCCGAGGGGCAGTCTTTCTCTCTCGTGCATGATGACATTTGTTGTCTATTGTGGGACGGGCTGGGCCCCACCGCGGCTGCGCCCAGGGCGGTGGCGGTGGTGGCAGGTAGTGCATGCAAATGAGAGGAAAGAATAACATAATGTCGTCGATGTTGCTCCTTCTTTAACGACTTTGCAGGTATAATTCCGTATTTGGGGTGACACTTCTTTGATGCAAGTTTTCCCCTTCTAGTTGTCTTTGTATCCCAACCCGGTCTCTTTCGTAGGCCTGTCAGCCCGCTGCACACAGACCTGGAGTTCGTAGCTGCAGCTACACTAACTATTACTTCCGCCGCCCGCCCACCGTATGGTAGCGAAAATGCGAATGATGATGACTCCACCGCACTTACCCTTCCTGACAAGCGCGCGCGCGCGGTGATCGCTGCCGTTGGATCGCCCGGAGCCGCATCTCGACGCGCGCTCCCATTTCATCTTTTAATTCCTCCCGGATCATTTTCTCTCTTGTTCGGGGAAGGCTAGCGAGGCGGGGTTTAATAAGTGGTTGGCGGCACGGGGCGCTCCCGCGCGCGCTCGCCCACACATGCGTGCTTGAAGTTTGGACCGTTTTTATTCGGATAGACGTCTGCGTTGAGACCGGCCGAGTGGGAAACCATACGTTTTTGAAGAGGCAGTGGAACTGGCATTGGCTCCCTGCAATTAGGTGAATCATCCAGATCTCTGCCCAGACTCATTTCTACCTGGTGTTTAGACATTTTGCTGCGGTGCTGCTGCTCAGCCGTGGTATATGCACTCATGCACCCTGATAATGACTGGCCGGGAGCATCACAATTGCTCTACCCAACTACTTTACTGTTCTTTACTTTTAAAAATCTTTTACCATTTATTCTCATATTTAAAAGAAATGATACTGGGCGACAATTATTTGAGCACTCAATATAAAGTAAGTGGAAAATCAGTGCTGCACTATCAAAACACTGTGATATCACATTCAGTCCTGTGTGAATTGTGTCGCATTGATTAGAATACCATGTGACAACCATTAGAGCTTGACCCACCCACATCCAAGGCCTGCGTACCTACGTCGTCATGTCAACACCCAATGCGACACAGTATTTTTCGAAACAATAGGGCAACTATGACGTCACAGTGTTTGAATAACTGTGTGCTCTGGAACATCGGCCATGCTGATTGCCGCACATTTCTGTGTGATTAGCGTTTATAGCGACTGCTCTTGGGGAAGCCGCCAATTAATTAGAGAAACCACGATCATTATTCGCACTGCCTCCAAAAATTGCACCTGCTGCCTTAGATAAGAGAAGCAAGCGTTCTCTGCTCCCCCCCCCCTTTTTCTCCTCCCTCTCACGCTCCTGGAAGACCCCTGGAATCAGTCCGTCTGCCCGTCCAGTCCAGTCCAGCCGGCGGCGGCCCGCAATAAAACACGCCTAATCGCAAACTCTTTCCAGTTGCAATTTCGCGCCGTAAACACACGTTGGGGCGCTGCTGCCTGGGCGTGGCGTGAACAAATGAATGAGCGTATCCCTCTCAACAAATTACGCACTTTCCTGGTAATGAGCCGCGGCCGTGCGTGCAAGATAGTGACGTGGTCAGTTCAGTTAAGGCATTCGATGGTGGTAGAAGAGTTTTTGTAGAGTTACTTTTAAGATTTCCAATGCAATCATACTTTGTTGTTTTTATTCTGTTGCAGATCAATTTGGCAGGGTAGAGGATCATATTCAGAGTGACTGCCTGCTTATTTCAGGTTAGTCCTCGCATTTTTCAATAGGGTAAGCAGAATACGTAGGTTATACAAAAGTGACACTTTTTTGTTTTCATTTTATGACAGGTGCCCTAATCTGTCTGTTGCGATGCAATTTCAAAGTGATAATAACGAGAAACATGAAAGCACGCTACTAAACGATGAGGCTAAGCCTCATGAATGCACGGTGTGCCACAAAAACTTCTATCGTGTCGGTAGTCTGAAAAATCACCTCCGAACTCATACTGGAGAAAAACCATATTATGATTGCTCAGTGTGCCGAAAGACATTTGCTACTTCCAGTTCGCTGACAGTTCACCTTCGAGCACATACAAGAGAGAAGCCATATGGATGTCCTGTCTGCAAAAGGAAATTTTCTCAAAGCAGCAGTGTAACAGTTCACCTTCGAGTTCACACGGGAGAGAAACCATTTGAGTGCGCTGTGTGCTACAAAAAGTTTCTGACAAATCCTGCTCTGACAACCCATATGCGAACTCATACAGGGGAAAAGCCATACCAATGCTCTGTTTGTCTGCAATCATTTTCTCAAGGTAGCTCTTTAAAAAAGCATTTTCGAACTCATACAGGAGAGAAACCGTTTAATTGCACAGTGTGTCACCGAAATTTCGCAGAATGTGGGACTCTGAAAATGCACTTACGCACTCACACTGGAGAAAAACCGTACAAGTGCTCTATTTGCGACAAAACGTTCAGTGTTAACTCTGCTCTGCGGTGGCACCTTCGCACTCATACGGGGGAAATGCCACATGAGTGCATTGTATGTTCGAAGAAATTTTTCACATCCGGTCATCTGAAGATGCATTTACGAATTCACACTGGGGAAAAACCGTTTAATTGCCCACTGTGCCCGAAAAAATTCCCTCGGCCTCATCATCTAGAGAACCATCTCCGTACTCATACGGGGGAAAAGCCATTTGAGTGCAATGTGTGCCATATGAAGTTTACTCAGGATGGCAATATGAAGTTGCACATTCGCCGAATGCATGCAAATGTATAGACCAAAGAGTGCACCAGGTGTTCCAAGAAGTCTGTTCAGTTAAAGTTCGCTCAGCGAGGCGAGACCAAGACGTAATTAATTGCCTTTATCGTTTTGAAAAATGTTCTACATTAATGTTTGCTTGTCCGAAATAAGTGATGAAGTTGTTCGTGCCTTAACTAGAAGTACCAGTTGTTTATGAAATTGCTAAGACTCTCTAATACTATGTAAACTGACTAATGTCGGTGCGCATGTCATGTTCTTCGCTTGGTGCAACACTTATAAAACTTTTTTTGTCAAATAAAGCAAATTGACCATAAATGCTCTGCCTTCGCTGCCCATTGATTTTCGAAAAGTATTCTAGGTTGAATACTTTTGTCTCTCTTACTCGCCACCTTGCTGCATCAGTATTGTGCGACGGTGCTGCAGAGTTTGCAGCCATGAGGGTGCCGCGCGGCCATGAGCGACGCCTTGAGTGTGGACTCGAACGTGATCCGCCGCCGCCTTCAATCTCGCGCCGAAATCGCTACATTTCCAACACGCAACGCGCGACTCCCTGATCGTTTTCCTCCCACATCCCTCGAGGGGCGGCCGCGTCCGAAACGATATGGGATCTCGTGGCCCCGTGCCCGCCAGGAGACGCGGACCGGCCGTTCGGCCGCCTCCCGCCCGCTGTCTTCACGAAAACTGTATACGTTTCTTTGTACCCAAAGGCCGCTTTCTTTCAACTCCGGGCGCTGGAATTATTCTTCGTGCTGGCACCCACAGATACACAGGCTGCCTCCTCTCTCCGGTGTGCTCCTCCCTTTCTCCCCTTCCTCCTCTTTATTTCTTGCTTGCGTTCAATCTAATTGCCCCCCTTTGGACCGAACTTGCTTGGGCATCGGGTAATAATTAGAGATATAATAACTCAGAAAGACATGTATTATGCTCAATGTTGGTTTGGTACTTGACATTACAAGCGAGCAGCAGTCCCCCTTCATGCCCCCTCTGGTCCTTCCCCCCTCCCGCCCGTATAACCCCTGAAGGCTCCAGGCACACGTACCCATTCACATTAGCATATTCATGTAATTGTATCGTAAATTTTCCGCCGTGTTAACGTACGCTCGGGGGGCATTTGGCGTTTCAGAAGTCGCCCCTATTGTTGGTTTAGCCGTGAGTAATTGGTAATTGCACTCGGGTAGGGGCAATCCATTGCTGGCCCACAGAGCACTCTGTGGTCGCAAAGAGCAATGCGATTGCGATTTCGTAATAATTTACCAACGCGATGGGGTGTTCTAAAATTACCATTTTGGGCTGCGCCAGGTGCAGGTGTGTCCCTCTGGACCGGACCTTGTCCTGTGTCAATCCCGTCGCGCTGTCAATTTGTAACGGCGATTTCTGCTGACAGAACAGTGTGTGTGTGTGTGCGTGCGAGAGATATATATATATATAGAGAGGGGAGGGGGGTAGAAATGAGGGGAGAGGAGAAGGGGGTGAGAGATTGAGGGGACCAAAAAAAACGACACAGTCGAAGAGCGAAGTGTGTTTGGAAATGAAAATTATAGCCATTAGAAAATGCAAGGAGCAATTTATCAAAGGAGCAGCCGGGAGCGCGCGGGGCCCAAGCGCGGAGGATGTGACCATCACGAGCAAGTGATCTGATTGGCTCCTGATAAACGATGTGCACCCATTTTTTTTTTTTCGTGTTGACTCGCCGCGCGGCGGCCGTCCAAGAGGCGACCGAACGCAAATTGGGGTCATAAGGATGCGTAAAAACATCAGATGGAGCACATTTTTCAACTGCAGACGCCTGCTGTGCCGCGGTGCAGCCGACGGTTGTTTGGTCCGAGGGAAGGGGGAAAGGGTCTCGGGATGCAAGAACACTGAAGTAAAGCATTCGTCAATGAATTTCTTTTCATTTAAACAAGGCGTAGCTGGTTTTGTAATAGTTCGGCGTATATGTAGCTCTCAGCCACGCACCACAAAATGCTTGCAAACAAACTTATTTCAATTGTTGAGATGGATTCTTTTGTTTCATAGCAAAGTAATCCTTTGCTAGTTATCAAAATCGCTTGCCGGCTATTTGTTAGTATTGCAAAGAAATCATTTTCAAACTTGCGAAGAACTAGTTCGTACTACAAACCTTCCAAAGTTCTTTTCAAAATCGCGAAGAGAATTTGTTTGACAAGCGTTTTTCAGTGTCACGAAAAGTCTCCCAACAAAATCGAAAAGCCTCGCGTAGTGCACCTTTTAGGCCCCATAGTCCGCATTACGTAGGCGACGCCCCCCATCCCCTCCCCCCTTTTCTTTCTCTCTGCAGCCCACACGGCACAGCCCGGGCAGGTGCTTATTATGTGTGAAATGATCACCTAATTATTACCTCCGCTGCCCCACGGGCTGCCCAGGGTCCGGGCCGGACCCAGCCCCCGCCCGGCCGGCCGTCCAGCCTGTGTCCGCCCGCCCGCCCGCTTAGGTGTGTAAGTGAATTGATAATGTTCGCGCTGAAAGGCATTGCTGCGAGCCGGTGGCGTTGGCGGGGCGTGCTGCATGGGCCGCAGGCCGCTGCACGACACGACAAGTCTCATGCACGCGCCCGCCCCCGAAAAGAGAGAGGGAAAAGTTAGCAGCGTGCCTACATACTCTTTTCAGGAAGTGCATTATACATATGGCAATGAATAAACGAGACGGTGCTTATCGTGTAGCACGTTCCCCTGGCCGGCCCGCAGAGGCGTGGTCGCGATGGGCGCCACCGGCCCACTTGCTGTCCTTGTCGCACCCACGGCGTGCAGCGCTTGGACCCCGCTGCTGTGCGAGGGAGACGACGCAAACTGTTACGGGAGCGCCAACCACACTAACGAAGCGTGGCTATTGATTACGAGTAAAATTGCACTTTTTACAGGTTTCTTTTTTTTTCTGCATGCTGGCGCTGGCTGGCAGTACCAGGCGCTTGCAGCCGCAGCTTGCCGGTCAAATACTATACTTATATTTCTTTTGGTCTCACCTCGTCCGACTTGGCGCTAAGATGACGTTATATTTGAACCGCTGAGATAGTAGACGTCACCTCCTCCCAGCAAGGCCGACATTCCATCAAGAGAGAGGGAGTGAGAGAGAGAGAGAAATGAAGAGAGCATTCGATAAGGTGACGGTAATATTCCCCTCTTCACCTCTCTCTTGCTCTGGCTACGCCACTGTCTGGTCCACTCGGCCCCTGCCTCGCGAACTCCGTCCGACTCCGCCACCGCCCTTTAGGAGAGGATGTTGTGCTCGACGAGCGTTTATCCCCGACGCCCTGAGCGTCACTAGCCGGCACTTAGGCGTCACGCCACGTCACGCCCAGTCACGCCACGTCACGCGGGGCGCAGCCCGCGGGGAGGCTGTGTCGGCTCCCCTCCCACCTCTCTCTCTCGCTCTCACACCTGCTAACCAGGCCCCTCGACAGGAACGCGAGCAGCACGCTGCCCCCCCCCCCC
>NW_026267165.1:843237-851157 GCF_000697945.3 Frankliniella occidentalis
AAACTGTGTTACGAACTGTGTTTTAAACTGTAGTTGTACTGTGTTTTCTTTGCTGTCACATTATGCGTTGGTTCTACAGATCGATCTATAGTTCAAGAGCGTTGTTTATGTTGAGTTAAAGAGTACTGAGACACTGCAGTGTCACTTATAGTAGTTAAATGGAGTGTACTCTGCACTCTTGTCGTACTTAAGGGGCATTCAAGTTTGCATTTCAAGGTGCATTTAGAGGTGCGAATCCAACTGTAGGAGAATTCTGTTGTCAATACCATAATTTAAATGCACTTAAATTGCACTGCTTGTCCTTAACACTGAGTTATATTGATTATTAACAACTTTGCTGCTGGATCTCTACACATGCATTACCATATTTTCATAATGGAGGCTTAAATCCACTACCGGTGTAAAAGGCCAGCCACGTTCTGCTTCCTGCTAGACTCTTTTACTTGCCTTCCAAAAATGTTTTTCGTGAAAGAGATATGAAGGAATATGTCTTTAACAAGCAGGTTATTTTGGAGCGGAAAACACAGTGACAACAAAGTTAAGTGAGTTAACTGGGGCGGAACTAGGTTTAAACTGTAGTTCAACTGTATTCCGACTCGGTCGGCCGTCGGGCTGGGACCCTTCGCATGACATCAAGTTACCGCATGGCTACTAGTATGGTGGCGCGGTGGCTCAGTGGTCAGCGTATCGGGTTCCCAGCTCCGAGGTTCGAGGTTCGAGTCGCATCAACGTCCGCTTCAAGTTCAACATTCGGTAAGGTACAAAGCTCTGAAATTACTATGTTAACAAGGGGGGAGGAGGAGAGGAGGGAGGGAGGAGAAAAGTGTCCCAAAAGGGGAGGAAAATAAATTTTGAAATTATACATATTATGCGTTCGAACACAACTTTGGAGTGTACATAGCTCTCCGACAAATTTATAGCTTAAGTAAAGTTGAACTGCAGTGAAAACTTCAGTCGGAACAGTGTGGGAACTCCACCAAGCTAGGTGAAAACTATGGTAAAACTGTGCGCCATGCGAAATCCGTAGAGTTTAACTATAGTTTTGACACAGTTTTCTGCAGTTTAGATGTAGTTCAACTACAGAAAACTGCATTTAAACTGCAGTGAGTACAGCTGCACTTGAACTGTATTTATTTCGTTGTTTGCACTTCCGTTTAAATTGTACTTCAGTATGAGCTAAAACCAAGTGCAACTTTACTTAGACTGGTTTTTAACTTCGGATTTCGAAGAAGTTGAACTACGGTTTTCAAAGACGGTTCGAACTACAGATCCTTCCACCCGGGTGGGGTTTCGATCTTTCACGCGAGCGTTTGTTCGTCACGTGCATGCATACAGCGTAGAAGTCACGGCGTTAGGTAGCGATCCCTTTAAAGGAGTTTTCAAACTCGTTGAAATACACACGTTTGGTATAACTCTCCGCAGTTTCCACGGCTCGTCGCGAACGCAAAGGCAAGCGCGCGTCTCTCCGGTCCGCCGGTGGTGGTGGTGGTTCTCGAATGGAAATAACGCTTCTTTAGGAACTCTTTTGCCGCGGCTGTCGGCGGCGTGTGCATGCGCGCGAGCCGTGTGTGTACGTACCCGCGATGCCTGCTGTCCGATTGGGATTCCATACTTTAGGATTCCCCCGTAGGGATAGCGGTGAGGATCGCGTTGTCACGCGGGGATACGCGGGGGGCGGGGCGGTTGATTCACACCCGCGTCCGCTAACAAGATGTTTACATTCCATCACCGCGTGCGCAGCGTGCGCGCACTTTACTGCTGGACTTGTTTAGCCTCGGCGCGCCGCGGAATCATTTTGCGCGCGCTGCCGGTCTCCTCTGTGCGCATGACCATGTGCGCCGGGAAGATGGTCATCTCTCTCCTCTGGATAGTGGGCCGCAGAGAGTTCATCCGCTCAGGGTATGGAGTAGAGTCAAAGCCATAACGGTGGGCAGTGTGCTTACTGTGCTTTCTCTTAGAGAGCCCTTCTCGAGTCTTTTCTGCCACTTATTTTCGAATCGGCAGGTGCAAAATAAGGTTTGGACGGGTGTATTGTGTCTTGCAACCTCTCATGCTCTCTATGATACGCAACTGACAAATCTCCAAATCGGGTCATAATGTGTTTTTTTGCCTTTGCTGTATTTGGTATGTTTGCCAGGCCAACCGTGGGAGCAAGTATAGCAGTAGCACCCTACCGGAGGGGGAGTGGTTGAGACAAATCATCCAAAGTCGATCACACACACACACACACACACACACACACACAAGTGCGTGAGGCTTACGCCGGCCGGTAGCTCCGCTGTCACAGCCAGTGCTGCTTTATGCGAGTGCGTGTCGGCTTGCCTGCTAATAATGTTGCTGCGGATAATGCTACACGCGATTACTCGCACGGCCATCGCGTCTCAGGACTAAGGAGGACGCAGGTCACAATATTATCCTTATATTTTTATATTTTTAGACGTTCCCAAAGACTGTCTCTACACTGTAAGTTCCTTACGAACAACTGCTCTTCGTAACGTACAAATGATTTGGAGCATTTGTATTACAAACAAATTGTTTGTATTACGAACAGCCTGGTTTGTATTACAAACGCGGCTTTTCGTATTACGAATGGGGGGTGTTTGTAATATGAAGGATAATCGTTCGTAATATGGCTGCTTCAGATCCTTTGTAAGTTACAAACAAATTCTTCGTAATACGAACACCGCTGTTTGTAAGGAACTAAGAGTGTACCACACCAGAAGAAAAAACCGCCAACCCTCTTCTTGCACGTTTTCCCTTTGCAATGGGGTTGGTAGACTATGGTCTGTTCTGTTTAACGGCTGTGGCCACCGAATTTTTAAAAATATGTTGAAAACTGTGTTTGAGAGATATAGTTTGGGCTTCATAACTATGTTTCTAGATAGGGTACCGTTCGTTCACCACATGGTTTGTTATTGTTGAAATATTTACGTGCCTCCAAGAGATTCTCCACTCTTAGCGCGTTACTGACAATTAGTATCGATCGACGAACTTCTTTGTAGGCCAACAGCAGTCACACTAATATTTTGTGAGCAAAATGACACTAATGACGGAGCAGTGGCCGAGTTCATTTTCACTTCCTGTTTATACCGCCTGGTATCCTTCTTGAGATGCAGACACTATTCTGTGTCTGTTTTTCTACCACTAGAAATGCTTTGCAAGCTGCTTTTGTGTTTGATAGTGATTTGTGGATGCCTCTTGGGTCGGAGGTCCCTTAGGCAACTTTGCCGACGCGGACACCCCTCTGTTCGCGCGCCACCACCGCCAGCACTGCGAGGTAATGCTCCAGTCTCCTCCAATAAACCAAGCTCTGAACCGCGCTGCGTGCGCTCGGGAAAACGACCACTAAAAATGGTTCGAATTCTCCCCCGTGCCGACCCCTTCCTCCCCCTTCCCCACCCCCCCTCGGCGACGAATTGCAACATCGTCCCCGGCTTTACGGCGAGGAGCAGAGGCGCGTCTGCCCTGAGGAGGAATCATTTCCCTCGGAGGACCGCTCTGGAGGAACGGCTGGCGATTTTGTGGCAAATCCGTTTTATTCGCTGAAACCCGACACTGTTGCCCGCTTCTTCCGTGTGTGAGAGTGCGCGTGAGGGTGTGTGTGCGTCTGTCCGTGCGTGCGCGCTCAGTGCTCAAGCGGGCGACGGTTGACATCGCCCCAGAACCAGATCAGGCTATGTAGCCGTCGATTTGAGATCAGCGGTGGATCACACCCTTGTCGCATTAGCTTAGCACCCTGGAAACGCAAGTGTGTGAATGTCACACACTTGTTGGTGTGTTAATATCGATTCGTACACTTACTGGGTAAACAATGTGTGAATTTTCTAGAAAAAAAAATCACACCTTTACCCCTTTCAGCGTACAAATGGATATTCAGAGCTGCACACATTTGCGTTTCAAGTACAAGCAGAGTAGCTGAAAGGAAGGGCGACAAGGAGTACTCATGTTTATGCGTTAATAGTTTTTGGACAGTAGCGTACTAGGGGAATCTTCGTCATTTGTCAAAGAAAAAAATTCAGTCTCGCGGCTGATTGAAAGAGGTTGAACTTGTAAAATTGCACATACAGCGTAAAAAAAACATTAAAGGCGACACACAAATTTGCGAGATCATGGGTGGATGCTTAGTTCAGCCTTCTTTTACCCTTTTTATCGGGGGGAAACCTTTTCTTTCCGGTCGTGCCTGTCAGGAGGGATATAAGAATAAATACATATACCACCTTTTCTACCGCCCCACCCCACACCACGCCCCCGATCCGAGTTTTCCTCCGAATAAAGTAAACGGTGAAAAATTGGAAGCTCACGTATCTGCAGCGTTCTGTTTGCCCAACATGTGCGCCAGTGCGGCGGGGGTGGGGCGCCGGCGGCTGCTGTTATTGGCCTATATGCTCTGCTCTCTCGCCTCGGCACTGCTTGTGTTTTTCCGCCGCCCCGGCTCTCCCCGTCTCTCCCCCGAGTCCCCCGAGGGGCTGTACTCCTTGGTGTCGCGTTACGCGCTGAGGGAGTCGGCCAGGGGCTTTGTGATGGCCGCCCATCACTCCCATCCAGTAAAGACTGAGAAGGGCGGAGCCGTGTCGAGTTTTTTTGGGGTTTTTGCCTATGGTCTTTTATGTGATTTCCGTGGATGAAACGCATACGTGCAAGATGCTGGATGACATAAGAAAAAAAACAATTACAGTTTTGCAAATAAGACTTGACAACTGTGATACTTGAAGAATACGTTTCTAGAGCCACTTACTACCTCCTGAAGCTACCCTTCTCTGCCCTCACCGGTCCTCTCACTCTCCCCGCCCCTTTTGGGCCGACGCACAAAGTGGCCGCTATTTTTATTGGTTTGGGCGGAAAAGTGTTTATAGTCGAGCGAAATCGATTACGCCGCTATCGCCGCTGAGCTCCAGGGAGGCGTCCGAATGTGGGTTTGTTTTCTCGTCGTTCTTTCCACTTTTTTTCCTCCCGGGGCTGCATGGGTTGGGGGATTCATGTTTCGAACGCGACCTTTCGCTCGCTTAGGCCCCAGCCCATCTAGGCGAGGGGGCAGATGGGCCAGCCGTCCCTTTTGTCACGAGAGAGACGGAGGAGGAGAGGGCGGGAGGGGCAGAACAGCCCAGGGAGGGGGGAGAAAATGATGCAGTTTCCGACTTCCTCTCAATAATAGTGGCACACTTCCGATGCGACTATCATGCGAAAACACGCATGGTACGTATGTAAAGATGCTTGCCGCGGTGGGCAAAAATTTGAAGCATTTGGTGAATGACTGAACAAATAACTGCAAAGTTTCTGGCAAATGCTTCTTCACTTATTGCTCCGCGAACCGAACCGAAACAACAATAATAATGCAGCCTGCCGACTGCGCTCCTCGGAGGACCCATATTGAAACATAAGGAGGGAAGGACCGCCGCTGTGGCGGGGGAGGGAACTAAGGCACCATATTGGAGGGGAAGAGAGGAAGGGCTGAAAGGAGAAAGAGGGAGACCGAAAAAAAAACGGGAGAGAGGAAGGGGATAAAAGAAAGAGGCGGCAAGCGATCGGTTTGCACGCTCGGCCATCGCTATAAAAATAAAATATCATGTTGTGCGGAGAGGAGGCCCCGCCCGCCGCGGCGCTAACCGACCCCGATACATCACGAGGGGCAATCCCACCAGATTTTTTCTCTTCTTCTCCACCTCCTTTTTTTTACGGGACACCGGATCTTTGGGTAGACCCCACATAACAACACCAAGGGCCGTATTGCACACAGCCAGCCAATGGCTCAGCTCCCGTCCTGAGGGAGTCTGTAAATGAGCTGCAGACGACATAACGAAAGGAGTCTAGTGATCGCTTCAACTAAATTTTCACGGAAGTTTTTTGAAAATGTTACATCACATTGATAATGTTCGTTATGACACGAAAAAAAGAATTGGGGTCATACACGACCTCAAAGTTTGGACATACTTGAAAGAAAAGTAATATATCTGAATTTTTGTAGGTGTGGTCACCAAATGTTTAGGCGAATGCATGGCCACAGTTCTACCTGCATACTTGACTAAGTACACACTATCTCCTGCATACTTGCCCACTCCCACTACATCCTGAATACGTGCAGGAATTCAGAAGGTAACACATTCAAGTACACATTTGGGTTACTTGATTTTGTATTGTTATGTACATTATAATACTTTCTTTGAATTTTTTTTTTTTTGTTTTTGTTTTTCCGTGTACAAGATTTTTCAAAGAGTTTCCTTCTTCCTCCTCCCTTACTTTGAAGGAACACCTTAAATGCTGCTCATGCACGATTAAAACGGTCGCCGTGGACTTCAAGCTGATTCGGAAAACCCAAGAAGTTTCCATCTTCTGTTTTCTATAATAAGAGTTACTTGGCTGCCTGCAAGCAGTCTCGCCTCGCCTGCTCTTAAGAATTTCCTCACTCTTAACGAAACCTGCTCTACGTACACGCTTTAAAGGTCCCCCTTATTAAAGGTATAAAATGAGGGCGTCTTAAAAGCCCACAATAATGTGCCAACGCTAGGATCGTACTACTCAACATGTTGCCCGTGGCTCTTCCCCCTCAAAGTGCAGCGCGCGACATTGTCGGGAAGAGGCTTCGTTATTAATTGTATTATCGCCGCGCGCATCTCCCGCTGCGTGTTCGCGGTACTGTTTAATAAAACGAAAATTAGCGCGGGAGTAAATCATGCAGGCGGGGCGGAACGCCTCAACACCTCGGCCGTAATCACCACTGTGGTGTGTGTGTGAATGTGTGCGAAAGGAGAGGGGGGGGCACCCAGTCGCAAGCTCGTGTTCACGCGAGGGGGAAGGGGAGGGGAGGGAGGGAGGTAGCAAGGGATCTGCGCGCCTACCGAACAGGTCCGATTGCCGCCCCCACTAGCGCGGGCCGGCCGGCCGGGGCGCCGGATGCGGAGGTGGATAGGCAACCCGCTCGCAACCCTCCTCGGCCGGCTGCCTATCTCGGAAGTGCAGGCGCTACACCCGCCCGCTGCATCAAGCGCGCAGTTCTTTCTTTCTCTCCCATCCTCTTTCAGCTCTCGCATTTTTCTCGCAGGTTCCTCTTCCGTCGTTCGTTCTCCATGCTCGATGATGCCTCCTTGACGACGCTCGCTACCTTGAGCACCGCCCCGCACACAGCATCCATTTCCGGGAGAATGGCGCGTATTCCAGTGCCGTTCCAGGCCGGATATCATTGCCCCTCTCCTCCCTGCCCCTCTCTTTCTCCCCCTTGCCCCCCGCTTCACGCTCCCTCCCCTCTCTCCCTCTCGCCGTGTTTAAGTCATTAACTTTGATTGGATCATTACCCCCATTTGGCGAGCTGCGCGGGGCGCGGCGGGCTGCCGGGCGAGCGGACGGGGCGGGCGGGCAGGCGGACGGCCCGGGCGAGCAGCCAACCAGAATGCGACCGAGTGGCATTGTGGGTAATATAATGTAATTGCACTGCGCTACGCTACGCCCCAGCTACACACCCTCGCAATGCGCGCTGGTGCGCGCGCGCCAAGCCCCGCCACGCCTCGCCACGCCCCGCCACGCCTCGCCACGCCCCGCCACGCCTCGCCACGCCCCGCCAACGTTACGCCCTGGCAGGCTCAACCCAAAGCCAAACTCTTTCACATGGAGACACAGCGGCTGTCATAGAGGACGCTGCGCATTGCGCTATGTCTATTTACGAAAACTAAGGGATTGCCTAAAATAGCTACTGCGTGAGCTAATTTGGCCTTAGATCAAAATATTAGCTCGCCTAGCTAAGCTTAGTGCCCTGAAAAATTTTGTAGAACAGTTTGCTAGAAAAATACTCTGTCAACTCAAATGTGTACATAGTACACATTAAAGAAAGTGTACATGGCATGTATGCGTTAATTAATGTGTACATGCCTATGTACACATTTATAAATGTGTACATGCCCATGTACACATTAAAAGATGTGTACATGGCAT
>NW_026267165.1:851207-852287 GCF_000697945.3 Frankliniella occidentalis
CCCCCCCTCTCTCTCTCACTCGCTCTCTCTCTCTCTTTCATTCTCGATCAGGCGAGTGCGACAGAGACAGATAGGCTCCCCTCGAACGCGGCGCCCGCTTAGCGTTTATACGCTGCTCGTTACGAACCGTCACACCCTCGGCCGCGGCGCCCGGCCCCGCCCGGCCACGCCCCAGCGTGTGTAGAACCGACTGTAGCAGGCTGCTTAGACCGTGCGGCTGTTAACACGTTCGGCCGGACCGACATGCGGGGGCCGAGCAGGGGGCGGCTCTGGACCCGGCGGCCGCGGGCCAGTAAGCGATTTGTGGGGCGTTCAGGCGGCGGGCGCCCGTCTGGTGAAAGCCGTGTCACACCACCGAAACCATACGTCGTCGTCCTCGGGACGTCGCACTCAGAAAAAAAATTACATTTGCAGCTAAAACATTAGCTGTATATGGACAGCTAACTTTTGGAGCTACGCAGCTAAAAGTTAGCGTGGTAGCTCCACCGGTTTGCTCTAGAGCTATTGTGTTAAGTACAGCTAACTTTTTGCTGTATAGCTCCGAAAATTAGCTACAGCTAATGTTTTAGCTGCAAATGTAATTTTTTCTGAGTGCGGGGATTTTACAAACGTTCTCCACTTCGCCCCACTTCCCTCGTTCGGAACAGAAGTAATCGATCGGAATCCATACGAGATAAAGAGAAAATGTTCAATTTATTGAAATACAAAAATTCCATCACAAAATCAAAATTTTAAATTTAATGTAACTTTACATGTCCATTATTCGCAAGTTGATGTGTATTTGCAAGGAGTACGGTAATTGTTTAACACTTGCCATACAAAAGAAAGTGTGACGCTCGTCTCCTTCGAAAGATATCCAACAGCCCCCACCCGCCCCCCCTTCGCTCCACCTCCAGTCCAGCAGCCTCTCCGGACTTGCTCAGTGTCGCCGTGCGGACGGTCATAACGCCCGCATTGAGATGCCCATGGCTCAATTCACATTAGGCCTCTAAAGCGGTATCAGCGTGAACATCACATGCAGTGGGACTGGCCGGGACGGGACGGGGGGCCCCGCGTGCAGCAGGGGCGGGGGTCGCGGGG
>NW_026267165.1:861137-869571 GCF_000697945.3 Frankliniella occidentalis
ATACATGCCATGTACACTTTCTTTAATGTGTACTATGTACACATTTGAGTTGACAGAGTAAGGAACTAACTGTAGAGGCTGACGTCTTAGCCCTCTTAGCTAATTATTAGCTAAGCGGAAACGGAAACAAAAATACCTTTGTTAAAAAGTGCCCTAACCTTTTGTTCTACCAGTTTAGCGTCAATTGAAGGCACTATTTCACTACCGCCTCTAAAAAAAGTATTACGCAGAACCTTTGTTTTTTCATAGTGTAAAATTATTTGAAACCTTGATGCTCTGAAGGTCCTTAAAGCTCCCCCACCTCTGCGCAGTAGAGGCACGAAGCCGTCGCCCGCCCGCCGCCCCCGGAGCAACACAGATTGCGCTTCACCCCCTTGGGGAAGGCTCCAGGCACCGCGCCGCCCGAACCCGAAGGGGCGGAGGAGAGTGAGAGAGAGAGAGAGAGAGAGAGAGAGAGAGAGAGAGAGAGAGAGAGAGGGGAGAAGGGGAGACCATTTTGGCGGTGAACGCCGTCGATTCCCCGGGATTGGATTGAATCGCCCGCCACGCCGCGACCCGCGCGACAACAGCCAATCAGCGCGGCCGGGCTGGGGGAGGAAAAGAAAAGAACAACAAACAAAATAAGGAAAGCGGGAGCGCGGGGGGAGGGATGGGGCTTTATCGCGGCCAAACACCGCCTTCTATACGGCCAAATAAATTGAATCAACGCGCCGCCCCGGTGAACTGCAAACCGGCGCGGGGCTCAGGTTACGGAGCCGCGCGGCGGTAACTCTGGGCTCCGGCTCTAGTGTGACACACACACTCCGTACACACAATATGCGCAAATACCAAAAAAAAAAAATAAAAAAAGGAGGGCTGAGGAATTTAATTTCCTCATCAAACCATGTTGAAAGATAAACAAAAAAACGGTTGTGCCGGCGTAATTACCGCACAAATATCTCACCCTATCCCCCATGCTCAACCCTCGATGAATTAATTTATCCTGTAAAAGTGAAAAATTTCTCGTCTTACATAGCATTTATCTTATTTTAGTTCAAATGCTACTGGCACATGTTTATGTAACTTATAGACAAGCTTGACCTTCTTGTCAACAGTTAGAGAGGAAAAATTGTTTATTACGGATACCTTTAAATTGCAAAAATTGCCACTGAGAATTTGAATTTTTAAATTTTGCTACAATGTACAGGGGAAAGCTGGAAATCTCGACGGTTTTCCACAACATGCTTTATTTCTTTTTATGGCGAATTATTCCAACCTGTAATGATCCACTTACCGTAGCCCCAATTACACGCATGTAGTACTCGCCTGCTACTCACTACTCGCGGGGCGTGGCGTTGCGTAGCGGCGCGCGAACACGCCCAACTGGTTCTTTGTAAGAAAATTAAAGTAAACGTGTTTCTGCCGAGGGAGAGACTAATACGCCTTAAAAGCCGTTTACGCAGCTCCATAGCACGTCATTATCGTGTTGGCTGAAGATGATGGCCCTGATTGACTGGTTCGTGTTGCCCCCCTCCGGGGAGCGCCCCCCCCCCCCTCTCCTTACCTGCCGTGCCTCTCCTTCCCTCTCACCCGCTCGCCCGTCTCTCCTGCTGCGCGCTCCCTCTCCCTATAAATCCTTTCCTCGTTCTCTCACCTCCCCGTATTTCTATCTCCCAAACCTCATCGCTGCAGCGTTATGGTATTAGAAAAACAAACGCGAGTGCTTGAGTAATTTAATGGAGAGGATATCGAATTTAACGCCTTTCTTCGCCTAAGCATACAGAATCACGCTGTGCTGCGCGTTTAAAAAATGTGAGGTAGTCTTTGTTGGTTTGGTGCCGAGCCTCTTTTTCACCTTGCGTGTTATTACATTGGCATAAGCCCAGGAATATTTCTTGTGGACAAATCCTGTCTGTGTTTAATTACTTGATAATTGCTGTCTCCTGTAGATTCACGTTGGTTTTGTGTTGAATCTCAATTTGTAAGTATAAGCCGAGCTGTACCTGGTAGACAGACTTTCGAGGACATGAGGACATAGAGTTGTACCAGAGGTCGTACTACCTCATATATGTACCTTTTATTGAGAGGGCTACGACACGGCAGTCGCTACTCCAGGGGCTATTTTGGTTGGAATGGTAGGTGCAAACCGTGCAAACTAACATACACTAATGTGTCTGTACCTATCTTATTTAAGTACATTTCCTGCACATAACTTTTTGCCGTTGGTCCCCCCCGTACCTTTAAGGTGGCGACGAATCGGCGGCGTTGCCGTTAAAATTAGCCCGCCTGTTCTGGTTGCGCCGGCCGCGCGCGGACACTTGTTAGCACCTCGTTGTCTCGCAGGTGAGGACCGGGCCGTGGTCCAGCCGGGCCAGCTTCCTTCGCGGCCCGGGCCTTGTTGACTCGGCGACTGATGGACGAGTTAAGAAAAGTGGGTTTAAGCGGCCACGGCGGCGTGGCGTGGTGCCTGGAGGCAGGCGTCTTCCCCTCCCGTCGTCTCTCCATCTCTCTCCCTCTCCCCTTCTCTTTCTCCTGCAGGGGTCTCCTCAGGTGATAGCACACGCAACGGTCCAATTAGGCGAGTGAGTCGATTTCATTTAATATGGCGGTCCTGTCATCAGTGGTCATTAGGGGTCATTAGCTGATGGTGAGTATGCGTGCGTGTGTGTGTGTGTGTTGCAGCGTCTGTGTGTGTTGAACGAAAGTAAGGAGTCAGCAACAGCACATAGAACCGTATTCCGATTCATGTAAAAGTCACGACGTTGCGAGCTTTGGTTTCGTTTAGTGTTTGAAACTGATTATTAAATGAAACACATTTATAAATTTTGTCATTTTGCGATCTAATAAAACAAAGGGGACCCATGCAAAAAACAAAAACAACAAATAATTAAATGGAAGTTTATTGTCTTATTGGATGTATTTTCACAACCGTCTTCCATCCGAGAACTAAGGTTTCCATCTGCGCACTAAGATAATCTAATTTTTAAGATCTATGTGGCATAGCTGCTGGCAAAACGAGTGGTCTTTACTTTTAATTATATTATTCTCTCTTCCCTTCACATTGTAAGTGATTAGTAAAACATGTTTTAACGCGGCGAGAGAAAATTAAGTTCTCTTGCGTTTGCTGCTGCTCTTAATTCCCAATCGTCGCTTGGCTTTTTATTTATTACGCATCCTTGTACACACACTCAGCGTCGTGTTCCCTCGTTTACCCTTTTCGGATGGAAAATAAAACATCAGAAACAAAAAACCACAAAACTTGTGAAATGAGCCGCCCGTTAATTAAGCAAAAGGAGGCGGGGTGGGGTTTTCGTTTAGCGCCGCGCCGCCGCCGCCGGGGCGTTCCCTCCTACACTACATCTGTGATTCGCCCGGCGCGCAGCGCACTATAGTGCTGCAAAAGGATTCGCCCGATGCCAAATTGCGTAATAACTTCAAAGGAATAGAATCAAAAGACCGTGTTTATTCCAAATCGTCACGCGCTCCCTGTCCTAAACGTTATTTGTGTTCTGGGGTCAAACTTTGAGTCGGCCATCACACCAAATCAGAAAGGACAATTTTTGGTCCAACCGAGATGCCGTCTCAAGCACATCTTAATCGGGTGCAAATTTTGTGTATGCTAGGTACACAATTATTTACACTTAAGTTAGCCTAGGTACAAGTGAAAGAGACAAATGTGCATCCGTTTGAGATGTGCGCTGGACCTAAAATTGTTCTTTACACTCTCCGAGTATGGGTTGGCGGCGTGCTAACGCAGAGGCGACCCCATCAGGTAGTACTTGTTATTCCTCCTCCGCTTCGAGGGACGGGCTGGACGGGCTCCTGATCAAACACTTTAGTGGGCCGAGAAAATGCGGCTAAAAGGGGAATAAAATTGTAAATTAGTTGCGCCTCATTAGTGCGGTGCCCTGTGATAATAATCAGGTATCATATGTGTATCAGTGCACGCGCCGAAGTACGTGTTGTGGATTTGCCTGCTTCTTCCACCTCCACCAAAGCTTTGCAAGTGTTTACTAACGTCCAACGGGCATTATTTGTCAAGTGTTTCAAAGTGGATCAAGTGTTAGACTGGAAAGTCAACCGCCTCCTCCGTGTTACAATTCTTTTAACTGTATAAACTATTCAGCTCAACACTTAAAAATGCTCAAATTTGCAGTTTAGTGTCTGCAAGGATTCGACACTGTTCTTGCCCTTGAACGCCGAAGATACAGGGTGGTTGATTTCCGCCGTCATCTTTTTTTCTGCTCTACATACTGTACCAGATTTAGGCATGCGGGTGGGTTGAATACTCCCACGGGGCCAGAAGGCGCCGCCACGACGGTGTGCAAGCCCACCCGCCCTCCTGAATCGGCGCGAGCTCACAAGTTTGCTACTATAGTTTCAACTAGAACCTCGCTTTGCCCCTTTTCAAAACCTGCAATGTGCAAACGCGATGCTGGAAGATTCTTAGTTGTTGGGCATCGAGAGGGGCGCGGTGGAAGGGCTGACTCTCCTTGCTGTTCACACAAGAGCGCCACGAGGCGCCGCCCGCAGCCGCGCTCCGCCACGCCCCGGCCACGCCTCCCGGGGAACATTTACAAGCTGTTGGTGTGATAAGCGGACCTAATTCGCTCTGCTGAGCGGCGCTCGGCGGCGCTGCTCAGCCAGGCTGCTCAGCCGGACCGTGGCTGCGCCGGCCGCACCGGCTGCGCCTGCCTGTGCGCCGCGCTCGGGGGGCGTGTCGCTCTTCGGATACAAAGTACAGGGGTTCGTACACGACTTGACATAAACACGGGCCGTGTCAGGAGGGCCTCGGCCTGTGGCGATGTACACTGGAATAAAAGCGCGACCATAGGAGAATTTTGCGGTGCGACTACGTACCTCGAGAGATGTGCAAACTTGTGCGTCCTTGTTCCGGAAAATTACGCTAAAAAGCCGCTAGAAAAGAGAAATAAAGAAATCTTGCTGCAAACATAATACGCTGATGTTAGGCAACCGAATAAGCTACTTGCAACAGCTATATGAGCATTTTTTAAAAAAACGTTTGCTGTGGCAATTTTGTGGTAACTGAAAGAAATTGACGTTCTTGAGTCTCGAGAGCCGGCTCTCCTTCTAGGCTACCTCTGGAAATTCGCTCTATCTGATGATTGCGGAAAACATCGGGAGTGTGGGTTATTATACCGCTCCTTTCAGCGACAATCTTTATTTGAACAAAGCAACGTTTCAAAATTATCACTCAAACCTAGAAGCGTTCCAAAATCTTCACATACATAGAGCTACATAAAGCTCTCGCTCTCCCAGCAGAAAATTAATTGGAAATACGCCGCTCTCTGAAGAGCGACGCGCTTGACATTTTCAGTGACTCTTTGGTTTGGGTCCATTTACTTATAAAGCCAAATTATAAATAGTATCTTAGTTTGTAGTGACCATCTAGTCCTGGCCTTTCAGTTGATCCATACGTAATGATCAAGGTTGCCAAGTCGTAGGCACTTCCCTCCTCGCCACCCGCCAAGGGCGCGGCAGGAGGCCCCGAGCACCTCGGTGCTCCTGTGGAGTGGAGCGGCTGCCGGGCTGCAGAAGCCAGCTCGATGTGGGATAACATTTCTTCTTCGTTTCGAGTCGGGGAGAGATGATGGTTGCCGATGATCCCGATCGGGACAGCCTGTGGCGTGGCACGGCCTGGCGTGGTTGGGCCGGGTGTGAAGTCCCGCCCTAGGCTCGGACCATTCTACTTCCCACGACAAGATCCAGCACTACGTATGTACAGTGCCTGAATTTCCCCGTTCCACAGTTGTATGTTTTGCACCCCACAGCACCCCCCCCCCCTCTCCCAATAAGCACAAAACGTTTTGTGATTCGATTTTACGTTTTTCAAAAATGAATAGTTTTCCCGTTCTTGTCCATCAGGCCTCGCCAACACCAGAGATGCCACAACACAACGTGTAAACTGCATCCTTTCGTACCCGATAAAATTGTCCCTTTACCGTTGGAATTGCCCGAAGCGAGGAGCAGTGAGAGATATTATTTGATCGACTGTGCTCGCTGCTCTGGCTGGCCGCTCCAGTTTTTCGGTGCTGATCGGTGCGTCCGCAGTGCGAGAGGGCGAGGTATCGGCCCCTGGCGGGCATCTTGATACAGTATTAATGATACTCGATTAACGACCATTGCCTCGCCGCTCGCGGCCGGCCGGGCCGAGCGGGCGGGAGAAAAAGAACGCCTCGGAAATGTGAACAATTGCTCGCGCCCAGAGAGTTACGGCCTTCGGGAACCCGGCAGATTAAAAACACAAGCCCTGATTAAATGTGATTTATACCCGTCCCCGCGGCCCTCTGTGAGTTTGTATGTGTGCGTGTGTGTGTGTCGATGTGACTCATGATTTTAAATCGGAGCTTACAGTAGAGCCCCTCTTTTGACTTCCAGAGGCAAATCAAGTAGTTCGCTTGTCGGGGAAAGAATTATTTTCTTGAGGCTGTGACTTATTTATACGATTCGAAAACCTCACCCCCTCTCTTCATCTGCATACTCATTGAACGCAAACTTCTCTCTACTTATGGCCCTCATGTCCACCCCAATACCTCTTTAGAGCGTGAGGAAGCGACCACAAATTCCTATTTTTTACGTCCACTTACACACTGGGGCGGTTGGCTTTTTCGTGGTGAAAACGCGAGTAACCTCCTGCGGGCAGAGACGAACCGGTCCACGCCACGCTACGCCACGGCGCGGTCCAGGGGGAGGGGCCGAACACGTCAGCGTGCCGCTCAATGGAAGCAGTGATTACCAGCAATTTAGGCCGTAATGCTTTGCTTTCAAATTATCCCCAACAGATTAGTGCATACGTAAGTAGCGGGGATAAGGTGTTGTTCTTCCCTCTTTTCCTCTCTCTTTCTGTCCATCTCGCCTCCCTTGTATCGCTGCGCGGGGCCATGGAAATTGAATAGCCCTGGTTTATCCATCCCCGGGATAGTGTTTACTCGTGGTTACTCGCCGTAAGTGCGGCTGATTCATGGGCCGGGTACTTGCCATGATTTATCGAGCGGGGTAGATGGAGCAGGCAACTCGCAGTTTGGTAATTAGCACAATGTATTTGAACCGTTCAATATATCGTATCGATAAACTTTATGCAAATAAAACCTATAACTTATTCACATTTGTACATAATTTTATACTTACAGTTATTACACTCTTGTGTAAAATTGACTAAAACACGCGTGACATAAAACAAAATTGCACTCACTTTTTTATGATATAGTCGCGCAAAACGGTTTGTTCGGCACGGACATTGACGCAAAAGCATTTCAACTGGAGACAAAGTATTACATTACAGAGAGATCGAGCAGTGGCCGCGCCCGTCACTATCTATTCCATACGGCGAATACCGCCACAAAATATACCCAACTTCTATTTCTGTCATATGCCTCTATATTCGTGAGAAGGGCAACAGCCACTGGTTTTACAGGAAAGGACGTAAAAATGTTGCTATGGCAATAAATAAGTAGCATTTAAGGCAGTCTTAACAATCGAGTGGCTTTTATACCACCTCTCTGAGGAACTCTGTTTCAGAAAACAAGAAATGTGGCCTGGTACATGCACGCAAGACGGTAGTTGATTCATTTCCTAAACAAATAAAAAGAAAGTGCTCGTTGAAGAGCCGAGCTCTTCACACGGTAGCACTATCACAGATCCCTTGCACGTCAGGGAGGATCTCTTCGCACACGTTTGGTAACAATGTTGCTGCAAAAATAGCAGCCTATTAGCTTGGCGACACCCAAGTCCAAAAACAAAAAGAAAACAATATCACTGCACATAGTCATAGTCGTTGCACTTGCTCGGTGACGTGCCTGACGGTGTGCTTGAGCGGGGGCGGTTCGCAGGCTACTAGTCCGGGCCGTCGTCGTCCGGGTCGATGTGCTCGTCCATGGACTCGGGGGACAGGGGCGGGGTGACGCTGGGTGAGACCGGGCTGTCCGAGGTCACGCCGCCGGGCCGCTGCTCTGAGGGCCGCTTCGACGAGGACCTCTTGGCTTCTTCCTCCTGCTCTGTCCGTTTGTGCTTGGTCCTCCTGTTTTGGAACCACACCTTGACCTGCGAAACCAAAAAACTGATTTAGAACACGAAACGAGACATACGATAGTTTTATCGCTTTTTTGGGGTGAAAAATAAATCATGAGATTTGATTTTATTCTGCTAGTCTACAATTCTGCAAGTCTCATAATTGTCTGCGTATTTCGGCGGTGTACTATGAACTCTTCGCATTTGCAGGGACGCGCTCAGACTAGAATAACAAAAACCACAACTACCAACGAATATAAGCTGGACAACTATGTATATGGCACAAGAGAGAAAGAAAACAACGAAGTCACAAATGGGGTTAGTTAGTTGTAATGTAAGCGCGCATATCGCACTGCGCACAATAAAAATGGCCACCGCATTCAGACGAGTCGTTATTCTGTGCTCCTCTCTCCCGTTTCCCCCCCCC
>NW_026267165.1:869621-873652 GCF_000697945.3 Frankliniella occidentalis
CATTCAGACGAGTCGTTATTCTGTGCTCCTCTCTCGGCTAGACCACCCTCACTCTGCCCTTCCCCTGCCGAGCTTACCCCCGTTACAGGCATAATTGTCCGTGCTATGAAATAATATTTTGATTGCCACCCCTCGCATAATCGCGTTGCCACCCCAGGCCACTACTCCCCCTCCTCTCTTTTCCTCTCTCTCCTCCCGTCTCCCCTCTCCTCTCTCCTGCCGCCTCCCTCTCACTTCCCCTAGTGCGCTTCCTCTCCACATTCCCTTTCTCGTTAGTAGGAGCCGACAGGACGATAAAATCTTTCTCGCCTCGCCCCTCTATATCAGATCACGTGACTCTGAAATCGACCCAATTAATAACTCTCGTGCGCACTAAAGCCTCTTGGGACCTGATGAGCATTGACTGAGTAGGGACACGTCCACCTCTGCCCCCGGCCTCTTCATGTACTCTTAATTTTCTAAAGATTGTGCTCGCGAGCTGTTAGTAAATTTTCCAAGATTACTGGAAGACGTGTCACAAACTCCTTGCTCTGCATTGTGAGGCCGGCCCGTATTGCGTTATACCTGGACTGGCGTTGCGCATTGTCCCCGCACGGTTTCGCACCTTGGCTCGGTAACGCGCGCACAAAAGCGGCGGCCACTCCAGTGTTATTCCAAGCGATCAGGCGCCAATTTTATCGCATAAAGGGCGCGAAATGAAAGCAAAATAACTATCACTTCGTGGACTTTGTTTGCGACGGAGAGAAGGAAGGGGCCGCAAGAGAGCGAAGAGATTATGACCGAGTTGGCACACGCTCGCCAGCACAATCATCTCGCTAACGAGGACAATAGAGGAGATGTCAGGCGAATGGACGAAATAGCAAGGGTGAGAGGGGGGAGGGAGGGGTTGAAGAAGAGCAGCGGACACACAAAAGGGCAAGCGGAGAGGGTGGCGGGGGGTGGCTGACTTGCCACAGGGACTAAATACAAAGAGTATATAACTAGTCCCGGGGGTGAGGTTGTAACCCCCGCTAGCGCGCGGGCCAGCCCCTCTCGCTGCCACTGTTCGCCGTCCCAGGAGATCATTTACTAAGGAGCGGGGAGGGGCGTATAATGGGGTGGTTACAGCCGCCCCGGCTTTTATAGCCCGCTGGAAAATAGCTCAATCACTGGATAAAGACTGGAGCGCCTCTCTCTTTCTCTCTCACTCTTGTAACCAAGTTCGGCCCAGTGGACAATCGGCGTCGCTCTGCCCCACCATCGCCCTCCAGCAGGCAATAAAAAGAGGTGTGAAGTGAGACTCTACGCTCTGCTTGTTCAACCCCTTAGAACTCACCACCCACAAAGCAACAAAAAATATGTTTAAACATTTTGCTCGGAAAATGCGGGTTCTGGGGTTTTTCCTTTTCTAGCCCTGCAGGCGGTTGACTGTCTCCGAAAAAAAAATTGCTCTACAAATGTAACTTTGGTGGATAATTTTTCGTGTTCAAACAAACTCGCCTCCGCCCCCTTACTCGAATCGGTCTTCTCTTTCTCCCCTTAGCCGTGGCCTTAGAGCACGATTTCGTACTAATAGTAAAACTTTGAGGGTCGGAGGGGCTCGTCACGCTCAGGGAGAGATGGGAGTTGGGAACAAGCTTGGCTCACCCGCCTCATTCGAGACCCTTTTTGCTACACTTTGGCGACACTTTGGCCCCAGCAGCCTCGGCGCGGACTGTCCCAGCGGGTCGATGTACACTACCAGCGTTTAGCGCCTTCTCCGGCCAAAAAGGAACAGAGAATGAGATCAGAGGGTGAGAAATGTTTTTCTATCTACGACCCTCTCTCTCATCTTTCCGTACATGGGTGTTATTCCGACGCGTTGCTTTTGTTTCTCCTGCCCAGTTTGGCCTGCAAATGAAAATAATGCCTCGGTGGGCCGTGGTCCTCACCACTGCCGGTTCTGCTGCCCTGAGATGGGACGAGGGGGAGGAAGCAGCATGGCTGCCCGCCCCGCCCGTCCGGCACTCGGGAGACTCTCGAGTGGTGCGAGGCGCTCATGGCGGGCCGCGGCGGGGCGGGGCGCGCCTCTCCTCGCAGCAATAAATTACCCACCCATTTACAAGGCCGCCGCCGCGAACCCGCGCCGGGGCGTGGAAAATGTGTGTGTGTGTGTGTGGAGAGCGAGGTGGAGAGTGAGAGGGAGACTGTGTGTGTGTGCGTGTGTGTGTGTGTGTGTGTGTGAGAGAGAGAGAGAGAGAGAGAGAGAGAGAGAGAGAGAGAGAGATAACTGCGGGGGAATGGCACCATGTTTGCTCTCCTAAGGACATATTTGGAAAGAAAATGGGCCCAACGTCAAAGTTTCTGCCGCTACAAGCGCGCGAGGGTGGCCCGCTTGCGAGGGGCTATAATAAGGTTTTCAGGCGGCCGGGGATGGTTGGAGTGAAGGCGTGTCCCCGCATGACGCTACACGAAACTCTTTAGCTAAAGTGAAAGTTATATCAAAGTTCGGACTCATCCATCATTTGAACTATGTGACAAGCTGGATCAGGATCAGGATGCGGGCTGCCGAGCGGAAAAGCGTTAGCCTGCTCCTACTGGCTCAAACGGACCCCATATCGGGTATGTGATTTTTATTTTTGGCACAGTTGGGCCAGACTCAGTGAGCGCTTCTCAGTAAGTACCCTGATCGGGATAAGCTGAATAACAGGGCCGATAATAGCAGAAGCGATTATGGAAATGAACGATGGCGCGCGGGGGTGTGGTTGTATGAGGGACAATGGGGGTGGGGGCGAGAGCGAGAGAGCAAAGGGGGGAGAGAGGGAGAGAGAGAGAAAACTCCGGTGACAAAGAGGAAGAGGGGAGTGAAGGGAATGGAGGAAGGAGGGTACAATCCGTTAAGTGAGTGACATTACCCGCCCTGAATATAAAGTGGGCGGATTGGCCCACGGGGACGCCTTTACTCTGTCCCACAGGCCCACCCGGGAGACGAGGCTCGCGCCGCACCCGCCGCGGAATACGGAGTGTAACGTAGTGCCACCGGGCGTGAAAACTTAGGAAACGGTCTCGCCTCCACCCGCCCGCAGGAAAAAATGTTCGGACATTTTATCTTTTTATGAGAAAAAATAAATGAAATACAATAGGCATTGTCTGGTCTATGAAAAAAGCAATCGAGAATAGGTTTTGAAAAGTTACACTGATAAACTAGGTTGTAAGTTGAATACTTGCAAGTGTGTTTCTTCTCTGTTTAGCAGTTCTCACACAGTGAGCACTTAATCTAAGGTACGGTTCAACCAAGAAGTTACACACTTTCTTGTGTACCTATCTAGTTGAACACTTGTAAGTATTAAATTTCCAGTTACTAACTTGGTTTATCAGAGTGAAAAAGGAAGAGCCCGAGACGAACATGGTATCTGGTGTAAAATGTATCTACAATGCATAATATACTGTATATTGTCAAATGTTAATTGTTGACAGGACACCTACAGTGTAATGCATTTTTCACAATTTTTTAGCAGATGGTTCATTTTTTTCATGAAAAAAATTTGTGTTACTATTAAAAGAACCCATTGCTGCTGCCAACTGCCGCCGCATGCGCTGCGAGCAAGCTGGGGTCCCAGCAACGCTACCGGATGACAAATTATTTCAATAATGACAGCGTTACGCTGTTGCCTGGTGGTCGGGGGAGGACAAACGAGGACCGAAAAAGGAGAGAAGAGGGATGGAACATGTAGAGAAGCATGAGAGGGAAGGGGGGGGGGGGGGGAGCGGCAGAGGAGGGTGCCGCTATAATACGCTCGTTATGCAATAAACAAACTCGATTGCCGCGCGCTGCTTGGGGAGCGGTTTGCGCGCAGGGACCCTCCGTAGTCCCGGACCGTCCGAGGCAAAACTTTTTCGCAGGGCGGCGTATTAGAGTTTGTAACGGGTTGGGGGAAGGCGAGGGGGCTGGGGGAAAGGTCTGCGGTATGGTTTATGGCGATGTGTACTTTTCAATTTTCGCTCGCATGCAACAGCACAACTGTACGGCAGAAGTCCCCACGCACGTGGACCACTCGATGGAGGCACTGCTT
>NW_026267165.1:873902-878197 GCF_000697945.3 Frankliniella occidentalis
CCCCCTCCCCCTCCCGGTCCCGCCTGGCTGCGCGCGGCGGCACTAGCGGGGACAATCAGATTCGGAAGCTGGTCCCCATTTGGCTGAACAAACGCGCGGAGGGGAGCGCGGCCAATACTAGGCTAACAGCGACAAATGCGCCAAGATGGCGGCCACCCCTCCCGCTCGGCGTGTTTCTCTCCTAATGCGCGTAGCTGCGGCTCGGCGCGCCCGAGAGCCGGTTTTAGCGGCCATGAAGAAGGGGGATGCTGACCGGGCTGGTGGCAATGGCTGGCGGTGGAGCATTTTTAGACGGTGTGAACTCTCCCTCTGAATTGTTATCCTCCCCTCTTGGAGCTGATCGATATATCTGAGCGAAAAAGAATGCCAAGGCAGTTTTCCAGTTGACGATAGGGGTAGAACATCAAGATCGAAAATTAAATGTAGTATTAGAAAATTAGTTTAGAAAAAACAGTTAAATAGATTCAAGCTCATCTGAAATTGTTTCTGGTTTTGACGTTTTGTAACCTTGGCCGCGTTTCACTCGGCGCGTTATGAAGCCAGCCAATGAGCGTTCCGGTACGTGACTGTGCTCGCTTCAATGACTCCATCGTGCTAACGCAGCCAACCAGAAGCGGGGCCGCGCCTTCAGCGGGGTGTGTTTGGAACGCGTGACACACACAGACAAAAAGGCCACTCATCTGATCTGATATGAGTCGTTGAAAACTCGCAAGAAATATGAAGCGTCCCCAATAAGTTTCTTTTGAATCTAAAAGGATGCTAAATGCTCCACATCGGTAACGTTACATTTTTTTGCCGTGTTGCAGCTTGGCTGGGCCCTTCACTGGTGGAGAGAGAGAGGAGAGGGGAAGTTCCTTTTCTCGCCTTGTTACCAGCCGGACGAGGCGCGAACCTGAGCCAATTACCCTGCCTTTGAGATGTCTTTAACGCCCCCTTCTCTACATCCTGCTGGAAGCGTGGCTTATGTGGCTGGTGGGGAGTCACACGGCGGGTAAGTACGTAGACGGACCGAACAACGTGTACTGACACTGAATATTGACGTTTATTGGCTCATTCTTTCGATAAGCACTAGATTAGATCTGAACAGCTTAAAAACTGTTTATGTCCTGAACGTATCAGAATCCTGATAAATAAACTTTATCAGTTTTTGAAGTCACCTCGAGAACGTGTCAGTTGATAACAGTTATCATTTTTAACGTTAAGCACGCGCACGCCTTTACATCACCGTGGCGACTTGAACGCGGGGCTCACCTGGGTCTCCGAAAGCCCAAGGCTCTGGGCTAGTTGCTTCCTCTCGGCGCCGACCACGTAGTGATTGTTCTCGAAGGCCTTCTCCAGCTTGAGCAGCTGGTTGGGACTGAAGGCGGTCCGGATCCTCTTAGGCTTGCGGAAGGGGTGAAGAAGGAAGCCTGCGAAATCGGGGCCTGGAGACAGACCGAGAGACATGATACATTTTTTGACAGCCAGCCTTCACAGTAGCGAATGTGTTGAAGTGCATTTGTCAGAGACGTGCATGCTATGAGGCTTGTTCTCTTGTCTTTACCCTATGAGGGGCTTTAAGACCTTCTGTTGGAGGCACTATTACCAGAGATTTACCCAGTAAAAACATCAAACTTTTCGAAAAAAAAATCAATAGTTTTCAAAGACAACATGCAAATGGTAAATTCCGCTTTACAAATAGAATCCAGATCTTAACGAAAAAAAGACTTTCTCGTGGGGATCAGTTCTATTTGGTAGGCTAAATTCGAAAGCTGGAATCGACAATCCGATCCTGACAAGCAGGAGTTGGTTGTCACGACCGAACACTTGTACAAATAGAACCAAGCTGGAGTTCGTTCTTTTCGTACTCGTGGTTGTGGGTATCGATTTTTCGATTCCAGCTATCGAATTTAGCCTTACCAAACATAATTGATCCTCACAACGAAGTCATGTGTTTCCGTGTTTGAATAAAACTTTAGCTGCACGTATGCAATATAATATCATATGGGGTCTCCGAGCCCGGTAACCTTCCCATATTGCCGTGTATGTCACATATGAGTGTCGTAGTTTTGGGGGCTCATGTGGATGGATTCCGTGGAAGTTATAAAAGTCAAACACATCCGCCCGCTTCGGTGCGCGCAGTGGTGTCGTACACGGCGCGGCCACACTGCGGCCCGAATGTAAAGTGGCCTCTCTTCTCTTTTGAGGCGGCCGCACCGCGCGACGCTCCTGTCCTTTATAATTTAATTTGCTTTGAAACGCAACGCTAATCTGGTATTCCCGGTGCAGTGCCCGCCGGCCGGCGCGCAGCCAAGAGGGGATGGGACGTGCGCCCGTAGTGCGCGCACCTGCCGCCATAGGCCGCGCCGGCTGCAGGGCACAGCACCGCTCGAAATATTTTTCATACTCGTTTATGAGGCTGCTGTGCAAGAGCAAGGCACGGTTCGTAAACCTTGCAAGCGTGGTAAGTGGGTGCGCCGCTGGGCCGAGGGGGGGCGCGTTCGCCTCGTCTGTCATCAGACAATCAGAGCCCAGAGTGAGCGGCGGGAAAGCAGTGCTCGACAAAATACTCAACTGATTTATTTTTATTACTTCTGGCAAGATTTTAGTGCAACACTATCTGGGAGGTTATTTTTGTCACCACCCCCTTCCCTTCCTTTTATTTCGTAGGAAAAAATTGCTATTATTTGATTTAGAGAAAAAAACACCCTATCCAAGTAGGCTCTTTTTGCCGAGCTGTCAAGAACCTTGTCTGCTCTAAAATATGTGCACAGTAAAAAAAAGGGAAAGGTGGAGAGAATTCGTTAAAAGGAAAACAACCCACGCACCCGCCGCGCCGCGCCGAGACACGGAAAAAGTTAATTGAGCTGCCATGAACCGCGACCGGTAATCAATTGACTAAGCAAATAAACTCTCGCTTTGCTTATTGATGTCTGAATACGGCGTGTGACGATTGCGATCAACAATTAACGCTCAACAATGATACTGTTACTCAATCCAATTACTGTCGCCGTGTTCGATTAGTCCGGCAAATAATGGGCCGTAAATGAACGTAAGTCCTCGCACATGACGGGAGCCTTGCGCCTTGCACAACGCGGGGCGCCAAGCCACGCCACGCCATGTTGCACGCTCTGCGACAAAACGAGCATCCATTTGCCGTGACCTATAACGTGCGCAACTTGGAGAGACGAGAATGGTCTTTTCGTCTTGGTTTGCGTGTAATCTTTGTTTTTTACCACCATTCTTCTGTTCAGGCCCCTCGCCGCACTGGTTGCAAACCGAAAACTCATACTTTGTAGATACTCTTTTCTCTAGAGACATATGAATTCCCTATTCTGAACAACGCGGGGCTAATTTCCACACCAATGGATGTATCAGCGTTCTTGCGTCGGCATCAGCAGCCGTCCGTTGAGTGCGTTGACCGTCGCAGCATTTCCATAATGTCCCATTGCGCTGCGCTGACTTGCACTCTCTGACACGTCGGGGATTATATTTCGTTTTCAATTATAAAGCTCTATGGTGTTTCCTTTGTGAACTCCTCATTGGGGACGCGTACACGCTGCGTATGTGCGTGTGCGTCGCTACGGTGGCACTCTTGTACGAATGTGACTCCCCCCCCCCCTTTTTCCATCACCCCCTGCCCGACGCTTACGTGTTTGCAATCACGCATACTTTTTCTTTGTCAGCAAGCTGACTGGAAATGTGCTCCTTCCACCTTACTGCACGTCGCGGTATGATATTAAGTTAGTACCACTTTCTGAGAATTACATAAATATCATAATAATTAATAATGTCATTATTAGTGACTCTGACTGTAAAACGCACGAGACATTACATAAAAATTTGTGCCCATCCCTGCATATTTATAATACGATGCTAGTGAAGTAAAACTCAACAGGGTCTTCTTTCTCTACCTTTGTTTTATGAGGCACGTACAATTCCGATATTTTTTGTGCTACTCTATTTGGCAATTTTGTTGCTTGTCATATTGTATGAGCAAATCCTGCTGCGAAATCCTGACTGCTGCCCGCTCACTGAGGGTGGGTGAAAGGCGCTAATGACGGCCGATGACAAGAGGGACATAGGTGGAGCCTCTGGGGGGCGGGGCGCGGCGTGGCGAGGCGGGGTCGGGCTCGGCGGGGCGCGGCGCAGTAAACTGTAATTATATCAAACGAATCTGACAGTTTGATTGTGCTGGTAATGCCTATAATAGGTCCTGGACGGGGCGCTATCGAAATTGGAACCAGTCAGGCCCCCGGGGGGCGCCCATAAACCACTACTGGCAGGGGCGGAACCAGCTGGGTGGGTGCACCCCC
>NW_026267165.1:880987-890177 GCF_000697945.3 Frankliniella occidentalis
TCCCACCCGCCGTGTCGCGCTTCCCCTATCATGAGTCCAGTACCGTCGCACATCGCACTTTAAATTTGCTCCTTTGCCGTCCTCGTTGTAGACACAATTTTCGACGCACTTAGATTACAGTGTCGTCCATGGAAGCACCATGTTTTTCTTCTTAATATCTGCTTAATATCTGTGTCTACTGTACAACCGATGTACACCATAATTCATTATAAGTTACGTACCGTGAAGTCTTTTATTAAAACGAGCATAACCGAAATAATTTTCTTTTATAGGTGTCACCGGGTGTCACTTTTCACACGGAATACCTGAGAGTGCGAGGGGGATATGAAATGATAATAAAAATAATAAAAAAGGAGACCACCTTGCAGCTGCAGTTGCTGCTTGCCCGCATGGCGTCAACGGCTCCGGACTTTATTTCCCGAAAGAGGCGTAATTAATTGAAAGGCAGTTCTGTGTCTGTCTCGCTTCCTCCCCCCTCTCCGAGCCCCTCTCGCTCTCTCAGTGGTGCTCTTTAACATGATCATTGTGGAGGCGAAGGGACGGCGGATAATCCCCGAGGAAGGATCATGGAAGCGGGCCTGCGTCGGGAAGAGAAGGAGAGAGAGAGAGGCGCGATAACAAACGAGAGACGTAACGAGGAGAGAAAGAGAGGTGGGATCCATAAAACGGAGATAATATCAGAAAATGTTCCCACTTTGCTTGTGCGCGGTGCTGCGATGTTTTACTTAGGCGACAGCGTGGTGTGAAGTTAAGGCCGTTTATTTCAAAATCCTGGCACCGAACCCAAACGATCCTCCCGATAGCATCCCTGTTGACTCATTCCTGCGAGCGCTGGAATTCGGGTGGCGCGGCAGCACACAGCCGGCCGCCAGTCGGGGCCGGGTCCAGATTCTCTTCCTTCTTTTATTTTCTCATCCTTTTTCGCAGGGTAGTGGCCAGCCTGGCCGATGGCCGCGCGTGTCCTGTGCTTTGACATCCAATCCGGCCGAAATTAAACTAACAATGCCTATCTGGCGCTATTTACATGTTGACGGCTCCGGTGTAAAATAATAGGCGACTGAGCTGCTCGCTAGGCCATTGAAATGGCCCTGCGCTGCGCTGCGCGGCGCGGCGTGCGGGTTAGGTGATTTATTGATAACTACTCGGGGAGAGGCAACGGCCAGCCGTGAAGAAGGGGCTGTCAAGTGGCTGTCCGCCGTTAAAAGAAGCCTCCACTCTGGGGTTACGATTCTCGCAGGGCAGCGCCAGCAGGCGGCTTTACAAGAAATTGCAGCTTGCGCTCTGGCCCTATATCCGTCCGGCGTTCACAAATATGCGAATATTTTGTTTGCCCCGGAAAGTCAAACAAAGGGCATTGCTTCTAAGTGGATGCTTAGTGAAACTTTAAACTATATTTTTAGTGGCTGGCTTCCTTATATGCTATTATAATGCAGTGCCTTGTTGTATTCTTACAAGAATTTATTTTTTTATAAAATGTCTAGGAAATTTTTGAAAATTTTATAATTGATCATTTTATGGCTGCAATTTTGTTCTCTAAGTTTGTTCTCTACCTTAGACGATTCATCCTTCAAAAATTTGGAGTGCACTGCTTTTCCCTTACAACTCGTACCCGCAGACTCGGCCTCGTCACACGCAAGAATTAACGTGCGTTGACACTAACTTGCTATACATTTCCACCTGCACGGTTACTCCCACATTCCCGACAGAACAAAAGCGATACGTTGGGGTTCGTTTGCACTCCCCTCCTAGCTCCTACAGTTTGTAGTTTAGAGCTGTCGATCGGGTCGGTCGCGGCGCAGCGGGCTGGGCGGCCGCGCTGCCAGGGAGTCTGAGGCTGCTTGTCACGGGGCTGGACCTGGGCCCTGCCCGCTGAGGTGGAGGTGAGGCCAGCTCGGGGTACAACGGGTGTAATAAAGTGCGCGCTATATGACCTCCCTACCATCATACCAAACTGAATACAACTGGCAGTTAACAGCTTGAGAGATATTTATGAGCTCTTAGCGTTCGAGACTCCCCGCTTAATACGGCATTAGCTGCCCAGGATTTCAAAGTATACAATGGAAACGGGCCCAAGTCGTTTTTGAACACACACACACACACACACACACCTGCACACCTTTTTTCTCATATTCCGTTAATAGTGCGGCTGTTGGCTCGTTAATGACCCGCGTTACCTGATGAGTCACGGCGCCGCTTGCGAGTCTCCTTGGCGAGGACAAACAGCAACCCGGCGGGCGCCCCGCATGCATGCGCCCAGACACGCTCTTTTTCGTCGCATTACCCCGCCATAAACTCCCCGCCCTTTCTCCGGCGCATTTTCGGCCGTTTTATCGTTTTATTGGGATGTTTCCGTTTTTAATTACCTGGTCCTGGGGGCGTTACGTGCCCGTCTGTGTCTCTCGCTCGCACCTTTAGCAGCAGCCCGGTGTGTGGACCAGGGCCAGATGAAGATACACCAGATGGTATCTCGGGTCGCCGCTCTGGCCCAGTCGGGCCCCGTGGGGTAGCGCACACCACCGAGAGGACCACAAAGCGAGACACTTCTGGGAACACCTAAACACCCGAACGGCTAATGTGCGTGCCGGTGTGGCTTCAATTTATACCATAGTGAATGGCCGTCACCCTAATGAATTTCCTCGCGAACGTTTGTGGGAACCCGAGCTTAAATTTTCCCGATAACCCCCAAATCACTCATCCACTGAATATTCCTAGTTTATTCAGGATTCTCCCAAAAGGGAAACCAGTTTGTTTTTGCGTTGGGGACTTTTTCTCTTTTCACGCAAGCAGTCCCCTCCTTTCTCTCTCTCTCTCTCTCTCTCTCTCTCTCTCGGAGAAGCAGAGACACAATGGGGACACTCCGCTTCCCCAGAAGGTCTCTCCCGTTCCCAAAGATATCTCACCATGTTTTCGATCGAGCCGAAACCGGCGGGGCCTCGGCCGGGGCAAACCTTTTCTTTTCCCAGACTATTACAAGGCGGCCACTTGTTTCAACCACTAATGACGCGAACACGTCGGCCACTACTATATACCTGTGGGAGCCCTGGCCGGCGGTGACAAGGTGCTGGCCTCAGCTACCATCTGGCTACCTTATTAGCCAGACGCCTCCCTGTCTATTAGTCCGTAGCTGCTGCTTTGCCTAAATCACAGCCGCCCGGGTCGCGCAGGCAGCCCGCCAGCGGATCTGATCCACCCCTGTATTCTGATGACGAGGATGAGACGCTGGCTGGCGCGGTGTTTGCCAAGCCAGTTTGGGTCGAGTTTATTTCTGCTTGTCGCTACCAGTTAATGACCCTGGTAGCGACGGCAGCCGCTATTGCCGGGTCAAACAAGCTCCTTAAGATAAGGCAAAGAACATCTCTATGCTGCTGATGTTGTACTCATTGTCACAGCGGCGCCGCCACGCCGCCGTCACGTCGCCTGCCTACACACCAGAGAGGCCTCTGCACGCGCCCGCCTCGCCTTGCGCCCGTCACTCCCGCGTGACGCTATCGACTCCCAATTCTGACCCCATATTTGATGGCCCAACACCCTTCGTCGCGCCGTGTTTGGTAATAGAAAGTCTGCGATGACCCCGATGGTCGAGCTGCCGACCCGCGGTGAGGGCGCGGGCTCAAAACATCACCGAGCTTATTTGGGAATTGAAAGGCGAGCTTTCATCTGTGAGAGGGGTGTAAATGTGCGACGCTTTCGACAAATGCGAACCCCCGCCCCCATGTCATTGTCGAGTACATCAGGCCGATCAGGTGAAACTATATATAGCTCCCGCATTCCTTGTTTGGTTTAGCTTCGGTACTGATTAGCGTCAGCCGGCCGTTCCGGCCCATATACCCCGGGGTCAGCTTATCACAACATTAGTCGACATTAGCGCTATCATCGGCGACAATGTTGCCACGTCCAAACTGCCCGGCGCGATTACTTTATCTGCTAATGAGTGCGACAAGGATGGAAGCAGTCTCCGAGGAAACACGTTATCGAACGAGCGGCCGGGGAATATACGCTCAACGGAAATGTTACAAATTATCGCAGCCACTCGACAGCATGAAAATCAATCTTTTGAAGGCACTTTCACTGCAAGCACAGCAGCTCTCTGGCGGATGGTTCTCGGGGTGCCTCCCTCAGTGCTCTGCGGCAGGGTAGCCCCTCTGTTCAACCCCTTCCCATCCGATCAAGCTGTGGCGGAGGCAAGTTGTGCTGGAAATGATCATCACCAGTTCCTGCCGTCGAATTGAATCCTATCTGTAATTGCTGTTGTCGGCTGGCGCTGGCCGGCGCGGCTGCGCTCTGGCGGCGTTGTAGGCCAGGCGGCACAGCTCCTTACAAAGCCCTCCACTTGTTAGGAGGACTGATGCACGGCGTGTCACGCGGCCAACTTATGTCGCGTTTTCCCCGCGAGCGCACCACGCCACGCTGCGCCGCAGCCGCCGGCTGGGCTGCACGGCTGCACCGGGGCCCCGGCAAACGCCGGGAGGGTCAGCCATGCGTCAATACGTCCGCCAACAAGCTCAGAGTCGCGCAATGAGAGTTCCCCGAGGTGTTCCCACCGAGGTGTGCAACGCATCTGATGTTTCCTCTCAGGAAGTTTTGTTTCTCGTACAGGGGTATGCAGAAAAACGTTGGATCAAATTATTTCATACCGGCGTGACTTTATGTACATGCTCGCATTGCTCAATGCTCTGTGGATTAATTTGTCTTGGACGTTTGAAAAATATTCCCATTGGCTACGGTCGTATTGGTAAACGACTCGAGTGGTAAATACAGAGCTGTAATGTGTTATCATTTTAGCCCACAGATTGTTTGACACATTTCTATATAACTTATGAACAAAATTGATACCCGGGTGGAAGGATCCTCAGTTAAACTGTAGTTTTAACTATAGTGTTCCAGCTAAGGCATATACACTATACTGAAGAAAAAGTGCAGTTTAATTGTAGAAAACTATTGTTTTAACTGCAGAGTCCGAAAAAAAGTAGTACTTTTTCTGTAGTTAAACTACAGTTTTATATAGTTTAATAGCATTTTTTCTCGTGTTGCTTGACTTTAGTTTAACTGAAGATCCTTCCACCCGGGTATTCTTGTCAACGGAGAGAGTTTCTAATCCGGATATTTTGAAAACGTCACAAAATTTATAGAAGAAATGTCTAGTAAGACCTGCAGTGCACGGGGATATATATATATATATATGTGATGAATTGTGTGCATTGCGCAAAAAGCGCATTAACATGTTAGGAATTCAATTTTTGGAAAACTTGCTTACATTTTTCAGCTCTGGTTGACCGCACAATACATAGTTTTTTTTTTTCATTTTGTAACAAATTACCTACTAAATTCAAATAAACAATCTGTCTAATAACCATCTTGATCCTATCCAGTAAGGATCTGAGATTTGTGCGAGCGTACAGTCACTTTTAAAGGTGGCTGCAGAGCAAATGTGACGGATGCCGTGCAGGTGTTGGGTAGGGAGCGGTGTGCCGGTCCTAGAGCGCGCGCGCGCGCGCCGCACGCCGCGGCCTGGGAAACGCGATCATTACGCGTTTCAGGTAAACACGCCGCTAGTCTCGTTACCGGCGACAAATGTCTTTATAAATCCGCAGCGGCGCAAGGCCGTCCCCGCCAGGGGGCTGTATGTCTGCCTGTCCGTCCGCCTCGAATGCCGCGCCGCGGGCTGGAAAACTTTGCGTGGGGAATCGATCGCCAGGCTGTCGGGCCGCGCCGCTGCCGCGACCTTAGACACTCTAATTCCGGGCGGTTGTCTTCCTCGCCGGCCCTTGAGCCGCCGCTGCCGCTCCGCTGCGCGCCGCTGCTGCCGGTGGAAGGTGAGGACGCTGCTTGTTGGAGGCGTGCATGCGCCCCGGGGCCCCCGTGCGCCCCGGCCGCGCCCCGTCGAGGGAATAAATAACCATCTTGTTATCGACAGCATAGGTACAACATAAAAAAAATGATCTCACTTTATCCTCTTAGCTTAAACCTCGGAAATCATTTACACACCCCTGTTCAAAGACTTTGTCTTCAGCTTATTTAGGAGAGTTTCAATAACGAGTTTTAGAAGTATGTAGAGCACTTAAAATAGTCGACTTTTTGTTGTTTTGTATTGCGCGGTCCTAAAAGAGCTTGCCAGCAGATTACCCGGGAGATATTTCCGGCAGGTATGCTATGGCTTCCTCCCATTGACTGCTGTAAATTCTTGCCACCGCCACCTCCCCCCTCGCTCCTTCCTGAAGCTGTGGTAGAGGTGTGGCAGATGGTGCGTATATGATTCGGAGACAGTGTTGTTGCGTGTTGTACGGTGTTATGCGCCTTCTCATGAGAGCTTTATGGAAACAGTGATAGCGGTCTTGACCCGCGCTGTGGAGTGAGGGAGCGAGCGCTAGTCGGGCGAGAGAAGGGGGCAGGAGAGACGATAGGAAGCGGGGCGTTACATCACTTTAGGTCGAAACAGTATCAACGTGACACTCTGCGATTCTTCCTGAACTCCGTTGTGTCCAGCGATACGCCAAGCTTATGTACTGTCCCGCGTAGAACACGCGGCGGCGCGCAGATATCGCACCGCAGCGGAAATATACAGGCCTGGTCTCGGGGGAATAAAAGGTGAAACTTGAAACCCGAGCATTTTCATTGAGATATCAGAGCCGCGTCTGTACTTTCTGCAGTTCGTTCGCCAAACATTTTAATACGCAAGGGGGTGACTCACAGCTTCTACACTCCAAGAGTTGATTTTGAAAAATTAATCCTACTATGCACTTCTCTACAATCCTGAAAATTTATAATATTGTCAATCCGAATCAAAATAAAAGTGTAATGAGTAGCAGAAAGTGCACTCATAAACCAAGTGCTTAACTCGTTAGCACTCAGGTGCCTATCACTTGATTAATCATATGTGCCTGTCATTATTCAGAAATTTTCAGTTTTCTGGTCGATGCTGCGTAGCACTTGTGCTTGTTTTCAAACAATGCCTTGTTTCATTCTCTTTTACAATTTTTGTTTTCAGCAGTTGTTCGCCTCGCCCGATGCGGAATGATCGATAAAGAGAGTGCCGTTTGCGCGTTGCGTTCCGTAAACTGCCGCTTAATTGAGTGTTCGCTAAATTGGAGTCGCCATTGACAGATCGGCCCTTGGCCAGGCCGAGCGGCTCGCCGAAGCGGGACCGGGCGGGACAATGCCTATCAACAAATTGATGTAAAAAGACGAAGCGTGTGTGTATACGGCCGGGGCGAGCGCGCGCGACAGTGAGGTGTGTCCGCCGGCGGGCGCGGGGCGGGGGAGGAGGGGAGGAGGGGGAGGAGGCAGATTCCTCCGCCTGCATGTCAGAGGTTCGCCACTCGCGCCGCAGCCGCTCTTCCTTTCCCGGCCTCTTGTTCTCGCCTTGCTTCCTTTTCCCTTTGCGCGTTCTGTGTCCCCGATTGCAATCCCTCCTGCGCGCGCACCGTCCTCGCAACCCCTTCTCTGTACTCATCCCCCTCTCTCCAACGCTCCCCCGCATCCTGTCTCAAGGTTTATGCCAATATTCGTACGGCCGGCACATTCATACCATCTTCCATCTAATAAGGTTGACGTTGGTATTTGTTGATTGTTGTGGTGGACTGGGCCGTCGGTCAGCGCGCACTTCTGCGCCTGCGCAGGGCGGCGGCGGAGCACAAGTTTCACTTCTTGTCTCAATTTGAAATGGTGATTAGATTGGAGTGTTGGTCACCATTAATCCATTCTCTCTCCACGCTCCCCTCCCTTCTTTCTCCGGGGATCATCAGAGGCCGGATCGTTGGCAGTAAATCTTGTCTCGCAGACTTGCCAACCCGCTGACGCGCGTCTGCATTATGAAGTGTAAGCGGCGTGCGGCAGTGTGTCGCTGGAACTCTAACGCCGTGTGTGTGACGAAAAGGGGGGGGGGGGCTGGTGTAAGTCTGGTGGGAGCACTCCGTAATGTCTACGACTGTGCAGAGTTTTGTCAGTTGGCGGCACTGACCCGTATGATGTCTGTGAGTCTGTGCTGGGGTTTGCGGCACTGCTGCACTGACCTGCTGAGCCATTCATTACCCTCGCCTGTGTCGCCTATGCGAGTCCCGCTCAATGGCGGGGTGAGCCGGAGCTCGATGCGAGCCGCGGTGCATTCCTCGCGCAATCGCGATCCCCTCGCCGCCGCGAGCTGGAGGTGCTCGAGCGCCGCGCGACTCGCCGGCGCAGACCTGGCGGAGCCGCCGGAGACGAGCTGGTGCCGGGGCTTCTAAGCGCGCCCCGATCCCTCGGATCCCTCCTCGGATCGGACGGGATGAGGTGGTCGAACTCGTTCCGCGTGACTCATACCCTCGGTGGAACCCGGCTCGGCTCGGCCCGGCTCGGCAGCCAGTGATGCATGCGCTACGACCGTTTTCAACTCGGATTCTTGTCCGATTCGAATTATATCAGATCTAACGGCTTTGTTTTAATCCCATCTCATAGGTAGCACCTGTTAACGTGCGTGAAAGAAAACCCTTACGTAATTGAAGAATAATTGAAAAATAAAAAGCTTTGAAGCAGCCTATGTCCTTAAATTGTCCACGCTAGAAATTTTTGATTTAAGGCTGACTTGATTTTGTCTCTTAACGAATACAGCTGAAATGTCTTACATTCTTGAGTAAACATCTCATTATTTTTCCTTTTTATTTTCGTCCTGATTTTGAGAATGCCACAATGATAGTGACAATAACCACCCTCATAGGGCAGTCTTTACAACGGACCACCAAGAGCGATGGACGTGCGGGCTCCTTAGTGCCGATGACGTAGCATGTGGGGGCTGATTGGAAAACTCAACAAAGTCCTCGGAGCTAGGGATGGAGAGGGTGGGTGGTGAGTGTGCTCCGTGGAGTGTTGGTGTTCCTGGGGCGGCCAGAGGGCTAAAGGCGGTAGCGATACTTACAAGGAGCCCGCCAGCGCACGGCCGCAAAAGTTGTTGGCGTGTGGTGGGCGTAGGAAAACATAACTAGGCCAGGCCCCGTGTGACAAACCCTCTTTTTCTCTCTCGCCACCACCGGTCTGCACGGAAACACGTATTACGTGTGTACGCATTTTGAAGATTGCTGTGTACCACGGGACACACGTTAGTGCATGCAGTAAATTCTAAATATCTGGGCGAGTAGGAGCTAATTTTACTTCCCTCGCCATGACGTACGTGATGCCAGTGGTGACGAGGGCGTCGAGGTATCCCTACCTGTGGTTCAGA
>NW_026267165.1:890227-890867 GCF_000697945.3 Frankliniella occidentalis
CCGCCGCGGTGAGGGTCGCCGTCGTCTGTCTCGGACGCGGACGGCGAGGACGGGCTGCGGACGGGGCTGCGTCCCGGACTAATCGGGCTCCTGCCGCCGGGGCTGATGGGGCTGTCCGGGCTGGGTGTCCGCGGCGGTGGACCTCCTCGCCCGTCCAGCAGCAGCGGCCCTCGCAGCGGCCCCCGCAGCGGCTCCCGCAGGGGCTCGCGAGGACTCGGCTCGGGCGACGGACTCCGGCGACCCACGATCGAGTCGATGGAGAAGCCGATCGTCCTCTTCGGCGCCGACGTCGACGTGGTCATGACTACGGCGGCGCCCTCTCTCATGGCACCGAACTGCACTGCTCATGACACATGTCACCGCCACATGCGCACGCACGCGCTCGCGCGCACGCCCACACACAAGCACACTCACACGCACTCACTCGCACGCTCGCGCAAGCCTTTTCAGCGGACAGCTGCACGGGTCCCGCTTGCCTCGCGAGGTTAGGTTTGCTACTGAGCGCGCCGCGCCGGCCAGGATGCTGGCGTCCGCGCCACGCCGCTCCACGCCGCGCTCCGCCACGCCAGGCCACGCCCTCTCGGCCATTCAGGCGCGATAGGCGGGGCATTCCCCCCACCCCAGAGCCTCCCCCTCCACC
>NW_026267165.1:896992-898737 GCF_000697945.3 Frankliniella occidentalis
CTGGGCGAGTAGGAGCTAATTTTACTTCCCTCGCCATGACGTACGTGATGCCAGTGGTGACGAGGGCGTCGAGGTATCCCTACCTGTGGTTCAGACACGCCGCAGCGGCGGTGGCCCTCATCAATGATAGCATCGTAACACTGGGAGCGCTCCTCTGTGTGTGCGCCTCATGCACTGTGAAAAATCCTCCGTAAGAAAAGGGTGTAAATGGGGGTGTGGTGATGAGCTCTTTTCTTGTTTTTCGTCAAAATCATTTCTGGATCCCGCCGGCTACGCCTTTAGGCGGCCACAGTCAAAAGAAGGGACAGTCGCATACACAGGAGCCGCCGCCCGTGGCCCGAGAGCTGGGCAGTGGAGGGCGGCTTGCGGCCGGGGCGTTTTGAATGCAAAGTCGGCCGTTATCTGCGGAGAGATCGGCCTGTTTCGGGCTTTGTCCCCGCTTGTAATGAGATGGCTCAGGGAGCCGCGCGCTGCCGACACGGCAGCCTCCGCCAGAGACGCCGAGCGAGCGCGCCCCTCCCCCGCCTGCTCCTCCGCCAGGATCGCACCTGCCTAGGACCACCCCTGCACCAGCCCTGCACCAGCCGCCCGGGCTGCGCCGAGCAGCACAAGGAGCCTGCTGCTGCGAAGCCTAATTGGATGCATTTAGCAAAGTCAGTCGGCCTCTCATCCCCCGAATCGCATTATGAGCTAAGCAAAGCCAGAGGCCCGCCCCACGTCCAGCTGCCGCAGCTTCCACACACCGCAGAGCCACTTAACACCTCGTTACGGCGTTAGGCCCTTTTTTTTTCGGAGCCTCGCCGACGCGCGTGCTCTGTCGATTATTTGTGAGTTTTATAAATGAGTAACTGAAAGATAGAATCCCACTCTGCCCCCTACGCCGCCACCCCAACCCTACTCAGACCAACCGTGTTGGGCGAATTAGCTGAATGATGTGACAATTTCCAACCAATCCTGAGGAAAAAACGGGTTGTTGACTTGAAATTTTATTTTGTTTCCTACTGTTAAAAATCTATTCACTTGTTCTACTTTTGTTAAACCGGCGAAACTCTACGTTTCTGCCATTAATTTTTTTTTTTCGTTTTGCTGCGCGGGGCGTAACGTGGCCCTGCTAACGAGACAGCTTCCAGAAGCGGCGCCAGCCAGACACGTGCCGTTATGACGCGCTACACAGCGAACAAGGGAACCTTTAAAGAAATTTGATGTCTCTCTGTTTCTCTCGCCGCGACTTACACTGTGTCAGTTCTGCGCTGAACCAGGCAACATCTCTCACATATCACTTATGACGTCACATTAAATCAAAAGTGAACTACGTGCTCATTGTTTGGAATATTATGTCACATTCGTTGAACGTGACGTACCTTTGCCTCACTCTGCCATCACAGGCTACGTATTCGCTGAACATGCGTAGCTTTGACACATCGATATAACGCATTTTCGTGTTTGAATAACAGCGATTACAGTGAAATTTACCTTCACACTTAACGTATGCTGGAAAAAATAAGGTGCTAAATCATGCCTTTCGAGGGGTGCTTAAGAAATTTTCAGTTTAGTTCACCTTTCCAAAAAGGCACCAAAGAGTCCTAAAGGGGCTCAAAATTAGTGCCCTTGGCATTTAAGTGCTCTTGTAAATTCACTAAATCTGTAGCGCCTTATTAAGGCAGGACTTAGCACCTTTGTTTTTCCACAGTACACATGTTAAAACAAATCTTTCCTCAGAGTGACCTCCTTAGAGTTTTCCCCTT
>NW_026267165.1:898787-900219 GCF_000697945.3 Frankliniella occidentalis
CGAACAAGGGAACCTTTTAAGAAATTTGCTGTCTCTCTGTTTCTTTCGCCGCAACTTACACTGTGTCAGTTCTGCGGTGAACCAGGCAACATCTCTCACATACCACTTATGACGTCACATTAAAATCAAATGTGAACTACGTGCTCATTGTTTGGAATATTATGTCACATTCGTTGAACGTGACGTGACGTACCTTTACCTCACTCTTCCATCACAGGCTACGTATTTTCTGAACATGCGTAGCTTTGACACATCGTTATAACGCATTTTCGTGTTTGAATAACAGCGATTACAGTGAAATTTACCTTCACACTTAACGTACGCTGGAAAAAAAAGGTGCTAAATCATGCCTTTCGAGGGGTGCTTAAGGAATTTTCAGTTTAGTTCACCTTCCAAAAAGGCACCAAAGAGTCCTAAAGGGGCTCAAAATTAGTGCCCTTGGCATTTAAGTGCTTTTGTAAATTCACTAAATCTGTAGCGCCTTTTTGAGGCAGGACTTAGCACCTTTGTTTTTCCAGAGTACACATGTTAAAACAAATCTTTCCTCAGAGTGACCTCCTTAGAGTTTTCCCCTTATTCTCAAAATATTAGTCATGTATAGACTGAGCAGAGTCAGTTTACCTTAATCTCAGTTTTAACTATACATTACTTTAGAATAGAGTTAAATTCAGGGTTGGCATAGAGTATTAAATTAAATCTAAATTGAGTCAAATTCGGTCAAAAAAATTTGCACTTCACGTCACACCACAGCGCCATGAGCGTCAGCCGATGCCCGACCTAGCTCACGCTCATAAAGCCGTCGACTGCGAATTTTGTAGTAGTGTTTTGTAGTCGGTAGGTGTCCGCAGCTGTGTTACATTCTGCCCCTTTTCGCCCCATTTAGCACCATTTAATTCTTTATGCCAACCCTGGTTAAATTCATTGTAAGCTTTTTTGTGAAGGAAGCAAATCGTGACCACATTGTGATCCTACCGCAATAGATATTATATTATTAAAGCAACTAAACGAGAAAAACATATCAATCTAAACAACCGGGTGAAACTGATGAAAACTCGTGATCGAAATCATGTCGGTACACAGGTCTGAAGCGATAGTCTGTTTGAGCAGCCAAACACCTGGCGTCGCTAAAAGAACGCCTCTCGTTTTTTGGTTCTTGTTTTTTGTTTTTTTTACAGAAGAGACGCCTGCGATGAAGAGGCAGCGGTGGCGGCGGCGGCGGCTGCAGCAGCCCGCTCGGCAGCCCCGGCTCTCGCCCCGCGCGATGGCCACAACACGAGCGCGTGTTGGGCCCGACGCATTCCGACCTCCCCCCTCCTCCTGTCCAGTCCGGGCACACCGGCGTGTCCGCTCCGCAGCGAGAAACGCAACCCGTCATAAAGACGTGGCTTAGGTCCAATTAGGGGTGAAGCAGTGAGCCGGGCGGCGCGGCGCG
>NW_026267165.1:901724-905218 GCF_000697945.3 Frankliniella occidentalis
TACTGAAGTGAATACCCCCTCGTTCGCACCGGCTGTGTAGGGGATGAATGTCCGCACTACAAGCCCTGGAGATCCAAGTGTATGAATGCTGCTCGTTTGTAGGTGTGTGACTTTCAATTCGTACACTTGAGGACACACGTGTACGAATTTTACAGGAAAATTCACAACTCTACTTGTCCAAGTCAAGTATGCGAATGGCAATCCAAGTGTGGGACCTTAACATACACTTCGGTTGCCCTTGCGTGGAAAAATAAAAATCATTTCTTTACTTATCAAACGTAATTAAAATAGAGAACAGGAAAAATAAAAAAATAAGGGAAGGTGAAAACGAAAGCGGTGGTATGTGTGTGCGCTCGCCGCTGCTCCGCCTTGTTAAATCGCACATTTGTTATTCCCAATCGATTCATCACGGCCCCGCCCCCATTAGCCTAAAATAAATACGTTCCCGGCGTCGGCCGTTTCTCGCCTTCTCGCGCTCATTTCCATTAATTTTTCCTCTCCCGCGGGGCGGAGCGGGGCGGAGCGGGGCGATAGCGAGCGCGCAGAGGCAAGAGAGGAGTCTGATTTGAATTTTCCCGGGGCCGGGACGCCCGCCCATTCCAGTTAGTGTCAATAGCGCACGCTGCCGGTAATGGTCTGGTTTCGCGCCCGGGGCGCCAGGAGACGCCGCGCCATGCCGCGCCACCTCTCGCGCGCCTAGCCCGGGCCCCGGCTATTTACACAAGAGCCGTTCTGCACCCAATTACCAGAGTGAGAAGCCACCAATAAATAACGGCCGGTAATAACAATATGTAAAGTAGTTTCACATTGCCTGAGTCAATAAACGGCCAGGTACCAGGTACCTGACCCCGAGGGCGTTGTATGTGTGTATATATGTGGGTGTGTGGGTGGGTGGTTAGGTGCGCAACTCTACCCTGCCGACAACAAAGAAGGTGTTCTGCCAATAATATTACTTCATCATGCGTCACACACAGAGTTGTTGCCCGCAAAGTCGTTTTTGCTCAGTAATGTCCCATTTCAATATTTGGATTCTGAAAATTTCTTCAAAAATTACGTATATAAGAAGAAACTTGTGCTTACCTCTTTCTATCGTGCACCTAACCAAGATGGATGACTAAACTAGTTGGGCCCAACAGCCGCCGTGGATAGACTTGCATGGCACAACGTATGCTGAATGAAGGCAAAAGACTGCGGCTGCTTGTGACAATGGGCCTGCTGTAGCCTCCGGTAGCCTCAAACGTTATTTGGGTTTGACTGTGCTTGTCTTTGTCGCACGCGCACTGGCTCCCGAAAGAGAACGAAAGAGAGACAGAGAAGGGGTATGCGCTGTCCATCGTTAAGGCTCACTCGTTCCATTTTATTGCGTGTTCAAGGGCCGGCTACGTAGCTCCGTACAGAGCGGCCGCCATTCTCAACAGCCTCTCTCTCTGTCTCGCTCTCACCTCCCCCTTCTCTCTCTTTCTCTCTCGCCTCTCTCCCCTTCTGTCTCTCTCTCTCGCTCCCTCTCTCCGGTATTTGCAGTACCTCGGTCGTAAAAGAACATCTCTCTCCCTCTCGCCCTACCCCTTTCGTGTTTCTTCCGTACGTTGTAATTTATTGCGAGAGTCGCTTGTGTTGGTGATAATGTGTTGGTAAGTGGTGATTTTGTGTGCTTTGCAGGGCCCGGCCTCGGTCTGCATCCTTTGGCTGTACAGTGTCGGTTGCCCGCATTTCTTTTATAACAACTTTCTTTTTTCTTTTCATAACGAGCCAATCTTTCTCACCCGCAAATCCCAACCCGACGCCCTGAGGTGTCCGCGGCCCGTGAGGGCGCGAAATATTGAATCCGGGCTCCCTATTTCCCATATTGAGGAGAGAACCAACAAGAACCTTCCACGTTGGTTGATGTTTTATGTATACCGCGAACAGTTGTTATTTATTTTTTCGCTCGGATACCTTTCTTTTCGAGGGAGCGTATTGCCTATATGAATCATACTTTCAAATGGGCGAGGGCATTAAACGCTGGGAGTCGATCATGTCGGACTAATACGCCCTTTCAGCCATGTATGGTGAGCTTGTCGCTGACACGGCCCCGCTGCCCAGCCCGGCCCTGACGCTGTCACGCGCGAAAATCGGCACGAGGAAAAAGAGAAGGAGAACGCGCGGCAGAGCCCTGCGCGCCTGGAATCGGAGATTCCGCTCTCGTTTAGTCGTAACGTGGTGGGGGGAAGTACTGTATACGGCCACTTTGTATTCCATCGTTTAAGGACTTTTGATTCTCTTTTTCATTTTTTTGTAGGATTTTTTCGTCCCCCTGCGTGCCTCTCTTGCACACTCTCCGTTCTCTTTTATTTCAGCCAAATCAACATGTGTTTTGGGCCCCAGCCTTGGTTTCCCACGACGTCGCCCCGCCGCAGTACGTTGGTCTCCGCTGGCCTCCGATGGTCCCTGAAATAATTAGAATATCGTTTGTTTGTCGATTTTGGTTATTCTTTTTTCTTTTATCGTGAAACCGGCTGATCCCTGGACCTAAATAAGACAGTCTTTCGTCGTGCAATTTCGCCGCAGAGGCGTGTTTCTCCTCCATCCTTGTCTATCTCTCGCGCACAGTATATCGCGCCCGGGTGACAGACGGCTTTACGACGCGTTGCGGAGAGATGCTGCCGTTGCCATGGCAACTCGTAAACCAAGAGAGAGTAAAGAGAGGTAGAGGGAAAGAGAAGGAGGGAGAGAGAGCTTCCATCACCAGCTCACTGTCTCATTTGTAAACAGCTGCCGGGTCCGCTTGGCGCGCAGCCCTCCTCGCAGGTGCAAGGGGAGCAAAGCCTGAGATTTGAACCCACAAGGCAAATAGGTCCAATAAGTCGTGGGGTACTGGATGACGTACTACGCTAAGTAGCTGTGAGCAATGCGTATCCACCCTGCCGGTGAGACCACCCGAGAGCTTTGACTCAACGGTGGCTCCTACATGGGCCACCACAGGGCGCAGGCGCACCGTACCTCTCATTCGCACATCAGTCTCTCTCGCACACACAGGCGCGCGCGTGCGTGCGTACACACACAGACATGAACAACACCATATTCTCTTCCACTCGATCGGAGTGCTTCCTCATTGTCTAATAGAGGAGTCCCACCCAGGTTGCACCGCAAGGACTCTCCACGTCGCTCTCTGTCTCGCCCCGCCCAGGTACCCGGAGGAGAGAGAGAGAGAGACGAAGAGGCAGTGGTGATCCGTTTAGCCGGCCACTTGACTCACCTTTTAAAGTGGATAACAAGGGATTGGCCCAGGCGACGGTAATTGCATTTGCTCTTTGCCGCCCCGGCGTGGCGTGGCGCAGCGCCTTGGCTCGGCTCCTGTGCAGAGCGTGCCTCATTCATTTCATAAAACTAATTTTATTTATCTTTACGAAAAGATGAAGGCATTAGGGGATGGAAACAAATGTGGGTCATGCGAAATGCCGAGAAAATGATTATTTAGCAGAGGCGAGAATGAAAAGTTGTGATTGAAATTACTG
>NW_026267165.1:911116-912375 GCF_000697945.3 Frankliniella occidentalis
GACCTGTGTCTAAATTTTGACCACTCCCCCCTTCCCCCACCAGGTAGGAGGTTGAAGGAACAATATGTCTCTTTTTTCAGGAGACGTTAATGTTCCAATTGGTGATACACAATAATCTGGCGTCAAAATTCAATGGTGATGCAAATATTTTAATATTTCTAATAGTCGTGTAATAGCTTCGTTATGGTTGTGTAATACAGGTAATAGAAAGGTAATAAAGGTAATAGAAAGGTCATAGAGGTAATAGAAAGGTAATAGAGCTAATAGAAAGGTACTAGGGAGTAGTCGCTCCACGATTTTGGAGAGTGGATACCCCCTCGAACGGGTTTAGCACCCCAATAAAGGGAGGTTAACGCGCCTTTGTTTTTCTTGTGTAACCGAAATCTGCAGTACGTGGTTAAGCTCTAACGCAGCTCTAACGCCTCACTGTGTAAGATATTTGCCACAGTCGAGCAATTTGCTGATAATTTGCTCATCTTTCTTGCTTTGATTGCCATGATTGCATCCGATTGTGAACATATTGATCGCACGATTTGTCGCCTACTTCCCGCTTTTTGTGATTTATCGGCAAACCCGAGACAAACTGCATTAGAAATTTAGTAAGCACGTATACGAGGGAATTTAACCTGTGACTCCCACCTTTCACATGTTTAGAGAGTGGGGCTCACCAGGTACACTAGTGACGCATCTGCACCGGGCCCCGCCCACTGTCCTCCGCCCGCTGTCGACATATCGCCTGTCATTCCTCAAAGCGAGACCGGTGGCCCGAAAAAGGCGGCGGCGGCGTGCCACTTAGCGTGTTTACGCTCCATCACTCCATCCCATTTCCAATTTTTCGAAAAACACTCGATGTGATCTGAGCCGGCGGGATTAGCAGTGGGCCTCCCACGTAGACCACCATCCATACGGCGCCGATCAACCCAAAGAGTGCAACGGAGACGCTGTGACAGACAGCTCTCCAGGGGGTCAAACATGATGCTGCTGTAACTCATTTAATCTACGAGTTGTTTCTCCATTGCAAACTGCAATTAATATCGACAGAGATTTCGAAGATGTGTTTGTTGGATATTTTGCGGTGTTCTTGATCCGGCTCCTGCCAGACGATAAAGTGTTACCATCAACGTTCCTTCGTTCATCCCAATGAATGACTATGGCTGTTCCATTAAAACATACTACCGCGGATATAGGAGCAGCTCTTCTTTGCTCGGCCACCCTCCCCTATTTTCTCCCATCTCTCTCTATCTATCTCTCTCCCTCCT
>NW_026267165.1:912425-913977 GCF_000697945.3 Frankliniella occidentalis
GGCAACGTTCTCGCCCGCGTCACGCGGTAGTCAAGGGCTGCCCAGCCGGTAGCTCAGCGCCGAAAAGAACAGGTTTGTGTGAGCCCCCTCCAAGTAGGCGGACGTGTGTAAGAGTTACTTTGTTGTTTCATTTACAAAAGGCTCTCGCGGGGTGGCTCCGTTTGGCTCGGTCCTCCTGCTCCTGGTCAGTCAGCTGCCGCACTTGTAATCCGGTGATCATCACCGCTTGCTGAGCCGTTGCTGGCCACACCAACCTGGAGACACAATGGCAATAGGGCATACAGCCCTCCTACGAGGGAAGAGAAAAGTTGGGCGAAAATATGCACCTTTGGACCGCAGGCGCACTTTTCGTCTTTTTAAACGTCCTTCTTTTTTTATTGCTGCTCCCATCCGATCGGCCATAGTGCAGAAACGGTGTAAAGGTACTTCTCGGGGCGGATGTTTCAAGTCATATACCACCTCCTCAACTTTACGACGGGGCGAGAGCGCTCGCTCGCGCCAAAGACCTTAGTGAAGTGTAACATTTTATTGGGGAGCGCGAGGGAAGTCCCCTCCGCTCAAATCGAACATCGGTGATGGAAACTGTTAAGGGCGGGGCGGGTTTTACGGCCCAGGGGCCCTATTGCGCGCGCGGTCGCCGTGCTCGGCCATTCTATTTCTAGTTCACTCCTCCTCATTACACATTGCCGCTTCTTTGGACGTCGACGCTTTACTTCAAGTGCCGTTTTTTTCGTGACTTTAAACGCGTTGGCGCGCCAGCAGATGCTTTTTTGTGTTGTTGTATTCAGAAAGAAGTGTTTGTTTTCAAGCATGGGGAGTCAAAGTACAAAAATAGTCAGGATATAAAATAAATGAAGATTCTAGATTAATCAGAACCCGTTTGACGGTGTTAGGCCAGCGCCCATTCCTAATTAGGTTGAAATATCTTACGCCAAGATTCATCTAGAAATATTTTTCTCGAAAATTGTTTTGCTAGCGTTGGGTGGAGCAGCAGTAGAGCTGTGGGACTTCCCCTTAGCTCTTTACTCCAATTTGCCCTGGTCGATAAACGGGGCGATCTAACCTGCAATTGCTCCTTATTACAGCACGGGTTTATAGACGAAAGTGAGGCGCGGTAAAGGTGTGCGCGCGCACACACCCACACAAACACAGGCTATACACACACTCACATCTACACTCGCAGCGCGCGTCTATTGTGGCGTTGTTTGGCCTGCAATCCGGAGGTGATCACGGGTGGTGGTCTCGCGAGGGCCGCGTCTTGTTTTACGGCTGTTATTACCACCATTAAACGGATTCTCGAGCAAACAAGGGAAAATTTTCCCGCCCCGACGCCTCAGATTTGCACTTTGCCGCGTCCGAGCAATGTTCGCCCCCTCTCTCGCCCTCTCCTGCACGCTCCCTTTCCCTCTCTGGCCCTGCTGCTTGTGTGCGGAAAGCACAAAGAAGTGGTAAGGTGTTGGTGGTTTTTCGGATCTGAAATCACCCTCACACTTGAACGTCCGATATTGTTCTGGTCAAAGACAAAGGAACAAAGGGGCGTCTGGGTCTGCGC
>NW_026267165.1:914027-918156 GCF_000697945.3 Frankliniella occidentalis
TGTATACTGCTTTAGAACTAAGAGTCTAGTACACATCATCATTTCATCGTTTGAAACTGGTTTGCTGCCCTTGTTTCAAAAGCACTGCTCACTTTACAAATCCCCCCCTCCCCCCCTTACATCTGCTGCACACAATGCTTAAGGGCGCCCCCTCCCCCCCGCAGGAGTCAATATAGAGGTGTTTGGGAGTGACACCGCGCCCGCCGGCTCGGCGTGCCGCATTGTGAGGGTGCAGCTGCCCTAACGGCTTTGTGATTGCCGGTGACCCGCGCGCTCGCAGCACCATGGCACTCGACAGACACAATTAGAAAACGAAATGAAAAACTAAAGCCGGCCTGGCTGACTCCTGACGGAGCGACGGACGGGCGGACGCTTTCGTCGTGAGCGGTCCTTCCACCTGCACCCGCTGCTCTTAAGCCATAGTGATTCCCGTACATTTCCTCTCCTAAATGTGGCGGTAGCTCCTAAACGGTTTACGATAGAGCAAAACGGACGAAATTTTCGTGCAGAGGGTCGAATTTTGACGAGTTACTTGTAGCATTATTGTAAATTTTAAAAAATGATTGAAATTTCAGCTTTTGGCAAAAAAAATGCCCGAAGTGACCCCTTAATAGTATGAATTTAAGCCAAAATTTTTGATGTGTGCTTCGATGACACATCTAAACCTACAATTTCCCAAATGTAGAATGAGATAATCGGAAATTTACACTTGGCGGGGTTCCCTTGTTAGAGTCGACCAAACTCTGCCTACATACAGTCAGTATGTAGCAGGGAGGTTCAATTCCTTCCACACAGTCGCAGAGACAAGCAGTGGACCGCCTTATTCCCTCTCATCTCACGCTCTTTGTTGACGCAATGGGACAGCAGATTATGATTAGGGTCGTCTGCAGTGGATGGGGATTGACGCGGTGCGGGAAATCACATTATGCGTTATTTTGAGAAGCGGCGGGCGCCCCGCCGAGGCGCGATGCAGTAAGTGGGAACACCCCCGCCGGGCGGCGGTGGGTGGCCCCGGGGGTGGCCCCCGAGGGTCGAGGGTGGCCTGGCCGGGGGCCGATCTGTCGGGGGCGGGGGCGAGAGATTAGTAGTGTGGCAAGTAGTGCCCGAACGAGCTGCGGTGGCGGCCCTCCTTCACGGAAACTTGCGAGCTCAATCGAGAAGACAGGGTGCGACAAACCTAGAGAAACCTATAGGGTGACGATGAGGTGCCCTCAACAAGGCGCATATTGTATCGCCAGGCCATTGGTCTGCGGTGGTGGTATTCCAGGAGTGAGGCCAACTGTGAAATTCAGTGTTTGTTTTGTTTATGGCACAAAAGGTCTCCCCTTCTGCCCGATTACATTTCAATTTCTCGTGGGCATCATCGCATCGCCCGGCCACCGTCGCCCTCCGTGTCGCGCACGGGGACGCCCGCAGGCAGGACCCGAACGAGCGCCCCGGCCTGCCTTCCCTCGGGGCGCTCCGCTCCTCAGAAGCAAAAGCCAAAGAGACGTCTCTCGCCTTTCGCACCATTATGGCCCACCCCAGGGGTCCCCCAGGGGTCCCCCGGCCCCACCCCCGGGGGCCCTAAGGGGGACGCGCCCGGCTCTGCGAACGCGCCCCGGCCGCCCCGGACCGAACCCGGCCGGCCCGTCAGGTGGAATAGCCTCCTCAGACTCGTTTTTCTTCCATAGCGCGGATGGGGAAAACAAATGTGGGGGTCAATCACTGTGGCAGCGCAATCATCACGACCCCGTGATGCGATGTGGCGACGAGATACGCGGACGGCTCCAATTTTGTAACTTAGGGTTTCTGCCCGCTGGGTGTGTCTCTGCTGATCCTGTAACCGACTGCGAAGATCCGAATTTCTTTCAATTTACGGGCAGCATGACTATCCATTGTGGAACTTTTCCCGTCCATTTGATTTGAATTTACTGACTCTCTGTTCGTGTCTCCTTGCTTCGTCTTGACTGGATACCCAAACGAGCAGCAACCTCTCCAAAGCCAAACGTCTCGCCTCCGGTGGGTCACCTGCCGGCGCTAAAACACACCGCTGTTCCACGAACGGGTGACCCCCTCAGCCCCTCCCTCCCCCGCGCGCCCTGTCTCACCCTGAGGGGGGCGGGGGCCGGGACGACACAGTGTCTCTGAATGCAGTAGACCCTCTGTCTCCGGAATCAAGGCAGGATACCATCAAACGGGTCTCGTGTGGGTGTGGGCGTGTGTATAGCATCTGTGTGTTTGTCTGGAATTTGTCAGATTAAGTAGCTCCTGGCTTTCTCAAAATGATTATTAATTCAAGGAACACACTGTCCTGCCCCGGCATCTGGGTGTATGTCGCCCACTGGCTGGGTGCTGCGTCTGTGTATGAGGCCATCATAGGGGTCTCCAAGACTCCGGCAGGTTAACCTGTTGGTATTCCAGTAGGTTCCAGTAAGAACTAGGATCCAGTAGATTACAGTACAATTTCCAGCAGGCGTAAGGCTAGGAGGCTGAGGGGTAGACAATTTGCTCCGGCTAGGTGTCGGCAAGTTGATTACATAATCGGTGATATTGTACTTTTCTGTTTTTGACGCTGTGCGCTGGACCTAATCTTGCTGTGTGTGTGTGTGTGTGTGTGAGTGTGTGTGTGTGTGTGCGTGCGAGTCGTCCCTGTGGCTATCCCTCCGGGTGATCAATGACAAATGAAGGGTTGAGGGACGCTGCTCCCCCGTGGATGCTCGGTCTCTGTCTCTCGCACACAGTTGTTGGCGAGTTTTTATCCCCCCTGAGAGGAGAGAGAGAGAGAGAGAGAGAGAGAGAGAGAGAGAGAGAGAGAGAGAGAGAGAGAGAAGGAGACGGAGAACCGAACGGCCCCACCCCTATAAATATTGTGATGAGGTGGAGGTGCGTGGTAAATGAAGGAATGCCAACACGGTGGTGGGCGAAGCGAGACAGGCGTGGAGAAGGAGCCGGCCAGACGGGCGCGCGCCGGCAGGGCCCGCAACAGCAACGTGTCGTTCATTTCAGTTCGAGATGCTCGATTGCGAACGATTACTCGGTCCAGCCGAGCCCGCCTAGGCGAGCAGGAGACATTTGGGCGGGGGCGATGAGGCACGCGGTGGAGCGGAGAGGGGAACGGGCCGAATATAGCGGGGAGCTGCTGTTTGATTGCCCGTATTGGAAACAGATCGGACTTTCCGCTTCTCATTGAACCACGGGGTTTGCTCTCCCGTCCGCCCTCTTCCCTTCTCCCCATCTTCCTTGCTGACGCCCCTCCCCCCCCCCTTCCCCACCACTACGTTTTCCTGTGACAAATTCACGCACCAATCGCCTCCCTTCCTCTTGCCTTCACATCCCCACGATTTATTTTTTTATCTTTTCCGTTCCGCTCTCGGCACCATATCTGAAAATACCGTATAATTCTTTGCGGATGAGGGGTTGACAAGCGTGCGGCCGGCAGCCTCCCCGTCCGCCCCCAGCCCCTCCCACACGGGCTCTGGCGCTGCGCTAGGGGTGGGTGGGCGCTGTGCGGCGGGTGGCTCCAAGAAACAAGGAGAGGAGCAGACGCCGTGCTCCCAGCGCACGCGCACAGACTCTTGGCGAATACAGCCAGCCGCTCCAGGTGTCTTTCAGTCCTATCAAAGGAATGAGGATTTCCGATGTGTCCCTTTCCTCACGCGCACTGTAAAAAGAGCGTACATTCATTGGGTGTACTAACACGACGTACTTCAATTTAATTAAACAGAAATCTTGGCTTAAACCTGCTGAAATTTTGTTTCACAACCTTTTACAATTTATCTAAATGTAAAGTGGCACGAATAGCACTGATTAAAAATGAATCGTGTTCATGATTGTCGGGTTTTTTCAAACAGGTGTTAAATTGTTGATTTTTTTTTTGTTGCAGTGTGTACTGCGGCGCCTCTTGTCTCGTGGTCGCGGGTGGCGCGAGGCTCTACCAGGGAGGGCGGCTGGTGGCTGGCACGCTTCCCCGCGCCGGCGCGCGGCGTGGCGGGGAGTGGTGGGGCGTGGCGGGGTGGGGTGGCCAGCTGCACCGGGCCAAGGCGTTCTGCGAAACACAACAGCTCGCAGCAGCGGCCGCAGCAGACGCAGCCGCAGCGCCTCATGCCGCCCCCCAGCGAAGTCAATCAATATCTGTAGGGGGGCTCCG
>NW_026267165.1:918206-920680 GCF_000697945.3 Frankliniella occidentalis
CAAGTTAAAACGCAGTACCAGTAAATTTTGCAATGGGAGAGGAAGGGGAGGGGCGGGGGGATCGCAGCAATAGGGAGCTAATTATTCCGAGCCTTGCGGGGGGTCGCGTGGCTTGGCTGCGTATGGCCGTGATGCTCGACCCTGTCTGCCAGCGGGTTACGTGCGGAAGAGACGTTCTCTCTCCCTCTTCCATCTCCTCCCTTCCCCCCTCTCTTCTCCACTCGCGATGATCATGGCGCGGTGCGGTACGCGGACGCGTCGCGGCGCTGGTCGCCCGCCGCCGGCCCGCCTCTCATGTGCGACGTTGCCGATGCGCCGCGCGCGGCGGCGTTGCCAAGGTCTCTCGCGAAAGGGTGTCGCGGGGTGGGCCTTTCTGCCAGGGACTTCTTACAGCATTTTCACACCCGCGTCGCGAATATTGTAAGATGCGCAGGAGCAGGCATTAATTTATGGTGAAAATACACTTGTAGAAATGCGCTGCACATACTGTATGTTGTTTTGCGATACGTGCACCGTAAAAAGCACCCCAAAAACCGAGTGCATTGAACTTGATCCTGAGATATGTGTTGAATGTGCACTTTCAAAATCAAGGATCAAGTACGATGTACTTGGACTATATCTTAGTTTTTTGGGGTGAATCTCCGTAAATTAAGAACATTTTTTGTAATTTTTATTTACAATGAATGTTGCACATTTGCGACAGTCTATTCCTGCATGTCGATCAAATCCAAGTCAATTCAAAGTGTTTGTAAAGTTATATTTCAAATTTTAATTTTACCATGTACTGACTTATTGCAAGTTTGCTATTTTAAAAAATAACTGACAAAGTTTTGTTGGTAATTTCCGAACAATTAACTAGGAAATTTGCACCCCTAACAGTGTAGAAAATTTGGTATTATGATTTACCTGCAGTACGAATGGAAAAGAAGGGTTTGGACTGGGTAATACGACTGCAAGCACAGCGTTGCAGTGCTTGCACTCTGATACCGCGCACTTGATTATATTATTTGTCGTGTTTCAGGGAAGTAATCGTTTAACTCTGGGGCGCTCAGCCGTGCCGGTGGACGTGCCCACTGCCCATTACTACGCACATTTGTATCGGTTTTGCTCCCGTTGCATTGCGGCCGGCCATTCATCCTATACCGCTTTGCAAACATGATGCTGCTGTAACTCATTTAATCTACGAGTTGTTTCTCCATTGCAAACTGCAATTAATATCGACAGAGATTTCGAAGATGTGTTTGTCGGATATTTTGCGGTGTTCTTGATCCGGCTCCTGCCAGACGATAAAGTGTTACCATCAACGTTCCTTCGTTCATCCCAATGAATGACTATGGCTGTTCCATTTCTTCGCTAGGACCTGATGAAGAAATTTAAACGATTCCGTTGCAGTATAACTGTGGCAGCTGATGATTTGGTGTACAAGCCCGCTACAAGCAGAGATGTCCCTGTCACGCGGACCGCCCGGGGCGCCCTCGTGGCGGTGGCTGCCTGCCCCGCTCGCCCTGCCTGCCTGCCAGCCCTGCCTGCTCGCCAGCCCGCGCCTTTTAATGGGATAAAAATGTTGATGTGTGTATCAGACGGAGCGGAGAAAGGGGAAAGGGGGGGGGGGCGAGGAATATGGATTAAGGTGGTCTGAGTCTTATTGAGGACTCGGACTGTAACGCGCGCATCACGGGGAATAAACAATTACGGCGTCTCCAGCTTGTTGTCATGCTGTACGGAGAGGGCCCCGGTGAGTGCGCTGAAGCGGAAGCTGCAGAGCCGTGCAGGCGGATGTGGCACCGCTGAGCAGCCCGGGCTCCTCATCAGGGCGGCCATTACTCATGCGACCGCATTTAGACAATGTGCGAAGACGGGCAAAGAAGCTGAAGAGATTGGGGAAGAGGAGAGAAGAGAGGGAGAAGCAGAGTGAGAGAGACAGTGAGAGAGAGAGAGAGAAGAGAAGTGAGAGGGACCCCGGGGAGCCCCCCTGAGGCCCGGGGCGTGCACGCCCTGCTGCTAGTTAGCCTCCCGATCCGTCACGCCGCTCTGAAATACAGTTAAGCTAATGCATACAAAATGAGATATTTATTTATCCTAAGAGGTTAAAGCCTCTCCTGACCCTGTAAGCCATTTACTTGAAAACACACACGGACTCAGACAGGCGCACGGCTGCCTGGACACACACACACACACATACACACACAGAGCCCTGGTGTCAGAGAACGAATCAACATCCTCTCACACGCGCGCACACACATAATCACCTCTACAGTCCACACACCTACTACCTATCTTGCTCCTTCTCTCTCCTTCCTTCCTCCACACACTCACACACACACACACACACACTCACAGGCGCACGGATCACCACACATTTATAATATAGATGTAAATACGCGCATTCATGCCCTCAGTGTGGAGAGCTGGTGCACCCCCTACAGGGACACGATTTATAGATCCTAATCTGCGTGTGAGGAGGGGTGGGGCTG
>NW_026267165.1:923600-926845 GCF_000697945.3 Frankliniella occidentalis
ACACAACAGCTCGCAGCAGCGGCCGCAGCAGACGCAGCCGCAGCGCCTCATGCCGCCCCCCAGCGAAGTCAATCAATATCTGTAGGGGGGCTCCGGGGGCCCCGGCCCGAACAACAGGCAGACACTGCGGCACAAAAGGGACCCGGAGGTGGCGGCCGCAGGTGCGAAGGAAGACGACAGGGGAACAGTCGGCTCCGCCAAAGCGCGGCTCGCTTCGCCACGTTCTGGGCACCTTCGCTCCCGCTCCGGGGACCAAGTTTGGCGTCGCGGGCCGTACTAGTGCGCTCCAGCCATCTGGCGTGCGCGCTTTGTCACGATAACGGGGGAGGTGTTGAGGCAGAGAGAGAGAGAGAGAGAGAGAGAGAGAGAGAGAGAGAGAGAGAGAGAGAGAGAGAGAGAGGCGTTATGCAAGGCGGACGTAGACTGTCGATCCCTTGACCGCTCACTCAGTCTCTGGGACCCCCGCCCCGTTCGTGCAGGCAGGGCCTGGTGCTCTGCGGGGGGTTCAAATACCACCTCCCGCGAGAGGTGCTTATTTTTCTTGTTTTCTTTTCTCTTTTTCTTCTCGCCTGCAGGCTGCTGCTGCACGTATAGCCGGCCGCAGTGAGTTAGTGTCGCACCGTTTGTAGAAGGCGAACACAGATACGAGTAGGTGTCACCTGCATGACCCGAGGTCGAGGTACTGAAGCTAACATTAACGTGTTGGGATCGTAATTGGAATCGGTCGAGACGGTACGTTCAAGACGAGGGGGAAAAGCTGGGAGAAGTCACCCCTGTACAACCACTCCCCCAGCCCCAGTCTCTCTCTCTGCTAACGAGGCAGCGGGTAGTCCACTGTCTCTCTCGCACCCCCTTCCGCCGTGGGAACGCCGCCCCGGCGCTGACTCGCCGGCAGCGACACTACCGTAAGTACCCCGACCGGCTCGTATATAAATTGCATGTCGCGCTCACATATATGTAGCACCAAATTGGCCGTGTGCGGCGCGCGCTGCTTTTAAGCTAATTTAGCGACGCTGCTCGTTTCGATTTCGCGTGTCCCCCCGCTCGGAATCGCACACCTTTTGTTGCCCCCGCGCTTCTGCCGGCACAGCCAATGACGCTGAACGGCGCGGCAGGACGGGGAGGCTGGGAGTGGAGCGCACCACTTTGAGATGGACTTTGTTCGGAACCAACCCCTCCAACTTCCGACACATATCCAACATGCGTTATTTTGAAACGTCAATAAGTGTAGGAGACAGAGGACATCGAGGAGCGCAGAGAGGAAGCGAGGAAGAAGAAGAAGAAGAAGAAGAAGAAGAAGAAGAAGAAGAAGAAGAAGAAGAAGAAGAAGAAGAAGAAGAAGAAGAAGACAGAGAAGGAGAGGGAAACGAGACGGTTAAGCGACGACGCTTTCCTCTCATTAACGTGTAGTGACAGAGGGCGTAGGCTGGACGCAACAGCTTCGCTCCGGCCAGGCGAAGCACGAGAGGCGAGAGGCGGGCACACTGCCCATTCAGGCTTAATCTAAATGCTCTATTGGTCTTGGCATCGCGCGATCTGGCGTCGAGGGTTCTTATAATGTGGGCGAGTGGGAGGACGAAGGAGGACGAAAGGGAAGGGAGAGAAAGATAAAGAAGAAGAGGGCGAGAGAGGTGTCGAGCCAGCATGCAGATGCATCGGCCAGCATCGTTTACCAGCTCGCCACCAGTAAATCAAAGAACAAACAACATAATTCAAGTGCATAATGCCACCATATTGTTGGCCCGGACAAAACGCTCTCTGGCCGGCCCGTATCTGCGTTTAGTATTGTAATAACGACGGACAGCCCCGGAGCACGAGTGCGGCCGGCGGGTGGTGGTGGGGGCGGCCCGGGGGCGGCAGGCCGAGCGGCGGAGGCCCCGCCCCCCGCGGCCCGCCGACCAATGGGGCGGCGCCGCCACCACCGCCGCGGCAGGAGCGGGCGGGGCTGGCGGGATGGCATTCCCCCTCCACCGCCGCGGTCCGGGGGAGGCTGCGGGGGGAAGGGGGGCAGCCGGCCGAGCCGGACCGGACCAGACAGGCAGGCTGGGGACTCAGTCGAGTGCGTGCTGCCGAGCAGACAGGTTGTGTGTGTTGTCCAGAGCGACCTCAGTGAGTGCAGCGAGTGCAACGAGTGTGTGCCAGTGAGTGAGCAAGTGAGTGACCCGCGAGTGATATGTGCCTTTGATTCCGGCTATTCGGATCATGATGCCTCTTGCTCCGGAGAGAAGTACCATGTGCGTCCCCGCCAAGCCCAAGGCTGACTTCAGCATCGACTTCATCGTCGGCAACAACAACAACAATAACAACACGAAGAAGGAGAACAACAATGTGGTGCGGAGGGGCTCGCCGAGCTCGCCGCTGAGCGCGCGCCAGGCCACGCCACCGCACCCGTACGCCAGGTCGACCACCTCGCCGCCGTCCGGGTCGCCGCTGTCGCCCGCCTCCCGGACGACGGACTCCACCCTGGACGAGGAGGACGAGATGCGCGCCCGGCTGCTGAGCATCCAGGCGGCGCAGTCGGCCGCGCTCCCCGGCGCGGGCGCGCTCATGCTGCCGCACGGCCACCTCGGCCACCACCAGCACCAGGGCTCGCCGCTCGGCTCGCCGCTCAGCCCCGGCGGCGGCGCCAGCCCCAGCCCGCCGCACTCCCCCGCGCACAGCCCCGCGCACTCGCCCGCGCACGGCAGCCCGCCGCACCCGCACCCCTTCCTGCTGCGCGGGCTGTACCGGCCCGAGCCGCACCTGATGGTGCCGCCGCAGCTGCACCCGCACCTGCAGCCGCACCCGCACCTGCAACCGCACCTGCAGCCGCACCTGATGCACCCCGCGCACCCCGGCGTGCACCACCCCGGCGCGGCGCAGCTGCAGCACCCGCACCTGGCCGGCGGCCCGCCCAAGGACTCGTACCCGCTGTACCCGTGGCTGCTGTCGCGCCACGGCCGCATCTTCCCGCACCGTTTCCCCGGAGGTGAGTCTCTTCGCCGGCGTGCACTACTTGTCGTCCCCTCCCCCGAATCCCGGAAGGCGCCGGAGCCGCCGGCGCGAGGGCCGCGTCGAGCCGGCCGCCATGACGCGATGCCATCAGGCGGGTAAACAAGTTAAGCAGACAAAACACGCTCGTTAAGGTCGTTATTATACTGGCCTGCGGGACTCTGTCCTTATCCGAGCGGCGAATCAGAGCTCCGCGCCGAGAGAGCCAGCAGAGAGCGGCGCGGCTCGCGGCCGCGGTGTCGTTAGCGGGCCGT
>NW_026267165.1:927655-931773 GCF_000697945.3 Frankliniella occidentalis
GGTCAAGGTGTGGTTCCAGAACAGGCGGACCAAGCACAAGCGCACGGAGCAGGAGGAGGAGGCCAAGAAGAAGACCGGCGGCGCGCCCCAGGGCGACTCGCAGGCCGCGGCCTCGTGGAAGGACGACGAGGACGAGCGCGCCGACATGGCGGCCTCGCCGTCCTCGGCGCACCGCCCCGTCGACCTCAGCAGCCACGACGACAGCAGCGAGTCCGAGGCCTAGGTCGCGCGATCCCCCATCGTGACGACCCCCTACAGCTCAGCCAAAGAGACGGTGCGGTGTGTGACGCCGAGTGTGACACGACGTGTGACACCGGGTGTGACGGTGTGTAACTGTCGCCAACGACCTACGGTGGCACTCCCTTTTATGTGACTGTGATTTAGTGTGTAGAATTTTTTATAAAATATGATAGAGTGGGAGAGAGAGAGAAAGAGTTGTTATATTAGTGTATTTATGCGCGGGGGCTCGTGATACCGGGCCCTCCCAACTTCTCATCTGCAAGTACAAAGCTGAGGACGGTCGGCAGAGAACAGATCTCATGTGTGCGGCGGCGTGCGCCCCCGGTCATCGCAGACTAACCGGGACTGGGGGTAGGTTTCAATGAAATTGTACAGTTTAGGGGACACCCCTTCCCTACATATTTTATTGGGTAATTTTTGTTTGACATGTTGTTTAAATACTTGCCTACAGAGCAGTCTTTGATGGTATTGTATATAGAGTACGTCAACAGATTGGGCACAAGTGGCTTTGTTTTAAAGCTGCTGCGCTGTGCTCTCTTTTTATTTGTCCTGTATTTATTCCATGACTGTGAAATCTACCTGGAAACAAAAACCGCTATATTTTACAAAAACTGTGTCATTGTCAGTTGTGAACAAACTAAATGTCTTACCGCAAGTCGAGTCATGTGCCAGAGTCCTTCGAATACATGTTGTTACCACGTTAAGATGTCTATTTATGAGTGTTCGCTGAAAACAATAAATATTTCAGTACAACATATCGAACTGATTGGTACTTCTTTCTATTTTTTTCTTTTATCCAGAAACTGATTAACTTTTGAGCGGTGGGCCGTAATGCATATGCCCCATTATCGACACACTGTACACATGAACTGGATGTGTATCTTTTATTTGTACAAATTTAAACATTCAGCGTTGATTTGAACACTTTGCTGGGTTTTCATTTGTGCGAAAACATGCATTTTTGCGCTCACAAATTTGTACAAAACAAAACGTACACTGTAAATTGCTTACGAAGAACAGGTTCGTAATGCAAACCAAAACCACCAAAACCTTCGTAGCTTACGAAGGATTTTGCAGCATTGTCTTACGAACTAATTCTTCTTAAGCTTGGTTCGTAATGCAAACCGATTGTTCGTTAGAACCTCCCTTGCGTTAGAAACAATTGCTTTTGCAACACAAAGAATTTTTTTTTTTTTTTAACGTTGCAGAGCATTTAGTTTGTAAGCATTTTGCAGTGTAGGTTTACCTTCGCACAAACTTCTGCACAAAGACATACAAATACATTTTAGCGTGTGAAAACTCTGCGAGACTTTGCGGCTGCTTCGCAATTATTGTTAACCAATTGCAAACTGTGAAGAAAATCCTTTCCTACTGTAAAGAAATTCTCTGCTAGAATACTAGTTGGCTGACTCACGCCGCGCATCGTAGTTATACTGTACCGCATACGCGCGTGCGGGCGGGTTTGCCTGTCCCCGCTGCCCACGGCTCCTTATGCGGCGCCGTGCGAGAAGGCAACCTGTCCGCACGCGTGCATGCGGCACAGTATAACTACGAAAGTGCGCGGCGTGCGTCAGCCACCTGGTATATAACTGCTCACGATACTTTTTAGAGTGTTCTCTCACGACTGCTGAAATTATTTTAAATGGCGGATGGAAGGCCAGGGTAGGGAAGAATGATACATTTCACGTACTTTGATTCTTTCAGGCACATAATTAGTCACTTTTTTAGTCCCGCTGATATAAGACGATGAAACATAGGCCATGACGTAATCTTTATTTTGTGGAGGAAATAAGATTATGTGCATATTTTCCTCTACACACATTTCGGGGGGAAATGAGACATGCGTCGGGGAGAATGAGACAGCCGAAAACCCGCCTAGTAGCGTGTCACGAGAACAAGTGGTACGATTTCTCAAAATCTGTTGATATTTAAAGTAATATGTTAAAGTAGAAATATAAGGACTCCAGCATGTGCTCTATGTCAAAGAAAGCAGGAAAACTAGATCACCGAAGTAAATGTCTCATTCTACCCCAACTTTGACGTGTCTCATCCTCCTCCGCCCTGACCCTAGGCCTACTATGAGTTGGCAACCAATAACACACTCAAAAAAAAAAAAATACAATTCTCCGGTTCACATGCGGATTTCTTTTCATCTCGCATGGAGAAAAACAAGCGAGGAAAGGCAGCCTTACAGCTAGGCAACCCAACCTACACGAGTGTTGAATAGGTCGCCAGCCGGCAAGGCCACTCAGTGTCGTGGCACAGGAGTGCAAATTGGGCTTTTACAAAATCATTTGCACAGAGCTATCCTAACACTGTGAAATATTGTTTACAGGGAAATTTTCATTGACGCAAGTTGTAAAATTATAATTTGTAATCGTAAAAAATCATGCGGTACGTCTCGACTTAAAATAACTGTCGACTGTAGATTGTCCCTTAAGAAGAGTCCCTGACTCATGGGGCCCATTCAAATGTGGAATAAAAAAATGCATTGGCGAGTAACAAATATGCTCTCGGAAATTCACAATTTACTTTGTAATTCGAGTTTACACCGATTTTGTAAATTAACGTCGTTTTCATAGTGAAGGGTGTGCGTCGTGCGTGGATGTCACACACTTAGAGGCGTGTGAATTTGAATAGACTCACTTAGGCGAGTGTAAATCCCTGCGCGAATGCAAGTGTGCTACAATCACACACTTGGCTTTTCAGTGTATGGAATGCATCGAAACTCACAATACTCACATTTTTTTTAACCCCGTTAGACAGCGAGCAGCTGTGTGACAGCGGGGCATCCTTTCCGGAACTACGTGCTCGAGATATCTCCCTATCTGCGATACGCGCGATGCGTCACGTGCGAAAGCTTTGTACCGAACGATATGTCCATTTCACACGTTAACCTCTGCTCTTAAGACACCCCCTGTTTCGGGTTTAGCCGGCTAAGCTCATGCTGTGTAGTCATACTCGAACAGCCACCCGAGTAAACGGAAACCGTCTCCGCGTCACTCTCTGCGGGCCGTATCGCTCTCGTTAAATACACCGCGCTCCACCCAACCAGCGTCACTTCCACGATGAAGCTCGCTCTGTTCGGTTGTGCCATCGGCCTCCTGCTCCTGCTCACGCAGACGGCAGCGTTTCCGTCCGAGCCGGCCCAGGATAAGACCAGTGTTGGTAAGTGCGAATGCGAACGACATGGGTTTGCTTGCCCCATGCATTTTTATTTTTGATGCAAAATTTAGTTTTAGACGAGAGACTGGTTATGACAGGCTATTGCAGTACATAAGTGGGGCGCGCAGAGAGCAGGGTGACAGGAAAATACCCTTTGTCGACGCGGCAATAACTCCCTCTTAAATTGTACACATGATTCCCGAAATCCTTGATTCCCAGTGATTCCCGTCCAATTATGTTCATTTCTTAGGTTATCTGGAAAATGCTTCTTTCGACTAATTTAGGAGTTCCACTAGTTTCTCGCTTATTTTAAGCGATTTCTGTTGGTTTTGATTAATTTTTATCCTGGTGATTCCCAGGCAGGTGTACACATGATTCCTGGAGTTATTGCCCCTTCTCCCTTTGTTTTTCGTTTGTCAGGCCACCTGGGGCACCTTTTCAGAACGCTTATCATGAAAAACCGGTCATTTAGGCGTTTTCCGTAAATTTTTGTCATTGTTGTGGGGCCTTGGCGGGCCAAGGGGCGCAAATTTCCGGGGTATCAAGGGGGGTTTTCCTGTGCTTCTTGGCCTGGAGATACAGTGCGCTGACATTGACACTGCAGTGTAACTCAGAAGGGGTACAGTTGTCCTGTTAATCAAGATGGCCGAGAAATACTGCTAAGAACGGTTTTCCTACTCGCTTAAGCTCCGCAACTGTCCTGTCCAGAGGGG
>NW_026267165.1:933758-934524 GCF_000697945.3 Frankliniella occidentalis
GACGTTTTGACTAAAGAGCTGTGCACTTGACTGTTATCGGCATAGCTTCCTATCAGAAAAGCCTCAAATAGTGCGGCGCGTAAGACTTCCCGTCACTCCCATACGATGAAGCTCATTCTGATAGGTTGCGGCCTCCTGGCTCTTGCGCGGTCGCTCGAAGCTTCCCCGGTAGCTGCAGTTGCTGAGCGCATTGACGACGATTTGACCGCTGATGGTAAAGTAGTAAAATGTATAAGCCTATGGATGTTGTATTTTATTTCGGGAGTGTTTTTTTTTGGGGGGGGGAAATTGCGGGGGAAGTGTAATTTTGATATAACCTAACCTAACATGGCATAATGTTGACACAAGAATATTCCGGCTGGTACTGACTACTGAAACATTCTTGTTTGGATAAATACTACCACTAACATACCGACACATAGTTTATTCTAGTGCAAAGAATTTGAATACAACTTAGACAAGGTTCAAAAATCAGCAAACTATGGGAGAGCCATATTCATATTGGGTGGGCGCTGTGGACCTGTCCCTGTGTTAGTCATCAAGGCCTGGCGTCGGTTGAGCACTAAGAAGCTGTAGAAGGGTCTTGTCCACAGAGAATTTCGGGAAATTGTACTTATCTGTATACGATTTACTTTTGGTTGATTTTCAACAATTTTGTAACAATATTTGAGGTTAAAATAATTATCCCAAGTTCCTCGAGCACTGGAAATGCAAGTGTGTGAATGTTGCACACGTGCAGATGTGTGAATGCCCATTTGTACACCTA
>NW_026267165.1:938967-948018 GCF_000697945.3 Frankliniella occidentalis
TACCACAAAAACAACAACATAGTTTTCATTTGTTTCCTCAAAGTGTAGGCCACAACCGATATTGGATTTCCATGGTAGTGACGATAGCCATATGAGTGAGACATGAAAAATATATTCCTGTCTCCTGAACAACCTGTCCAACGGCGCCGATCATTCTTACATTTTTGTTCTTTTTCAGGTGGCTTAAATCATGGCGAGTCCGACGGCAAAGTAGACTTACACAACGCCAACGTCCGGAAGAGGAGAGATGTGTCGTCTTCGACCGTAGCACCCACATCAACCGGAAAGCCAGGGCCTTCTACGACTGGAGGACCCTCGAAGTCGACCGCAAAGCCGAGCGGCGCCCCCATTTCTGCGTCGTTAAGCCTTGCAGTGTTCTTAACCGCGCTGATCAGTCGCATATTCGTTTGAAGTGCCAGTGAGAGCACGTGAGACTGTGTAAATTATTGCCCTTTGGTGATGTTAAGATTTAAAAACATGTGTCTAAACTAGTTCAGTGCAATGCATTTTCAGCTGATTTAGTTTACATACTTCGTTATTGCTTTTTACACTCCTGTTTTTAATAAAATCATAAAATATTTAAGTTTGTTACTTCTCTTTAGACTTGCTTGAAGCAACGTGTTTTACCCACTGTTTGAACCTGAAACTTAGCTCTGTCGTATTGTAGAGTACAGTAAATACATTCTAGTTTGAACTCAGCCAGCTAACTCACAAAGAAACTATATATCAAAAAGAACATTTAGGTATACTTTGGCGCGCCCAATTTACGCACACGAAAACACAATGCATGCAGTTGCGGCACCAGTTGCCTTGAAACAACATCTAGCCGTAGCAGAGGCTAGGGAACCCCAAGCGGCCGGCGAGGTTAGGCAACCTGACCTGCACTCGTGCCGGATACTGTGCCTACTAGTCAGGCTGCCTACAAGCGCGAGATCAGAGGCGCTAGAGACCCGCAACGAGTGAGCTACGCGAGCAAGGCGCTAGAGCCGCGCGCTGCGAGCTATTTTGCTCGTGGTCCGCGCGATTTCCTTGCTCGGCTTTGCTCGGCTCGCGCATGCGACTACCAGCTATTTAGCTCGTGGCTTGTGTGCGCGGTGGCGCTGCAGGCGCAGGTGACGGCGAGCAGGGGAAACCTGCAATGCTGTAGCAATGGGCCGGGCCTGCGAGCAAATTTGCTCGCACGAGCAGCGCGAGCAGCGCCAGGGGGGCCTCCGAAAAGCTAGGCTGTCTCCGCCATGGAGGCGCGCGGCCCTACGAGCAAAATAGCTCGCAGCGCGCGGCTCCAGCGCGTTGCTCGCGTTGCTCACTCGTTGCGGGTCTCTAGAGGCGCGGCGCCAAGACAAATGAATCACCTGACGTTTTGACTAAAGAGCTGTGCACTTGACTGTTATCGGCATAGCTTCCTATCAGAAAAGCCTCAAATAGTGCGGCGCGTAAGACTTCCCGTCACTCCCATACGATGAAGCTCATTCTGATAGGTTGCGGCCTCCTGGCTCTTGCGCGGTCGCTCGAAGCTTCCCCGGTAGCTGCAGTTGCTGAGCGCATTGACGACGATTTGACCGCTGATGGTAAAGTAGTAAAATGTATAAGCCTATGAATGTTGTATTTTATTTCGGGAGTGTTTTTTTTTGGGGGGGGGAAATTGCGGGGGAAGTGTAATTTTGATATAACCTAACCTAACATGGCATAATGTTGACACAAGAATATTCCGGCTGGTACTGACTACTGAAACATTCTTGTTTGGATAAATACTACCACTAACATACCGACACATAGTTTATTCTAGTGCAAAGAATTTGAATACAACTTAGACAAGGTTCAAAAATCAGCAAACTATGGGAGAGCCATATTCATATTGGGTGGGCGCTGTGGACCTGTCCCTGTGTTAGTCATCAAGGCCTGGCGTCGGTTGAGCACTAAGAAGCTGTAGAAGGGTCTTGTCCACAGAGAATTTCGGGAAATTGTACTTATCTGTATACGATTTACTTTTGGTTGATTTTCAACAATTTTGTAACAATATTTGAGGTTAAAATAATTATCCCAAGTTCCTCGAGCACTGGAAATGCAAGTGTGTGAATGTTGCACACGTGCAGATGTGTGAATGCCCATTTGTACACCTAAGGGAGCCAAGGAGTAAATTTCTCTTTGAAAATTCACACACGTGTGCCTTTATGAGTACGAATGCCGTTCACACTCCTAAGTGTGCGACACTCACGCACACTTTGTGTTGCCAGTGAGTGTAGTTTCGACAAGAGCAGAAACAATCTTGAGTCGTAAAACCCTTACTGTCTTAATGTCACTTGCGAGCAAGAGAAGCTAAGCAGGATGAACCAACGTTTCATAAACGTTGTGTGGGTACAATGGTAGAACTTGACATGTACGTATGCGCCACAAATGCTTTTCATCCCCCAGTTCCAGATGGTCTCGTCAGGCTAATGACGAGTCGGTCAACCACCCTACCATTCTAAAGGAAGTAGGCGAGTCCAGCAACGTTGTGCCCTACCTGGACCGTGCAGGCCAGGCTTCCCTGTCTTTGGGGAGTGCCAGAAGAACAACACGGAGGCGTCGCACGACGAGGAGGCGCCCAACAACAAGTAGGCGATTGACGTCGAGGCGGCCGACGATTGGGTGGTCGTCGACCACTAAGGGCCCTACTCGGGGGCCATCGCCCACGTCGAACCGGCCGACGTGGTGGCCGCCGGCCGCACCCACGAGGAGCCCGTGGAGACCATCGCCTTCGTGGGGGTCGACGACAAGACGGTCGCAGCGCAATGGCGCATCCCAGTGCGCGCCAGGCCTCGTCGCCGTGCTCCTGGCCGCGGTCGTAGGTGCCAGACACTGGTCTTAGTGAAGAGGGCGCTTCACTCTGCTCGGGCTAAAGTAGGGGGTAAACGGGAAGCACAACGCAAACCACGAAACCGGCAGTTGGAATGCGAATCGTCACTGTGATCGTATTAGCTGCTGGTGCCGTTGTTGTGCTTTTTAGTTTACCTCGTTTTTCAGGCGATGCAGTGAAATGCGCTATTATCGTAAATAATGTATGCCTGGTTTGAAACGCGAAAACAATATATCAAAAGCCCGTAATTTTATTTTAAAAACATTTTACAAGGTTATTTGTGAAACATTCTGAATTTTACTATGCTAATTCTCGTTTTATTGAGATTGGAAAGTGATTCTATGTACCAGAAACATCTGATGCATAACGAAAAAGCATCGCTGCATTGTCGTAATACGATGTCGCGCTTTTCGACAACCATTTGAATCTCCCCCTTTTCCAGGAAGACTCCAAGGGATGGAAAACTTCTCTCACACAGCCTAAACGCTAACAGTTTTTTCCTGAAATTAATACTGCGTTGCGGACGAACAGTAACGGTCCGAAGGCGATCGACAGGTCAGTCAGAACGCGAGCAGGTCGGTAGCGCCGAGGAGGTAGGTCGCCTCCCCCGGCCCCGCGTCTACATCCGTGGGTCGTGGATGCTCTCGAACACCGTCGGGAAGTCCGTGTCCACCGCCACGGCCAGGTTGTCCTTGGCGGAGCTGCCACCCGCCCCACCGTTGCTGGAGGAGGAGGGCAGGGTGGTGGGGCGGTACACGTCGGCGCGGGCCTGGGCGGCCACGGCGGCGGGGGCCTCGTCCTGGGACTCCTCGTCGATCAGGTCTGTCGGGCAAAAGCAAAGGGGGGCGTGACCACGCGCTGGACCTGTGTTCTCGTCGCCGTCCGTGGGCTCGCCCCCGTGATCGTCCTCGTCCGTGCCCGTCCCCATTCGCGTCCTGGTGCCCACGCACGTCCTCGTCCTCCTAGTCGTCCTTGTCCCCGTGCTCGTCCTCGTCCCCGCTCACGGCCTCCTCCCTGTGCACGCACGTCCTTGTCTTCGTGCACGTCCTCGTCCTCGTCCCCGTACTCATCCTCGTCCCCTGCACGCCCTCGTCCTCGTGCACGCCCTCGTCCAAGTGCGCGTCCTCGTCCTCATCCCCGCCCCCTCCCGCGGCCTCGTCCTCGCTCTCATCCTCCCTGCTCACCTCTGAACCTCAGGGGGCGTGTCCGGCGCATGCGCAGGAAGAACAGGAGCAGGAGCAGCGCCACCAGGATGACGGACAGCGCCGCCACGGCCCGGAACGTGTTGGTCTGCAAGCCGAAGAGAGAACGTCGTCAGCCAGTGTCCAAGTGTCCGCAGACAATGACGAAACGATATCGTAAAAAAAGTCAGAGTTTGCCTTTTTGGCATCATTTCGATATCTTATGACTCTGATATCGCCTTGCTCACTGGACGCGCAGCTCACCTCCGTGTCGTCCTCGTACACCTCCTCCCAGTCCTTTCTCACAATCAGCTCTACGTTCTCGATCTTGATGTTGGCCGGGTCGGCCGACACGGCCCGCGAGACGCACTTGTAGAAGCCGGCCTCAGACGTAGACACGCCCTGCACATAGAGCTCTTTAGCACCTTTGCAACCCTACTTTTGCAAGTGGAATTTGAGTCAACATTTTTGTTGGCACGGCCAGCAGTGGACACGTGTCCCGTGCTCACCTTGATGAAGAGCTTGCCCGTGAGCACCTCGTACTTGTACTTGTAGTCGTTGTACTCGTTGCCCGGGCCGATCACCTTGTCGTTGTGCGTCTGCCAGTACGAGAAGCGGTGGTGGTCGTCGTTGGAGGGGCACTCTAGCTCGGCCATGGCGCCGGCCGGCACCTCCTTCACCATCACGTCAGCCAGGGCCGAGCCCAGGGCCGAGCCCAGCAGGCACAGGGCGGGCAGCATGGCGGACCAGCAGTCACTCAAATTGTGGGGAAACTGGAAATAGAGGAAAACAGAGAAAGAGATGTGTGGTGCGTGGCAGCTTGCACACGAACGCCTACGAGTGACGCCGCTGCGAGAGGCCCTTCATCTGTAAATTGAAATCGCATTGAAGCTGTCTCCAACGCGATTGAGACGTCCGATGACAGGAGTCCAGTGATTTAGAGTCGCTTTTATTTGTCTGATGAGCGTGCACCACGTCGTGGACCCCCCCCCCCCCTCTTCCTCTCCTCTGGCTCCAACTACACGAACAAGAGATTTTTAAAGCAACGCCTTACTAATAAAATGTAGTTTCCCTGAAATTGAAATCGCGGGAAGGAAATGTTTCTGCCGAAAGTGGGCTGGAGCCGGGCTAGCAGGAGAGGAAGGCGGTAGGAGGAAGTGTGACTAACAGTTTATCGGCTTTCATATCCTGCCCGGCGCACACACTGAGCCTTGGATCCGTATTCGTAATCAACGACTTCCCCTTGGCCACACGTGCGAGTCGGTGACACCGTGTCACACGCTGTCACGCCGTGTCAGTGTCATACATTGTCACGTCGTGTCACATACTGTCACGCCGACTCAGTTGCACACTTTCACACCACGTCACACACGACCACGACGTGCTACTTCGCATCACTTAGGTATGCCAGCGTTCCATAGAGATCGTCCAGAAAGTACGTCCGTTTTCCTCAGATTCATTCAGCAAATTACTGTAGCTCGGCGCCTGCGAGACTCGGGGTAGGCCGACCCGCAATACACGCATGCACAACAGGTCAGATGTTGCCTACCCACCGGGCGGTATGTGCGTCAGCATAAGCTCGACTTGACAGGTGAATGACGAACGTGCTTTCTGGACGATTTCTTCACTACTTTCGTACAGCTCGCCCTTGCGACATCAGACTGGCAAACATGCACAAGTTTTTGAACTTTACAGGAGAAAAAGGCGAGAAAGCGAGCTGCACAAAAGCATGGTGGTGCTGATTCTGCACAAGCGAGGGCTCAAGTGACTCCCTTCCCGTTTTGATAAAGGCTGGTCGCAGCGCAATGGCGCATCCCAGTGCGCGCCAGGCCTCGTCGCCGCGCTCCTGGCCGCGGTCGTAGGTGTCAGACACTGGTCTTAGTGAAGAGGGCGCTTCACTCTGCTCGGGCTAAAGTAGGGGGTAAACGGGAAGCAGAACGCAAACCACGAAACCGGCAGTTGGAATGCGAATCGTCACTGTGATCGTATTAGCTGCTGGTGCCGTTGTTTCGGGACCGACCCGGAGGACTAGACCATGTCCGAGTCACGCAGAGATCGAAAATCCGACGGACGCCCCGAGATCACATCCGATATCAAGTCGTCGAACGTTTCGGTCACGCCGAGCAGGACGCGTGGACCAGCGGGTTGTCTCTTTTGCAAGCGCGCCTCTCCGACTGAAATAAAACTTGTCCCCTTGCCAGTGAGAGAGGGAGGAGGGGGGAGGTGCGGGGCGGGGCGGAGCGGGGTAGGGGAGGGGGTAGAGGATAGGACGAAGACGGAGTAGTGTCCCATCGAGGGGGAGGGGGCGAGAGAATGGAAAGGGGCTGTTTTGGAGGCGTCAGTGATGAGCGGTGCTGAAAAATGTACGGGTACTGCAATCATCGGCATAAGCTCTGAAAGCGTAAAACTAGAGTTGGGTGAGGTGTCTTGTGTCTTGTTCTTGTGGACAATTTCGAGAAGACAAGCACATTAGAAAAGAAAACGAAACCTGATTAATTGGAATAAAAAAGGTAATAGGAAAAGAATCAGTAGTCACACTTTCTTATTGCCATCTTTTTGTCGTTTCGTTGTTTCCAATTTTAATTGTCCGGAAGATGAGGCTGTACTGTTGAGGCATTTAAATACTATGAACAGAAAGTGAGTAGTCATTTTAGTTTAAGCTAAAAGACAACGATCCCAGATCGAAGTTACCCCTGCCGAATCCGTCCGAGACCGCCCATTCTAGAGACGCGCTCAATGGGTTGCCTACGCATCGGGCGCCCGGCAGTCTCTTGCAAGTCCGTGGCACACAAGGTGATCTGGGCGATACTCCACGCCTCTACGTCCCTGTTTGTAGCTACGCTACACAGTTGTAGCTACAACAGACACGGCCCCAGGCAGCTTTATCAGAACCGACTGTAGAAATAAGTCCTCTCGGCGTCTTAAAAGCTCAAGCCCCTTTCCCACCACCTAGACAAAAATTTAAAAAAAAAATAAAGGAAAGGGGAGTACTTTCCTCTTTCCTTTTTCTTGGTTCATACAACATATACCTATTTGTGCGTTTTGAAGTGCTGGGTACAACATATCAAAAGATGGCAAAACTTGTTTGGGTTCCTATCCCTCTCCCCAACTCCCTCCCCCAACCCCACCACCCGCCGCGCCGCGCGCCCCGCGCCTTCATTCGTGGAAACGTAAACAAACGTTGCAAATTGGCGTCTTCTACTCAATACCGATAATACCTAGCCAATTTTATCATAGGATTTTAATCAGAATTTTGGGGTGGACGGCGACGATTTTTTCAAAAAAAACCCAAAGGAAAAAGTGCTTGATGGTTTCCGGTCCGGACCATTGAATTGTTCTGCTCCGGTTTGTAAAGGAGGTTAGTGTGCTAGTGCAAGTTGTAGGTTATTTTTGGTGGCAGAGTAAATGATGATAGGTAAACTTGGCTCACTGTAAGCTTTATTGAATAGGTGTTGAATGGGTACACTCCTCCACTCCATGCAGTTTTTTTAAATACTGTTGTAGTTAATTTGCAAAACTGTCTAGGTTTTATCACAAATCATATATTTTGCGCTGTATTATTTTTGTGGAACAGCAAAATGTATTACTTCTAGTGGTTTTAGCTCTATTTGTGTAACCTGCTCAACAATCATGATTATCACATTGCAATGTACGTTGCAGCTAATGTGCAGCTGCCCTATCCACTACTGTTGTAATAATTGTTCGAAAGGTATATGGGAGGTGTTCACAGCCTATAGTATATGCAGATTAATTGGAAAACCATGGTCATTTATGGGGGGAGAGAAGCGGATTTAAAAGTGTGTTGTATGAGTTAATTATATGTGATTAATAGTTGATGATAGTAGAGTAATAAATGAAAGCAAGTGTTAGAAAAGTAGCACTAAAAGTATCCTTTAATCTGATTGCAGGGACACGGTTTGGAAATGTTCTTGACATCAGCAAAGAAGTCTATGGAGTCATTTATTTACCTGCGAGAATAGGTGAGTTGGCCTGACAAGTAACCAATGCTGGTCCAATTTGTCTCTGTACAGACTCTATGAGAAGCGTCCTATGGTGTGCATCAAAGGCCAGTTTCTGATAGTTTTTATGGTGCCTTGGTTTTTCCCTGGCGATTTCAATTCTTCCCCGTCAATATCCAGGCTTGATGTTTGTTAACATTAAAAATGACAATTTGGAAAATAGCTGGAATTGGTTTGGGTTGGTCGGGCAGACTCCACTTTCACTTGCTCTGTCTAAATAACATAGTGCCGACCCACTACAGCAGAGTTTTTAGATATAGCGCTTTAGGCGGCAGGCAACCCGCATTTAGTTTCTAGAGACCACCTCTTAAGACTAAAGTTTCTGTGGACAGGGGTGGTTTCTGACCCACCCAAAGGTAGTTATTTTATGGTCCCCTCGTTCACCCCTGTCGATTCCGATCCTTCTCTGTCGAAATCCGGGACCCATCAATTTTCGCTAAAAACACAAACTGTAAATTTTGCCATAAATGAAAAATTTGAAAATCGATGGAAATGGTTGGGATTGGCCCGACAGCATCCTCTTTCAATCTCTCCGTCGAAATTTCGCCGCTGGGCCATTTCAAGTGAGTTACGCCTGTTTTTCTTGGACCGGTTTGCCTGCGAGGTAGGCAGCCCATCGTACGCTGACCGCCAGATTCAAAAGACCACCCTTAAAACTCAATTTTCTCTGGAAAGGGGAGGTTTCTAGCTGAACCAAATGTCGTTTTGTGGTCCCCTGGGCCACCTCTGTCGATGTGACTACTTTTCCGTCGAAATCCGGACCCATCAATTTTCGCTAAAACACAAAGGCTATAGCCTTTGTAAATTTGGCCAAAAATGAAAAAAATGAAAATCGCTGGAAATAGTTGGGATTGGTCAGACTGAATCCTTTTTCAATCTCTGTTTCGAAGTTTCACGCCGCCGGGCCATTTTAAGTGAGATACGCCTGTTTTTGGACCGGTTCGCCTGCGAGGTAGGCAGCCCATCGTACGCTGACCGCCAGATTCAAAAGACCACCCTTAAAACTCAAGTTTCT
>NW_026267165.1:949664-957493 GCF_000697945.3 Frankliniella occidentalis
TGTTTCTGCTGGTGACTTTGGGCGACTTTGGTGACCTGAAAAAGAATGGAAAAATCTAAGTTAAATTCAAATTCAAATTATCTCAGAGTTCAACTCAAACGTGTTCTGGTCCATCTGTATCACTGTGACGCCAACTCATCGAATGAACTTTCTATGTTACAGGTGGCCAACATCTAGTCCAGACATATCCCTTTGGACAAGACCATTTTACTAAGACTGTACCATACAAATGAAATAAATAGTAGCATTACTGAAGTGACACTCTGATGATTTGCCTCCACTTTCCTCCACTAAAATCTACACACGACTACATATTTTTGGATCAAGTAATAAGCCGCATATGTGGAGTGAGCGAGCATAGAAGCAGTAAAAAGACATGACAAGGCACAAACCCAAAATAGAATTTTACCAAATATGACTGTATCGTATAATGTATTGATAATTTCTGTTAACATTACATAAAAAGTCAACTTACCAGATTCATTCCCGTGATCATGAGAAAAAGGGGCCATTTCTCATGCTGTGTACAGTGACGCCAACTCAGCATACATCGGGTGACAGCTAACGGCTGCTTAGCTGATGTCAAGCAGATGCAACTATTGGATGGTCTTCCTGCAACAGGGTAAAAGCAGAATTTTGGTCTACATATATCATGGGGACCATACCAACTCCTCCTCTGCATAACATTAACGTTTGTGCCATGCTTCAAAAGCAATGACTAAGACAAGCAGTGTTAACTCAACGTCAAATGTTCACAGGTGGAATATCATAAATATTTCTGTACTTTTAACTCTGTTTCCATATTATTTACTTTATATTTTTATCATACATTACAGAAAGAGAGCATTCAGTTGGCATGGACTAGAATATTTCTGCCTGTCTTTGAGCAGAAAAAAGGGCAAAATCAAAGAAGAGATAAAAGAAAAATATGAATCTAAACACATCATAATTAATATTTGTAAGATTTCATGAAAATAAATAAAGTAAAACTAAGCAAAATTGTAAGCCCTCATTTCTTCCAGTCTTGATTCATTTTGTCTTCCATTCCCTTTCTCAAACAGTAGTACAGCAGAAAGGTTAAAGACATTGGGGCTTCAGAATTTAATTATGCTAACTCACTAAACATGAACAAAAAATTAGAATCCCACTTGAAAAACTCAAAAATTTTGGGGACTGTATCTGAGATTAATGGCAGTTATTCCATAAAGACAGAAAATGAGTAAATGAGTAAATAATTTGAAAACATCCTCACATTACTTATTAAGAATAATTATTTCCCTCCGTACCTCTGCATCTTTATCACGAGGAGAAGCATGAGCTAGAGCTGTGAGGGTGACGGAATGAAGAGGAGGGCTACAACTACTCTCAATGGCCTTAGTTACATTCACTGCACGAACTTTATGAAAAATATCAATCAATTTTTCATTTGAGGCCATTTGAGGCTTTCATTACTCGTTCTTATTTACCAGTCCATTTCACTTTCTTGGCGGTAGGAAGAACGAGTATTGTTCTCAGTGCCCTGTCACCCTTGAACTGTTTGTAGTACTTTCATCTCAGAACACATAACACCTACAGATATGATAGTAGTACGATTGTAGAGCGGAGATGGTGGTCTTACTTAAAGCAATGAACTTTTGTTTCATGTTTAATGGTATTATTTTGAGCACTCTTATTTTGCGAGTTTTCATTCTCTCTAGATCCAACACCTTTGGCTAAACACCAAATATCAACAGCCTGATAGAAGTGAAACAGAAGATATTTTGGACATGAATTTAGATTTGCCTTGGAGAAAAGTCAAAAAAAGTTTGGTACATAGTAGTAAATTCAAAGTGAGGTTATGTAAATAAGTTTGTGTATGAGACTTATCACGTTTGCGTTCTTCCTCATCTAGGCATAGAAAGAGGCGTCCCTATGACACTATATTGACAAATCTATAATTTAAGAAGACGAACTAGAACAAACAGAAAATAACAACAGCAGTTTCTTACCTCCGCGAAGTCACACAAGCAACCAAAACCAAAAGCTCCATTTCGCAGGCAACAGTGTGTGCGCACGCAGTAGTCTCGTTGAAGGGTGTATGGTCCACATAGGTCGGCGAGAGTAAGGCGAGGGCGAGAGCAGTGTGCTAGCATGGGGTATCGCCGCTCAGGCGCTGAGGGTAGGCCACCATCTCCACACAGACACTTGGCGGGCGGGCCTACCCGACGTGCCGCAGGCGCGGTTCGTCTTGTCTCAGATTAGAAGACACACGTTTAAAGAAAAATGCTACAATTTTGTAATTCAGTAGATTGTAGCGTGCAATTTACAAAATTTCTGAGTGGTAAAAGAAACACAGTTGCGTTTCACCCGCCCCCTTTCGTTGAGTGCCGACGTCGTAGTAGTTACGCCAGCGCCGTGTCAATGAGGGATCATAGGTTCGAATACTGGGAGCTTCTCTGGTTTTCTTCCGTTACCGACTAGACTCGCGCACCACAACTCTTACACTGCAGCCAGCCTACATCGTGGTGTCGTAGCCACAGCTCGTTGAGTGTGGCACCAGAGATTCGACAGTCGGTTCGGGTAAAGCTGCTTGTGGCCTTGTCGGTTGTAGCAGCTGGTGTAGCTCCAAACAGGGGCGTTCACTGAACAAAACCCCTGCCTGTAGGCAACCGACAGAACGTCACTCTCGCCGTCAGGAGGGCTAAGGCTTTTGCAATCAAAATGTTGTCTATTTCGCCACTCTTTGAACCTCGGTATATCCCCGACCAGTAAACATCTACTTACCACCAAAATATTAAAAGAAGAAACGACACTCAACTGCCTTCACGATCCGTTACCCCTCTCTATTAGCTGTGTAGATGGGTATATGAGCTTTGCCTCGGCCTCGGGAAACAAACGGGAAATTTAGGCGCATTTATGAAACTATGACAGTTTATTTGACAAGAAGGTACTTCAGCACCGCGCATAAGTCTACGACAAAAACTATAGCAAATGATAAAAAGTGACTTTTTCAACAAAACAAAATGCTAAAATGGCTTGATAACAGGTGCAATATGAGTGTTTTGGCAGTTGGATGAGGACATTAACATACACTTTTAAAAAGACATAACTTATTATTTACACTTACACTATCTCTACAACTTAAAATTTACCGCCACGTTCCAAAATCATATTTTTCAACAATACTGAGGTGGATATAATTGCAACAATGGTTGATAGACACTCGAGGAACTATCTTAAATTTATTTTCATCCCCCACTTCTGAATTAACAATCAACAACTTGGTATCCCCGTGTAACGGAAAATATATCTCGTGGCACACTAGTAACAATCCCGCAGACGTTAAAAATAAGTGCTGAAACTAATTTGAAAATGAAGGCAGAAAACGTCAAACTTAAGGGCCCGCGCGTTACAAAGAACCATGGCCAAGTTCAAATGAAAATTACAAGCACGCCTTGCCTTGCCATTCATCAAGTCCCGGGTAAGGGATAGGCTAGGCCATGTCTCAGAGAGACACGTAACTTCGAGCTTTCGACTTGGCTTTCGATCGCGTCGCTCGGCCTCCTCTCTGAGGAGAGCGCGCCCTTTATTCTTTTGCCAGGCAAAACATTTCATTCGGCTTTCGCTGTGCGATAGTGCCTCAGACTGACGCAACCGCCGCGCCAGCTGTGGCGGCTTCCCTCCGCAGTAGGATCAAATGGTCTGATGTCACTTGGCAAGGACGCCGCTCGCAGGCGCCTCTCGCCCTCGAAAAAGCGAAACCGAAAAGACTGACAAAAGTAAGAAATCTGCACTTCCATTCAAGAGCACCTATAAGGACACTGGTATGATGCCTTTATATAGACTAGACAAGGTAATTATTGTCTAGTATCTGCGTGGTAAGCGCGGTTTGACCAGAAATGTATTTATAGACTGCGCTGGTAACAAAAAGACGAAGACAGTTGCTTCCCTGAGTTGAACTACTTCGTAAACACGAAGACTTCAACAGTCGACTAGCGAGACCGAACAGACTAAAACAAACGGGTTTCTTCCAAAAGCTCCCAATGTTAACTCTTACAATATAGAACACTGAAACAATAATTTTCTAGACATCGGGTAAAAATTAACAAGTCAGTAGGCGCCTGTTAGACATGTACTTATGACATTGAAAAGACTGATGTCAACAATTGCGCCGAAGGTATTATCGAACTCGAAAACCCCATAGTTATGCAATTACATTTTGTACTCATTTTTGTTGGTGCTGTACATATTATGTGACTCGCACCTCATCACTACAATCATTACACTACATGGAAAATCCTATCAGAAGATAGAAGGGATGTAGATTAGATACAAAATATCCGAGCAACAGAGCAGTGGCCAGTACAGTAATTCGGACAGTTCAGTAGGGCACAATCCAAACATGTATTTGGTGATTCTAGGTACTGTTAAAACTTTTAATTGGGATTTGGGGGGAGGCCTCTTAAAATATTTTGAAGAGTGCACAGCGCATCAAGGTCAACGTAAGAAAAAATACCGAAAGAGATTAACGTTATCACACACTATTTAGCTGAGCATCCACAAGCAAAAATCACCTGCATCAATATTTAAAACTAACATCACTTTGTACAGGAATGTTTTGTAAGAGTTACTGAAATCCCTGTGTAAAACGTGTTTAAGATTGGACCGCATTTGAGAGCGCTCCTGAGCTTTGGACACGATGTTAGATATTACCAAAATATAAACAACAACCGAACACACAAACAAAAAGGACAGACACAAGACGGTCTGATGGTGGGACAGGTTTGGGCCGCGGCTCGGGTCGCTCAGCTCCCCGCATCGGCCGAATGTTGTTGGTGTTGTCGTTTTTTTTTTCTTTCCAATTTGGCAGGGGTAGTTGTATTTGCCGGCCGAACCGCCATCACAGACAATCATCATAGAGACATACATATAAAAGTTTACATTAAATTACATGGTGACAGAGCCTCCCTCCAGTGAGAAACATCCCACGTCGATGCGATGTCGGTCAGACATCGAAAGTCGAAATGACGTCGACATTTAGACCACAGCGGGCGTACAAACCAGTATGAAATGACATTTTGAACGATATCAATGGGAAAACGAAACGAGGTCCTAAGTGCCGCGCTGAAATCGAAACGACGCGAGGTAAAGACGACTGTGACATCGTTTCGACATCTTTTCGATGTCCTCCCGAAATCCATTTCTGACTGGGGGTTGATGGACATGCATTCGACGTCTAGCGGCAAAGGCTTCTCACTGGGCCTCCAGGGCACGCCCCCTCCTCCGGGAGCAGGCGGTGGTGGTCGCGGCAGCGGAGTCCACGGCGTCTCACAACGTCCTCGCGCACTCACACTGAACAAGTCTTGGCTCTGGGTCCCCTAACGGCCCCGCCCGCGGCCCCCTCACCCCCGGGGTCATACCCCCAGGTCCATGTCGGGGCCGACGAGACAGTCTTCCACGGAGATGTCGTCCGGGTCGCTGACGCCGTCCGGCGACGACAGGTGTGCGGAGAGCATGGGGTCCCCCGTGACGGGGTGGTCGTCCTCCATCAGGTCGTCCAGGGCCGCGGAGCTCAGCGTGATCGCGGCCTCCGTCACCACGTCGGGCATCTGGAAGGTAAAGCGTAAAAGTGTAAAGCCACACACTGTCAAAAATATCTGCGTAAATTTACGACATTCGCTGTGATTTTTATGTACAGGAAATATGTTGTTGATTTGCTATAGCCTTATTCTTGTCGATCAGTCGAAAGTCCATACGAAGTGCTTGTAAATTTACAATTTATAATTGCAATTTTACGACACACATATGCAGGGAAAATTTTCCCGTAACCTACGACTATAGTCGTACTTTCAAAAGTAGATGGGATAATTTTAACGTGCAAAGCACACACCTTGTGCAGATGAGACGAGTCCTGCAGGTACGAGGTGGGGGTGGACTGCCAGCTGCAGTCGCTGTACTGCAGGCCGTGGCTTCTCGCGAGGTTCTCCAGTTCCTAAAAAAAAAGAAGAGAAGAGTGTGAGGATCGTGACCGGTGGAAACTGGTGGTGCGTGGAGGACTTCCCCGCGGGCGTCCGCGCGGGGTATCGACGCTGCCCGCCGCGGGCGCGGGGTATATCGATCCACCTACCTGGACTCGGTGAGCCAGCCTTCTGTTTTGGGTCTCCAGCAGCTTCTGCCGCGTCTCGGACTGCTTGAGACGCTGCACCTCGTGCTTCAGGACCTTGATGTAGTCCACCGAGGACTTGAGGATGGTGCCCTTGTTGGGCCGCAGGTCGCGCACCACCTCGTAGTACCTGCAGGCAACACGCGTGTAAGTAAAGAGAAGGTGTGAGCGTCCTCGGGCCGACCGACGGGGACCTGGGCGATGAGGGAGAATGTGCAAATAGTGAAAAATGAGTACGAACTACGAAAGATAATTGGCGAAACTAAAAGCTGACGTACTTTCGGTAACAAAACAGACAAATGTTCATATGAAAATCGTATTGAAACTTACGGGTCGTTGGTCCTCGGCAGGAGCGTCCCTAACTCCTTTATGCGGTCGTTTATGTTGAACCTCCGCCGGCGCTCGACTGTGGGGGAAAAGAAAATAAGTTAGCGAGGCGTCAGATTCACGTATTCGAAATTGGAGCGCGCGGTGGGCGCGCGGCGCGCCAAGGCTAGGTACGTTTCGGTTCCCACTGCGCGGAAGGGGGTAACGGGGGGGATTCTCCCAGCGCCGTCGTGTAAGTTTGAGGCCAGAGGAAGCAGTTTGAGAGCGTTTTTCCGCTTGCAGTGCAGTCCCCGGCCGGGCCGGCCGCGGTGGGCCCGGACCGCCGGGCGGCTCCGGGCGGCCACACGCTGCACGGGGACTCACCGCGGAAACGTCTGTCATGTCCAGCAGACAGCCAAATTGCTGCCGCACATTGTCGCAGGAGCAGCAATACACTCAAGGTTAATATCGAAAATAAACACTTTCCTCTCTAGTTGCAAATCAGAGAAATTTTATGTCGAGTCACTGTTTGGCGAGCGAACGATGTGCGCCCATGTGCGCTATACGCTAGACGCGAGTTTTTCGGTCGGGTGCTCGGTCGGGTGCGCGCGAGGGCGAAGGGATTGGTCATTCCTCGTACACACGCCATGACACACAAAACTCCCTATGATTGGCTAGTAATGGGATGGGAGATGGGAGGCATTTAAAAATACTGCTTCGTATGGAAATACGGAGGAAACAAAGAGTGTTTTTTTTATGATTAGTCGTGAATAGTACACAAGTAGTTAGTTATTGGAACCCGTGGATGAGGAGGGGGGGGGGATGCCTTTGACGGTGACTTTACGTACTCATGTTGTGGTTGTCCTTCTTCTGCCGGTCCTTGGCGATGGCGTTGATCTCCGCGTCGCTGAGGTGCTGCGGCTCCTGCTTGACCGACGAGAGCGGCACGTCGGAGAGGGAGAGGTCCATGTCCGGGCAGGAGCCAGGCCTCCGCAGCCCCAGCAGGCTGTACACGCTGTCCGTGTCATCCTGGTCGACAAGTGCACGATCAAGCCAGGCAATCTCGCGTTTTGCTTTGGTGTTGGGAAAACTTTTAGACTCTTTTCGTTATGGTTTAAATATGCCATGCTGAACAGGTTTGCGGTTGCTGTACCTGCAGGTCCAGAGAAAGGTCGGCAGCGCTGTCAGCGAGTTTAATCTTCTCCTCTAGGGTCGCCGCATCGCAGGACAGAAAATCGTCCAGGACGTCCACGTCAGCCTGGAACAAAGCAAACATTTCATAAGCAAAACCCTTTTTCCGAGCATCATACGTTCCAATACGTGCGGTTTGGTTTGTGATACATGCGGTAGACATTAAACCTTTCGAGAGAGTCGGGGCCGT
>NW_026267165.1:957543-959410 GCF_000697945.3 Frankliniella occidentalis
GGGTAGGCAACGCGGCCGCACGCATACGGGGCGCGGTGCCTACCTCCGGGCGGCCGCCGCCTGAGCGGGCGAGCGGGATAGCAGGGAGGTCTCGGGGAGCACGGGGGGTTTTCATTGCCATTACGATCATGAGGGCTGAATTATGGAGTTTGACTTTTCAGAATCTTGTCAGAAATAAGGAATAATCGTCACAGGCAACACAGACTGGCCTGGCCGTTGTCTGGCCGGCAAAAATAAAAAAAAAAATCAGCGTGGCAGCGTGTCAATTGACTCACAGCAGTGCCGTGTAGAGCAGGTGCCCCCTCTCCTCCCGGCGAGCCCGACGACGGGGGGCATCCTGCATTTTCACGACTCGTCATATACCGCCATTTTCACTCATTACCATTAGTCCTGATCGTGGACCGAAAAAAAAATTCACCATCAAACCAATACCACGGCCAAAACAATTGCCGCATCCGGTACCCTCCCCTTTCCCCACCTCCTCCCGACCCGTGCGATCTGCAACAGTTAGACCTCTAATCCTAATTGTCATCCTCATGGTGATTGCCTTGTAGTCGCCAGGCCAAGCCGGGCTCGAGCCCCGGCACTCTTCACACCTCACTTATCGCACACTGCAATTTTTCTCTTACAGAGATATTAAAATTGAGGTCAAATTAATGGGAATGGGATGGGGGGGGGGATCCCGCCTTCCGATTGGAAATCCTTGACTTGCCAACGCCTTCAGTGATCCTCAAAGAGATTTGAGATTAATTGAGATGAATCGAACACGTGCACGCCGGCCTCGCCACCGCCGTGGAAGCCGGAATGAATGCAGGCGGCGCTGACTAACAGGTTGGGTGCGGCGTGACCACTAAGTGGCCACGCTGAGGGGAGGATGGGTCGATTCCTCCTCCACACCTTCCCGAGCAACCGCGAGCACAACAAGTACCACCACCACCACCACTTCCCTCATTTTCTCCCGTTCTATACTATACTTCCGGTTTTAAGCAGCAGCAGCACATGCAGCGCTGAGGCTGCCGAACACTTTTCTCGCGACGCGCTGCTCGTCCGGCGGCCGGTGGTGCCTTCTTGATTTACAGACCAGAGCGCACCGAGTGGCAGGAGGGGGCGCCGTCAAGCGGCCGACGAGATTTACAGACGGGCGGCACACTGTTGTTGATTTTCACCGGCTTTGCGCAGGAAACGGACGGACGGACGGACGGCGGCATGCGGTGGTATCGCAGGCGGCCGTTGCGATCTCCTTGGCCGAGGTTACTAGCTCAAGCTCGCCTCCTCCGCTCGCCGCCGCCGCACTCCAGTAGTAGTAAGAGACTTTGGAGTTGTTATTATTTTTACACCGCGCGCGGCGAGCGGAATGGGTTTTCTAATATTCCCCCCGAGCACTCTGTGCGAAAGTGTGTCGGATCATAAATGGGGGGGGGGGGAGGAGGTGGAGGTAAAAAATGAAAACAGCAAAAGTGTTTTCGCGGGGCGGGAACACGACAAGATCTTCCGGAAAGAAGGCTGTGGCGGTATATGGTACGGGGGGCCGTCTGTGTTCACAGTGCACCCATTGCAATTATCACTGGTCGCAAAGCCAGGAGGACGGGGCCCGACGCGCCGGAGGGGATGGTGGTTGGTGGTGTGTGTGAGGCGCTTGCGCCATCCGCACAGTACCCGCGCGCAGCACACAGAGAACACAAGGGATCCGTCCGTCCGCCCGTCCAGCTGCCCCGCCGCCCGCCCGTCTGTCTGTCCGTGATAAAGCGGGGTCTTATCTCGAGATGAGATGTGTCTATAAATCAGAGCCGGCGCCAGGTAGGCGTTGCGCCAGCGGGCTCCGAGGCGCTGCGTATGAGGAGCTTCGGCGGCACCGGCAGGGCACTGG
>NW_026267165.1:959460-962473 GCF_000697945.3 Frankliniella occidentalis
GCGCACAGAGAACACAAGGGATCCGTCCGTCCGCCCGTCCAGCGCCGCCCGCCCGCCCGTCTGTCCGTGATAAAGCGGGGTCTTATCTCGAGATGAGATGTGTCTATAAATCAGAGCCGGCGCCAGGTAGGCGTTGCGCCAGCGGGCTGCGAGCGAGGCGCTGCGTATGAGGAGCTTCGGCGTCACCGGCAGGGCACTGGGATCCCCTACATAGGGGAGATCCCACTCCTCATCCTGCCCCCTCCTCCTCCCGGGCGTGGCGTTTTCACGACTCTTCGCAACGACTATACTGGATCGTGACACCGCCCTGACCCCAAATCCCCATAGGCAACGTGGTCTTTGACACGTCGGTGGTGGCTGCTCCTGGGCTTATCGCTAACTACTCGCAAGATTGTAAGCGGCCCCGCAGGAACGCTTCAGGTGTGTGTTGGAGACAGCCAGACAGCCAGACAGCCAGACAGACAGACAGACAGACAGACGGACGGAGAGGCAGGCAGACGAACAGACAGAGGCGGCAGCGCACGCCCGCCGCTGCCCGGCCGCCCATAACCTTCAAACTTGGCGCGCGGGCGGCGCTCGCTTCGGGCCCGTTCGTCTCCTGTGCGTCGCGTGCCACGACGCGTGCATCAAATTGCCTGGGGACGCCAAGTTTAGCTTTGAAAGTTACCTAATACACTGGAAAATTGACGTGCGCTCCGCGGCGGTGGCGGCGGCGCGGGGCGGCTAGCGCTGACTCAGCCAGCCGGACCCCATACCGATAGTAGCGAGTGCGAGCGAGAGCGCTGCCCGGCGCTCGCCCCGCCGTGTGGATGCGAGCGAGATCGCTGCACTGGCTGCACAGCCCTCGGCCCCACCGTGAAAGAACGAGCAAGGGCGCTGCGCTCGGCCAGCGTTCTCCCCGCGAGGCGGCGGCAGCAGCGAGAGCGCCCAATGGGTAGGCAACGCGGCCGCACGCATACGGGGCGCGGTGCCTACCTCCGGGCGGCCGCCGCCTGAGCGGGCGAGCGGGATAGCAGGGAGGTCTCGGGGAGCACGGGGGGTTTTCATTGCCATTACGATCATGAGGGCTGAATTATGGAGTTTGACTTTTCAGAATCTTGTCAGAAATAAGGAATAATCGTCACAGGCAACACAGACTGGCCTGGCCGTTGTCTGGCCGGCAAAAATAAAAAAAAAAATCAGCGTGGCAGCGTGTCAATTGACTCACAGCAGTGCCGTGTAGAGCAGGTGCCCCCTCTCCTCCCGGCGAGCCCGACGACGGGGGGCATCCTGCATTTTCACGACTCGTCATATACCGCCATTTTCACTCATTACCATTAGTCCTGATCGTGGACCGAAAAAAAATTTCACCATCAAACCAATACCACGGCCAAAACAATTGCCGCATCCGGTAGAGCGACAGCAGCCTCCCCCCCTCCCCATCCCCCCTCCGTCCTAGGTTCGCGTGAAACCGGATGGGGAACTCGGCGGCTGCATGCCGGCCGACACTGGAAAGCGAAATTCGCCTCACTGTTTACGTATTTATGATTAGGCGTGTTGTTTCGCTCGCGCCTTTCTTGCAAATCTCGCGCATATATAGGTCTCCTTTTGCTGGGTGGGAGGTAAACCGCATTCGTAGCTGGTCCTGCCGGAGCTCGAGATGATGAGATGAAAGACACTGAGGGAGACGATAAGAACTATAGGACCCGGACCGGCTCCATACTGAACTCTGAACTGCCAGGACGGCCGGGCCAGCACGCTGCCCCCCGGCCCCCGCCAACGTCGGCCCGTTTCCCTCGCAGTGTACTTTATTGACAGATAATTTGACGACCACACACGAGCGGGATTTCCGTGAGAACGTCGCTGTGTTTTGCGCTGCCTAGCCCCGGCGGCGCGGCTCTCGCGGCGCGCGGCGGCGGCACTTGCGGGGCACGCGTCCTTCACCTCCACGACGGGCGCGTCCTCCTGGGAGGCCTTCAGGGCTCGGCCACGGGCTCGGCCACGGGCTCGGCCAGCTCGGCCACACGGGCTCGGCCACGGGCTCGGCCACGGGCTCGGCCACGGGCTCGGCCAGCTCGGCCACACGGGCTCGGCCACACGGGCTCGGCCACGGACTCTACCACGGACTCTGCCACAGGCTCGGCCACGAGCTCGGCCACGCACTGCTGGAGGGCGCGCGCGGAGCAGCGAGCAGAGCCCAGCCACAGCGCCGTCCCTCTATTGGTGACAATCACGGACAATCATTAAGACGGGGGCAGCGCCGAGCCACGCCACGCCAAGCTATGCCAGCCAGCTGTCGATGCACATGGCGGGCAGACGCGGGCCAATGCGTGTCACACGTATCACTACTTCCTTTTGGATGGAAAAAAATAATTGATACATGGAATAATAACTGGAAATATATTAGCAAGGCAGAGACGTTACTGGGCAGTGGACAGAGGTGGACAAGACTGACAAAACACAGGCAGACTGACTGACTGACTTACTGACTGACTGACTGACTGACTGACTGACCGACTGACAGCCTGACAGCCTGACAGACTGGCAGACTGACAGACTGACTGGCAGACTTACAGACAGACCGACTGACAGACTGACTGACTGACTGACTGACTGACTGACTGACTTACTGACTGACTTACTGACTGACTGACTGGCAGACAGACAGACAGACAGACAGACAGACAGACAGACAGACAGACAGACAGACAGACAGACAGACAGACAGACGGGCGGACGGACGGAAGGATGAACTGGACCGACGGGCATAACAGCGGCGCTCTTAAAGACAGTTATGGAGGCCATCTGCGACACCACTACTGAAGACTCCGTACTCATTAAGGGGGACACTTTTATCCAGAAGTCGCCTTTGAAAGACGTTGCGTCCTTCAGTTACTCCCGACTCCCGGATGATGCCAAAAATGAGGTCTAATGTAAGAGGACTGGGAATCCGCACTTTTGTTTTGTTTTGGTGGACTAGCGGTCGTCGAGCAGCACCACACAGTTGTACCGGAACATGGGCGCACCCGACGGC
>NW_026267165.1:962826-963664 GCF_000697945.3 Frankliniella occidentalis
TCTCTCTCTCTCTCCGTACGCAACGCGGCCAGGCCAAACAGTGCGCCATCGCGTCACGGCCTAGCCCCGCTGAGGCCCGACTCGGTAGCGGCAAAGACCGACTAACTAATCTAAATAGAGGGGGGTACAGCTTCCCATCCCATTCGTCGTGTGTTCGGGCTCGCCAATATGCCTCACCCTGCTCTCTAGAAACACAGCCGAAATGACGCTGTGATTTTTTTCAGCGGTAAAACAAGGATGCTGTGACGTCTTCCTTTTCCTAGATATCGTCTGCTGGCCCGCGCCAAGTAGTACCAGCAGCCGCTACAGTGCCGTGCGGGTGGGATCCAAAGTTTCCGCGCAGCCGCGGAGAAGATGATCGCTTCTGGATAATGCAGGATAATGCTCTCTCACGCTCCTGAGAACGCGGATGGTCGATGGTCTGGTAAGGGGGGGGACCCTGAAAGTGGGTCACAGACTACTCTCCAGATGATGGCGTAACGATTTACGGCACGGTGAGTGTGTTTTGAGTGTGAGTGCCTGCCTGACCTGCTCGATGTCCTGCGCGATTTTTATCGCTGGGCTCCGAAACAGCTTTGAAGGAAGGAAACGACAAAAACAAGGAAGATGAAAATACTGAGCTGTAACACACAGACACATGTACCACGAAGCGAAACGAAGACTGACTGGTATCCGCAGAGCTATACTACCCCATCTTATTTATCCCTCGCTCTTCCTCTATCCTAGCTGTCCTGTCCACCTGTCCATGCACCGCATCGGCGATACTCGGTCGCGCACACACACACACACACACACACACACAGGGTAGGCAACGCGGCCGCACGCATACGGGGCGCGG
>NW_026267165.1:963723-965981 GCF_000697945.3 Frankliniella occidentalis
GGACTGGGAATCCGCACTTTTGTTTTGTTTTGGTGGACTAGCGGTCGTCGAGCAGCACCACACAGTTGTACCGGAACATGGGCGCACCCGACGGCACCCAAGGACGATACACTGCCAGAAAAGAAGATGGGCGACCGGCGAAACACGGAATTTGAAATGCCTGAAGACCCTGAAAGTGGGTCACAGACTACTCTCCAGATGATGGCGTAACGATTTACGGCACGGTGAGTGTGTTTTGAGTGTGAGTGCCTGTCTGACCTGCTCGATGTCCTGCGCGATTTTTATCGCTGGGCTCCGAAAACAGCTTTGAAGGAAGGAAACGACAAAAAAAAAGAAGATGAAAATACTGAGTTGTAACACACAGACACATATACCACGAAGCGAAACGAAGACTGACTGGTACCCAAAGAGCTATACTACCCCATCTTATTTATCCCCCTCTCTTCCTCTATCCTAGCTGTCCTGTCCACCTGTCCATGCACCGCATCGGCGATACTCGGTCGCACACACACACACACACATGCGCGCGCGCGCGCAGCCACACACCGCCGCACGCGAGCAAAATCATGAATGGGCCAGCCGCATGAATGAATGGGGCCCGTGTGAGTGCATGTGTGTGTGTGTGTGTGTGTGTGTGTGTGTGTGAGTGCATGTGTGTGTGTGTGCCTGTGACTGGGTGTGCATTGTAGCGGAACGGCGTTTACTGCGTCAAATATGGCAGCCAGCCACTACTGCTGCATCGGGCTCCGCTCGCTGCTCCGCTGTGGGTCGCCGCTCGGACCGACATGCAGCGGCCAGGCGGGTCCGGATGGTACCATCCATCAGCCGTATGGAGATGACCAAAGTACTCGTCCACTCCTGGTCGAGCAACTGCGCTCCTAGTACCTATAGGTACTGGCACTATAGTATACAGTAGTGTTTTACACAGTCCAACCGTTTACTTTAAAGTAGACTGTGGGAATTCATAAACTTTTTGTCCGTGGCTTATGAATTGCCCTGATGAGTCCCTGAGCGTGCTCTTCTTATGCATTTTAGACAGTGCCCAGCACTGTAAATTGCTTACGAACTATAGGTTCGTAATGCAAACCAAAACGTTCGTAGCTTACGAAGGATTTTGAAGCGTTGTATTACGAACTAATTGTTCGTAAGCTTACGAACAAAAAGTTCGTAATGCAAACCGATTGTTCGTAAGACCCGTCTAGCCTTACAAACAATCGCTTTGCAATACGAACAATTTCTTTGCAATACAAAGAACGAAAATTGTTCGTAACGTTGCAAAGTATTTAGTTCGTAAGCTTTTTACAGTGAGTGGCTGTCTCTACCCGTAGGTAAGTCAGCTCCAGTCGTCAGTTTGTTTTTAATACACAAGTATGAACAAATTCTTTCATCTGGCTTATGAAAAAAATGCGTAACCAGGGCACGCACAGGGAAATTCATAAGCTGTCAACAAAAAAGTTAATATTTTAACGTATATGATACAGCACAATACACAAAACGGCATGGGTAAAAACGCAAAAAAATATTTCGTCCGAAATCATAATAATGATGGGAGGTGAGCGAGCCCGCGTTTCGTTCAAACAGAACTACGCGCTCCGATTTGTTTCGCGATGAGTGATGATGATGCGAAAGTGTTTCTGTCGTCTCATCACTCAATGCCCTGACTCTGCGAGTGATTGTGATAGGTTCGTCGTTCGGGACCCGCTCCGGATACGTTGAGGAAGATGAGCAAGGCCACAACTACTTATGGTCTCAAGGACATCCAAGGCCTTTCGTAATTCGTTAGTGTTACATTTTACAGCAATCCTTCCACTATACACCGTACAAGGAATATAAAGACCGCTCATTCATAATGTAATACAAAGCGTCGTACTGAAAAATAAAAATTACGAGGAAAATTAATCACTACGATACACTCGATTTTTATTAAAGGTCCTATAGCGGCGCCATTGAGATTTTTCAACCGGAGCTGACCTGATAGCAGTTGAAATGCCAGGGCGAGTGGTCGCATTCATAAATACCCCAGGACGGGCAGGTCCGGAGTAGTGATCAGCGTCTGTGTACGCGCCGCGCATAAATGCATGTCGTCCGCCGGGACACAAATCAGAGCGCCGGGGGAGTGGCGGGGCGGGGCGTGGCGGGGCGGGCGGGGCGGTGCCGAGCGTGGCGTGGCACGGCCGTGTACGTACCAGTGCCACCACGAGTCGGCGCCCGGCGCCCCTCGCCACCTTCCTTCACGACACCCTTGCGAGCAGCCCGTA
>NW_026267165.1:967151-967749 GCF_000697945.3 Frankliniella occidentalis
GGGGGGGGGGGGAAGATGGGGTGGCGTCAGCAGCGAAAAAACAAACAGATTTAGCTGTATAGTTAAACCATCCTAAACTGATGGCTAAATGAGGGATAACTTATTATTCAGCAATGCAGCGAAAAGTTTAGATCGATTTGGCCACATAGCTAAATTTTTAGCTACACAGCTGACTTTTTTCCGAAAAAGCTAAATTTGTTGTTCATGGACAAATTTTTGGTAGCCTTTTAGCTAAACAAAACACCGTGAGTTATCCTCTTTGGCTACTGCTTAGATATATAGCTAATCTGTTTTGTTTTTTTCCGTTCAACGGCACGAGCAACAACCAACTACCAACCATCAATGATCAACGAACGCCTTAGCCAGGCCTTAGCCAGCCAATTCGGCGTCGAGAGTCAATATGCCTCTCCGGCGTCTGGCGGTGCGTCCCAGGAATAGGGACAACAAGTTCGGGGAACTGCCGCGCCGGCGGGAGGCGCGCGGAGGTCGCCCGGCCGGCCCGGCCCCGCCAAGTTTAAATGATAGGATTAGCGCGGTAATAGGGCCGATCGGCACAACATCGGGGCCGGCGGGACTAAGGCGGGCCTAAAGGCGGGCC
>NW_026267165.1:968357-975578 GCF_000697945.3 Frankliniella occidentalis
GAGGTGGGCGGGTTCGAAAACCGGCCTGGTTACGGTGTGACGCGATGCCTTTTAAAACGAATTCGTCTCAATGCGGCCCGCTGGGCTGCGTGAGAGAGTGAGAGTGTTTTTGAGAGAGAGAGAGCGAGAGACAGAGAGAGAGAGAGAGAGAGAGAGAGAGAGAGAGAGAGAGACCCTTCGGCTTGCATAGCCCTGCATGACGCTGCGGTTCTCCCCCTCCCCTCCCCCCCGCCTCGCACACAGGTGCAATATGAACGTCCACGACGCCGCCGCGTCCACGTTGCAGTGGACCTGTCGCTCGACCTGTCGTCTTGACACAACTCGGCGGCGCCGAGGCCGCGCCGCGTCCCGCGCGTCGGAAAACATTATCTTGCTGCCCACCGAGAGTGTCGCGCCTGCGCGGCGGGGCAGCAGCAGCAGCAGAGCAGGCCGACAACAGACCCGTCGGCCCGACACACAGACCGACGGGTTTGTCACGCCCAGGAGCATATGGCGCAGCATGGGCATCAGCAGGAGGCGAGCCCGGGAGCGCCACCGAGGTGCGCGAGTACCCGCGGGTAGTGGCGAGGGGCGGGGCGGGCGTGTCGGCAGCACGGCGGATAATCACGCCCTCGCTTGGGCAGACACGCGCCCCGCGGCCCCACCGGGCCAAGGAGGAATAGACGAAACGAAAATTTACACCAATTCATCTTCAATTATTCATAAATTGTGATTGGGCGGCAAACCATCGAAACAATACACCCGCGACAAGTACACAATTGAAGTAAAACTCGGTAAAAGTTAAACTACTCCCGTTGCTTCCCCCTCCCGGGTCAGACTAGGCGCCAGGCCAGCACCACGGCTGGCCAAGAAGTAACTTCTCATCTCAATCATCGGGTCACTTTGAAGAGATCTTCGTTCGTTAAGAGCGGTTTACGCGGCCATTTTTCAGGTATGCAACGACGTTGCAAGAAGTGTTCAACTACACATTTGTTATATTTATGGCTGACTGGAACCGAAATTGCATGTGCCAATATGGGAGCTATGGGATAGCATCTAGAAAGTAAGTCTGCCATTTGGAGTTACGAAACAGCCCAGTTTAGACTGGAAGCTCTCATAGCGCCTGATCGGTAGGCAACATCTTGCCCTGCAGTGCACACGAGCACTGATGGGTGGCCTACCCTGATTTTCACAGGCGCTGAGCTCCTTATCCCGAACGAGTCTGAGTCGGTCGTACCTCCTGGACGATCTCTGTGGTGGTGGGTGGTGGGTAGAGTTCGTCTTTTAGGAAGCTAGGCTTACTACTCCCGGTCGTGTGAACAAGCGTGGTGCCTATGCCCACGGGGGCCACGTGGACGTAGGGGACGGAAACATCTTTTACCGAAAATATTTTTGGCACGGTTCCGAACGTTTCGCTCCATTTTTGAGTCGCACTACATGCATGCAACTCGTTAACTGTCGTCGCAGGAAATCCCCCCCCCTTCTTCCCCTTCCCCCGTCTCAATCCCCCTCTCCCCTTCATCTCTCTGTGTCTTACGTCTTTCTCTCTCTCTCTCCGTACGCAACGCGGCCAGGCCAAACAGTGCGCCATCGCGTCACGGCCTAGCCCTGCTGAGGCCTGACTCGGTAGCGGCAAAGACCGACTAACTAATCTAAATAGATACAAACCAGAACACATAGTAACAGAGTCCACAACGAAACAAACACCAACGTGGTAAATTCTCGGCAAACTAGGCGATAACGGCTGTCAGCGCTCTGCAGAGGGGAGTGGCGTAGAGGCGAGAACAGGAGCGAGAGAGAGGAGAGGACAGGAGAGAGAGAGGGGGGGAGAGGACAGGACAGAGAGGAGAGGGCAGGAGACAGAGAGGAGAGGAGACAGAGAGGAGAGGACAGGAGAGAGAGGGGGGGAGACAGGCAGGAGAGAGAGAGGGAAGAAAGACAGGAGAGAGAAGATGGCAAGGGAGGGGTGCGCGACAAGGCAGCGCCAGGCGGCAGCACCTGTTACTGTTCGAACAATGTGGACTAAATGACGAAAGGGTCCTTCCGTGGCACACCCAGTAGTCCCGGTGCATAATGGTGCGTTGCTCTCGGTGGCTTATTTGCCGCGTGTGCGGTTTTTTCCGAAGCTGCATGTGAGAAACGAAATTTATTTCGGACGCGCGGGAAAGAGAGAAACGAAGGGGCCCATGTTACACGAAAAAAAAAAGAATTAGCTTAATTAGCTAACGCATTCTCTAATATGGCCTTAGATTAGAATATCAGCTCTCCTAGCTAATTGTTAGCTAAGAAAGTTAAAAAATTAGCCATGACAAAATAAAGCAACTAGCTGTGAAAGCTAATTTGTTAGCGAATGCATTAGCCAATTTAGCTAATTCCTTTTTTTTTCGTGATACCGCCCAGCTGTCGGGTCTCTTGACGTGCCCGAGCGCGTGGCCTCGTGTGCGAAAACATATCGAGCGTCCTTCCCCGTGCGAGCCCTACCCCCTCCCCGCGCCCCTGTGCAGGACCCACGGCCTAGTAGTTATGCCCTCATCATGTGCACACTCACGCTAACCATCAGCTACACCGGCGGCTGCTGAGCTAGGCCCGGCCTGCCCGAGCGGCCCGTGCTCCGCTCTGGCTCCGCTCCGAATACTGTTTCCGGATGCAGCGCTGCTCTGCTCGGTGCTCTGCGCCGTGCCGTGTGCACATGTCACAACTCCCGAACGAGACGGATGTTAGCGGTTTTGCTTCGGACGTCCCGGACGCCCGGACGCGCAGGGGGGCGAGAATGCGACCCCTCTCTGCTGCACACTCTGCGCGGCCCCGCGGCCCACACTATCAGCAAAGGGAAACAGAAGGTGAAGTTGGAGAAAACAAATCGACTGTGAGTTGCGCCGAGCTTTACCCGAGGTTTTACCTATATAGGTAGGAGGTCGCTCCAGCCGACTCGGTCCGAACTACTCGATAAGCTGGGCGCGCTCACTCCACAGAGCACAATGGCGTCTTGCCCCGCCATGCCACGCCACGCCCCGCCACGCCCCGCCACGCCCCGCCACGCCCCGCCACGCCACGCCCTGCTCCAGCCTCGACCCGCTTGCGACCTGCGCGGTGCCATGTTCGATGTTCGGGAATGAGTTGCTAAAAGTGCATGAGCAGGAAGCTGAGCCGCGGCGGGGCGGGGTGCCGGTGGTGGTGGTGGTGTTCGGGAGGGTTCGACCTACATACTTCACGCAGCGCAAGTGGAGTGGAGCAGATAACCCTGTCGCGTACACACCTGGAACAGAAGGGAGAGGGACGAACCGTCAGCAAACAAACATTGAAACTATTGCAGTTCATTCAGTTTTGCCCAGCACGTTGCACGCAGGCCGCGGACTGGCCCCGACGTGTACGAGCGCGCGAGAGAGAGGGGGGGGGGAGGAGGGGAGGAGACGCGAGGCTCCTGGCGCCAGGATGTCAGTCAGGTCGCGGCGCCAGGGGGGCCTAAGGCACTCTCGGCGCGTCGTCGTCGTCGCCGAGGTCCTCTCTGGGAAGCCCATTGTCCATCGGCCGGTCGTAAGTCATCCAGCGCAAGGACGCTCTAAGGGCGTAAGAGAGTATAACACGACCGTACATGCCGCCCTCCTCGGCGGCGTGCGTCACAGCAGCTTGGGGCGGATAGGAGGGAAGCTCTCATCTACGCTGCCTGTCCATGCCGATGCGACCGACCAGATACAGCACACTGCCACGCATCTGTCAAAAGTGGGCCAGCCAGCCGAGTTAATGTTGACCCATTATTACCTCGGTAATATTTAGCTCCAAGCAGGGGGTTTTCAGGGATCTCGACCACCCTTGATCAACCATCCATCGAAACTTCCCATAAAGGATGAGCTTACAAATTTTCGCGTCGACGTTCTTGACAGAGCACACGCACTTAACAATTATCAATCGCAGGCCCCGTTTGATTGAGGTGGGGAAAAGGGAGGGGGGGCAGGGCAAGACGGCCTTCGACGGCCTGTGTGTCACTCCGTCCTTACGCCGCCGCTGCCGTTCTGCTCTGTGCCGCGCGGCGCAGACGCGACGCACAGTAGTGACGCCGCCGCCGCACTGATACGACATGCAACATCCACAACTTTCCGCATTGTGCAGCAAACGGATACCGCCTCTCCCGCGCACGGCTGTGCTCCCGCGCGCGGTCACAATTTACGACCGATCGTGTACAGTCACGCACACGACCATCGAATGCTGCTCTTCCTCAACCAAGACACACACGATGGCGGTAGCGACACGAGAATACGACGCCCCTCTCATTAGGGCTTTATGAACTCGTCTGCCGGCGGATGACAAGACTACTAGTAACTAGTGGTGTCACTACTGCGGCAACTGGTCGGATGGGTTGGGAGAGTCTCGCGAGTCAGTTTGTTGGTAGGGGAGGGGCAGGCGCTGTCGATTAGTCGTTGTAAAGGGCCGCGACCGTGTCGAATCGATCTGCGCCGCAATAAGAACATAAAAAAACTTTTACGGCATGCGCTACGGCTGTACGGAGGCGACAAAGTAATACCATGATTGGCCGACTGCCCCTACTGTACGCCCCGCCCCGACTGACGGCCCGAGAGGCGGCAGGTGACAGAGAACGACGGTCATGTCGATAGGGTCGATAGCAGGGCGGGGCGGGCCGGGCTTATCGAGACTCTATACAGATTCCCTTTCGCACAATCAGCGGCAATGTTGCGGATTAATGATTGATACAAAGACAACGGGGCAGGGCTGTAGGCGATGCGATAGCAGAATAAGTCGGAGAGGGTGGTGGTGGGGGGTGAAAGACAGACAGGCATGAGCAAACTGCACTGCAACGATTGCAATACCCTTTTGTGTCCCAGAGAGAGAAAGAGATTGTTTGATTAATTTCGCCCTCCATACCTCACACACAGGTGCTATATGACCGTCCACGACGTCGTGCACGCAGTCACCGCTCGGCGCCGCCCTGAGGACCTCCCGGGAGGTAGGCCACCCACCGCACTCGCGGCCGCGGCGCTACGGGGGAAGCCCCCACTCTGCCGCCCACCACCCCGGCGGCGGCCGGCGGCGCGGGAACACGCCGACACGCCGACGTTCGAGTCGCGACCAACGACGCGTTCGCCGCGAGCTTGATGACAATGCGTGCGAGCGAGCGTGCGTGTGTGTGTCTGTTTGTCTAAGAACAAGAAGGGGGCGGAGAGGGGGCGGGGGAGACAAGAGTTTGGCAGGGGCACAAAGTCGTCGCCCCCTACCGCCGCCCAGTCCCGCCCCCGCGACGTTCACACAGACGTCTTTAAGCAAGCTAAGATGGGGCAGGGTAAGCCAATACTGCGTGCGCTGCGCACTAGCGCGCTCGCAGGCTCTTGGTCAGACTTCCTAGTCCTTGTCCTCCTCCTCTCTATCCTCTTTCTGCTCCTCGTTTCTCTCTTTTCCCTTTTCGACTGCACTGCCCGTCTGCCTCGCTCCGTCGCGTCGCCAGCGTGCGCGCCCGCGTCGTCTGTTTGCGTGCCTTGGCGCCGCCATCAATGCCAAGGAGACTTCTTCGGCACGACGGCGACACATGGCCAGCCGGAAAATCGGGCATGCGCGACCTTACGTTAGAGAGACTACTCGACCTTAGGTTAGAGAGACTCTCTCGCCTTAGGTGGTGTGGGCAAGGACTGCGGAACACGACCTTAGGTTTAGAGACACCCCGGGAGTCCCAACCTTAGGGGCTGCGAAGTGCAGGGGCGGGTCGCGACCTTAGGTTAGAGAAACTCAAAGACTCCCTTGCCCTGCTCCGCAACCTTAGGTTAGAGAGACTTGGAGACCAACATTGAGACCGAATTGACTTTAGTGGGGCAGAAGCCCTCTAGAGGCAAAGTCTGCGAAGAAATTTATCAGTCCTGAGTCAGGCAGGTGTGAGTCAAAACGCAGACGCATTGTGCATACTTTATCGCCCCTCCAACACCGAGAGAGTCGTCACGCCGGCCGAGCCGAGCCGACGTTCGCGTCCTGCTCAAGGCGCGGGAGCTGGTCGCGGGAGCTGGTCGCGCTCGCGGCCGCGGCCGCGGGGCTGGCACGGGCCGGGCGCGGGCCGGGCCCAGCTGCTTCTAGCGGCTTATAACTAGATGTGGACACCTGCGGCCCGCCTGAGGCCGAGTACAGCACACAGCGCGGCCGCTGCCCCGCCGCCGCGCCGGCTGCAGGCGCACCGCACCGCGCTGCCCCCCGCACGCTATATTTTACAAATCTTGGCTCGCTCATCTGGGCCCGCTCGGGCTCGACTCGGTCCGACTCGGCTCGGCGGGAAGGAAACGCGAACGCGACTGGGGCGCGGGGTCGCTTCGAGGAGGTGCCGTGCTGTGACTCCGCCCTCGATGGGGCTTAGGTCACCGAGGGGCTGAAGGCCGTCGCAAAAGGGAAGAAACGACTTCTAAACACGGCCACTTAAATACTGACATTGCAACGGTAAGGTTTGTCGAGGTCGATAGGTGGGGTTGAATCAAACATTCAAGCCGGAAGCTAAACAAAACCGAAATACATGGGGGGCGAGTTAGGAATAGTAAGAAGTTGGGAGGGGTGGGGGTAGTGGGAGGGGGTCGCCGCGGTGGTCGCTGAAGCCAAAACACTGAATGGGTTTTAAGAAAGCAGACGACGCGACTTCCGACCTGCGCTCTCACGCACGGCAGAGAAGGAGGGGTGGGGCGTTGCGAAGTATGGGGGAGTCGGACGAGGGCGACGAGGGCAAGGGAGAGTTGCGAGGGGGGAGGGAGGAGGGTGCGGGAGGGTGCGGTAGGGCCTTGAGAGAGCATGGCGATCCTCACACCTGCGTCACAAATTAGATCTCTGTGCGGGACCATGGGCTCCCGACGTACCCGTGTCGCGGGTGGGTGGACCCGGCTGTGGACCCGGTCCGTGGACTATTTAGACCGGTCTGGCGACACCTTAATCATGTCCTGACATCAACTTTCAACGCTCTGTCAATTCTCACCACCAGTGCTTGGAGTTATTCGCCCATAGGAGAGCCCCCGTTCGAGCTTCACAGTGTACCGTCCTGGAGTCAGGTCCGCAGGGCTGGCCTGGCCTGCCACCGGCGGCGCGCGGTCATGGCGAACTACGGTGTGGTAGGGGCGGGCCGAGGGGAGGGGTAGAGGGGGAGGGAGGGGGTACTCCTGGGAGGTCAGGTTCGGCCCCGCGGTGGTGGGGTACCACCGGCCCATGGGGTACGCGGAGTGCCATACGCGTGGAGGGAATGACGACGAGGGCGGAGGGTGGTGGGGGCGA
>NW_026267165.1:981914-983069 GCF_000697945.3 Frankliniella occidentalis
TGGCACGGGCGCCGCGCATGAGCGTGAGGCCATGAGGGGGGGGGATTAAGGGGGAGGAGGCGGTCGTGGGAATGAGTATGAGAATGTTTGAGGCGTTTGCCGCATTGCATTAATTGTTGCTAATGAACGGTTTGACTGACGCGCTAAGAAGCCCCGCGCGCGGCACACGCCCGGCCCGCCCCTCCACGCCACGCTCCTGCCGAGGCCGCAAGACACAGAGAGACAACGACACATCAGGGCGTTAAACAATTTTTAACAGCCTCTGGCAGCTGTGAGGCTGTTTTCATTTTTCTGGCACGTAGGTACGTATTACGCTGCTTGCAAAAGGCCTATTATATTTTAATAGCAAGGTGCCCATGGCCTGCAGGCTTAATGTTAGCAATGTCAGCAAAGAAGAAAGAGTGAAATAATGTGCTGCCAATCTACAGTGGTAGCCTCCTTAGTAACACAGAAACAAAAGTTTCATTTTCTTCCAAGCACGTGTTCTTTTTTTTTCTCTCTTGTTGATTATGTCTTTTTTGTTGTTGCAAATTTGCAAGTTTTAACTGTTACTTTACTCCCACCCGTGTGCGTGCGAGTGTGAGCGCATAAGAGAGTGTGCGTCTGACGTGTGGCTCTCCGCCGACCCGTTTTGCCAAACAACCGGTTGGCCGTTTGGCTCCGCACTCCCCAAACTGCGCTTTGGGCGAAATGAAATGGCTTCTACTCGGCGATGCCCGGCACGCCACGCCACGCGCCGCCACGCCCAGCCCGTGTTCATAAACAATGTACAGGTGGGTCAGGGGCCTTCTCGGCTGGAAGTTGGGTCAACTATTGTATCGAACTCATCATCGGTTAATTAAACGAGAAGAGGAGCGCGCCTTAGTCGTGGCTGCAAAAAAAAGTATGTCAAATAAAATTTAATTTAAATTAAACACATCTTAAGATTATGAACGCTTTGTGCGTCAACTTATTCATATGCCAACATTTCTGCGCTCTTTTTCAGTGAAGTTCAAAGGACTTGAGGTGAGAGATAATGAATTAGTTTAGGGGTGTGATTACGCCGAAACGAGAACAAATAAAAAAATTCTAACGCTAACGCGTTAATCGGCCCCTGAAGTTTTAACGAACAATCGTATGCACACGAAGAAATAATCATTTAATTAATCACTTCAA
>NW_026267165.1:985429-986487 GCF_000697945.3 Frankliniella occidentalis
CAATTTGTCTATTAGAAATATTTCAAAGTTTAGAATGCTGATCGTTCGCCAAGCTAGCTTGCTTGAGTGAACACCGCCATAACATTCACGACAAGAAACGTGAACTTTTCAAAATTATTACTAACATAGCTTCAGATTAAGAGATCACTGATAATTTTTTCATACGTAAAAAACGTATACATTTAGACGTATTGTATATTACACGTTGACACTTATAATCTTAATTGAGGTAAAAACATAACATCTATTTTCAGTTAGAGGTTGGCTGCATCAGTATACTTTCCGCCCCTTTTCAAACGAAATTATTACAAGGCGGAACTATCGTCCCAGCCAACAATCAAAGCCGTGGCTGGTGCTCAGCGGTCGCGTTCAAAACGGCGTCTGTGTTGCATCTTTATACACGGCGGCCAGTTGTCATTATTTAAACGTGACCACCGAATCGACGCCAGGGCTAAATAATTTTTGGGTAGGGTTGTACAAAGCAACAGGCGATCGATCCCATTGGTCGAACTTTCCCGCGCAAATTTGTGATTGGCCGAAATTTCCCTGGCTCGACTCGGCCTGCTGCTCAGCTCGTCATTTCCATGGAAACGCGTGGATGCAAACTCAAATTTCTCAAATTTCATCAGACAAAATTATATGAAACATATATCAAAAAATTTCTAATTTTTTGAACTATTTTTCATTCAAATTTCATTAGATTCGCTCGGGCACGATTGGTTTTGCCATAAGGGGCCATCGTCAAGAATAGGAAAAATTCTAACGCTAACGCGTTAACGGCCCCCTTAGATTTTAATGTTAACAGTGGAAGAATAATACTACAACGATTCATTAGATTAGCTACTGATTTTTCTGTACACTGCAGCCAAATATCTGGGAAAGTTATGTTGATCAGAATAATTCAATGGTTAACTGAAAATCTTCATATTTACGTTGGTTAATTTCCTGTGCACTGAAAATTCTAAACAATTTGTCTATTAGAAATATTTCAAAGTTTAGAATGCTGATCGTTCGCCAAGCTAGCTTGCTTGAGTGAACACCGCCATAACATTCACGAC
>NW_026267165.1:992747-993348 GCF_000697945.3 Frankliniella occidentalis
CGAACACCGTGCGTGATTTGGTGTTGGCTAAAATTTATGCCCGTACAAAGCTTCTTTAGATGGTCGGGCAAAAATTTTCGGTATTGCCCGCCCAATTGAAAACACTAGAGCGTGATTCTCGTACAATCGTTGCTATAAGCCCTGCAATTGACTGCGATATCCCCGCTCAGGAAACAGGGCTCGTCCGCCCGTCTCCGCCTTCGATTGCTTCGATACAACTATCAAAGTCTTGGGATAGTCATAATCACCAAAAACTGTGAGTGTTGTTTTTTTCTCTCTGCATTAATGAACATGGGCCGACCGAGGCGGCAACAGTAGGGAGAGAAGGGAAGGGGGGGGGGTCTCTTTCTCTGCACCATATGACGTAAAGAATCTGTTGTTGGGTCGCGGCGTGGCTTGGCACGGCGTGGCACGCCACTTGTCAAGCGGAAGGTCACCGGAACGTGCCGCACCGTGCCGCGCCGCGCGTTGCTGGCAGTTGGCACCACTGGAACGGGGTCATGAGCCCTTCCCATCACACGCAGCGTGGCGGGGCGTGGCGGGGCGTGGCGGGGCGTGGCGGGGCGTGGCGGGGCGTGGCGGGGCGTGGCGGGGCGTGGCG
>NW_026267165.1:994633-998519 GCF_000697945.3 Frankliniella occidentalis
CCAAGGGGATCACCATCACTGTCAGCTCGGAAGTCACCAGTGCGACTTACTCTGACAACATGATCCGGCGGTTATCAGCGCGTCAGACACGACGGTCCGACACGCGTGTCGCAGACACGGGGGGGCTTGACCCACATATTTGTCTTATTATTTTTGAAAGTAAACATCGCGGGTCTTCTTGTGATCTGGATCCAAATTTTGCGCCGCCCCAGCGTAGGGATGGTGTGGAGGTTGTGGTGGGATGGGGGAGGGGGGGGAGGGGGCTCTAGGGCCTTCCGCCCCCGCACCTGGCGGCACCTGTGTGGGAGTATGCTAACACCGTCATTATTGGAATAGGTCTGCCCCCCCCCTTTGCCACGGCCGTGCCGTGCGCCCTCCTCGACGGTGCCTTCGGGACGCCGAGGAATACATACGACACGGAGCGATCATCATTTCGAGAGGAAAACTCTCTTTTTAAACCTCCTTCTCCTCATACCCAAGTCAAAACGACGGCGTGTGTTTTTCAGGTAACCAGGGCAGCAGGCAAGGCGGGCGGGCGGTGGCGGCGCTGAGCTCACACGCCGCCGGTGTCTGGCAGACGACAGGTCGAGCAGCGTGACCGCTCCAAACGCATGACATGCGTGGCGGCCGCCCGAGGCGTGTGTGACGGCTCCCGCAAACGTGCGACCCCGAGGATCAGGAGGAGGACGCAAAGACCTGCCGCCAGCCAGAGGGGCTGCCGCACGGCGCACATCGATACTCGGTTTCGTGTAGACCGTGCGTGAAAGTCGCCAGCTCGCCGTTGTCCAGGACCCGATCGCCTCGCCGGTATGCCGTGACGGCCCCGGCGCTCAGTTCCGGGAGGCTTCTGCGGCCGGCCGAGGCTTCGCGGCGGCGCAGCAGGCCGGCGGCTGCTGCTGCTGCTGCTGCTGCTGCTGCTGCTCCGGCCGGGCGAGCTGGGCGCCTTTGGGCTATCCTTGGAGGCGGAGCAAATCGCGCCTCCGGATGGCACGGGCGCCGCGCATGAGCGTGAGGCCATGTCCCCTGGCTGTCCATGAGCTGCTCGCCGGGTCCGCCACGCTGTCCGCCGCGCTGTCCGCGCGAGGATGCAAGGCCGGCCCTCGGCTGCTCTGCGCGCCTGTCCACGCGGTCCGGCTATAGGCTCGCGGGGCGATACTTGACAACGCTTTTAGGGAAACGGCTAACTCAACGTGTTTTCAGAGCCACTGCATAGGAGAAGGAACTCGAAAGAAACCCAGGCCATGTGTCTACACTACCTCTGGTCGCGCAATTTAATGATCATAATATTTAATCGTATTTAATCCACGATGAAAAGTATGTATAGGAATACAGTTTGAAGTTTTTACGACCCTAACCACCCGAGACGGCACAAATGTCAGCTCATTGCCAGGTATTTGCCCAAGGCGACCCATTTCGACTGCTCGCTCGAGGCAAGCGCAGGCTGGCTGTACCTCAAATCCTCCTGATGAGAGACGCGCCCAGCGGGACTGATAAGAGCTATCAGGGGCGCCGAGCCGCGCCACGCCGCGACGCCTCCATGTGCACACCGCGCATAAGCAGCCCAGGAGTACCCTCGACAGTCAATGGGCATGCGCCAGATATTTGATCGATTAAGTCGAAAACAGAAAAATAATAATGTATCGTCGGTCAAGTGGTGTGCGAGTCACCGGTCACGTTTAGAAGTTGACGAAATGACTGACTCTATGACTGCGTTGTAGTACCGCGTCTGTACGCGATGATGTAGGCTAGGTATCTCGAGTAAGTCTCTGCACCTCGCAGGCGCACGCGAAAAAAAACAGAAAAGTGTGCGAATAAATCTGCATAATTTCATCATAAAGGACAATTATTTCTTGACGAATTAATTATTCTCCTCCCGAATGCGGTCAAAATCGTCGCGACTGTGACTCACAGCCGCCCTGGCAAAACGTATAAAAAGACGCGAATAGCGGTCTGCACAATACGCAAGATATCACAGCGTCCCACAACCGGTTTTTAAATCGAGTTGAACAAGACGGTCGCCGCCATGTCCCCCCCCCCCCCCCACCCCCTTTCTCTCTCTGTCTCTCCTTGTCTCCCTCTCTCTCTCTTTCTCTCTCCTTAATACACACGACGCTATCAGTCTCTCTCCACGTCCTCTACCACCACCTCCCGCTCGCCCTAATGGATCCGAACTGTGATCGTATCGAAGTTAGGCGTTCGGCCGCGTCGACATACGAAGTCGTTGCATCAGACGAAGCTCCGGACGGCGGCTGCATGGCCCCGTGCAGGTGGGCTCTCCCGCCGCGCGCGTCTGCACCGGAAACGCAAGTGTGTTCTTCACACTTGTAGGAGGTGTGTGAACGCCATTCAAACACGTGGAGGCGCACGTGTGCATTTCAAAGAAAGAAAAATGGAGTCACTCCTCTACTCTCTTTAGTATACGAATGTGCTGAGGAATGGACCATTGCATTCACACACCTAAAAAGGTGCGACACATTCACACAATTGAGTTCCCCGTGTGCATGCGGTACAGCCCGTGTGTCCGCACACTGCAGCAGTCCCCTACTCGCCTGGTAGCTGTGACTAAGCGGATGCCCCGAAACGTCAACACGGTGCTAAACGAAACGGAGCTAACTCGTCGTTATGTACCCCATTGTATCGCATTTTGTTAACTGGCGCAGAGGCTAGGCGGAGGCTTCTCGTGTCGGCACGTCGAATCCGTGTCGATTATTACCGCTAAATGGTCGCCGCGCGAGCGGAGAGAGGCGATGTGACACGGTTGTCATATCTCACACGGGTAAAAAAGAATTAGCTAAATTAGCTAATGCATTCGCTAATATGGCCTTAGATAAGAATATTAGCTCTCTTAGCCAATTCTTAGCTAGGAGAGCTAATAAGTAGCCATGACAGTTGTCTACAAAATAAAGCAAAACTCTGTAAGCTAATATTTTAGCTTTCTTAGCTGGGAATTAGGTAGGAAAGCGAATATTCTAATCTAAGGCCATATTAGCGAATGCATTAGCTAATATAGCTAATAAATTCTTTTTGTCCGTGCACGTCGTTTCCTGCTCTTGTCACTTGTCACTAAGCGCACGACCCAAAATATTATAAGATCCTGAGGACCACACATAAGTAACATGTACTCCAGCCTCCAGACCATCTTGCACCACGCCTCCTCGCCTCGACAAGTGCAAACGAGCTTTGTCACACGTAGCGTTCACGACTCGAAGTGGCAGTATGTGGTCAGATACCACACACATTGGTCATCAGCTGATTGCCTGCCTACAAAAGCCGGCCACTGCACTGTCTCTCTGCCCCCTCCCCGGTCCCGCTCCACCCAGCCCCGCCCCATCGAGATATCATGATCCGGGGCACAGTTAATGATAATGGCGCACCTATAAAGCTGTCCCTGAGCTTTACTCGCTTAACGTGGATGTGCACGTCTCTCTCCCTCACTCACTCGTACTCACTCATACTCACTTACACTCACTCACTCACTCACTCACTCACTCACTCACTCACTCACTCACTCACTCACTCTACCAACCAACTGCATGACAGAGCCCACAGGCGAGGGAGCGTGCCGCGTGCCGTATGAGTCGAGCTGGCCGCCCTGTGGTCGCGGTGCGAAGCGCTGCTGACGACGGAGCAAAATTCCAGCCGACGCTACAAAAAACTCGGAGCGCGCGATTTTCACGCAGTCGTCCGCCTGTCCGCCTATATGAACCACTTTAAACAGACGCGCTGAGAGGGGGGGAGTGAGAGGGAGGCGAGTGAGAGGAAGGAGCGAGGGGGGGAAGGGGGCGGCGAGCCGCAATCCGAGACCGCCGCAGACGGCCAGACCGACCCGGGTTCAAACGCCATGGAGGCGATAGGAAAGGGGTGAGTCACTCCGCTGATCCAAGAG
>NW_026267165.1:1003199-1003821 GCF_000697945.3 Frankliniella occidentalis
CGCAATCCGAGACCGCCGCAGACGGCCAGACCGACCCGGGTTCAAACGCCATGGAGGCGATAGGAAAGGGGTGAGTCACTCCGCTGATCCAAGAGGACGGGGGGGGGGGGACCTTTCTCTCTTTCTCTCTCTCTCGCTCGACGGCTGCAAGCTCAACTGCCTGCAAAGGTGACGAGCTCGGCTCGGTCACCGGCCGACACATTCATAAAAATGGCAAGGGAACATTTTTGTCCATTGCAAGAAGCATCTGTTAGCACATCTTGCAGGATGCAGAATTAATTTTGAATCCTAAGTAGTAGAAATTAGTATCTCCTCCAGCTGGACAAAATGTTTGTTTTGTCCGAGTAGTGCAGATACAAATTGGTCACTATGCATGTGCCTAATGCAGATCATGTCAGATGTGTACACAGACGGATCTTTGCAATGGACAACAAAAATTGTCCGTCGTCATTTAAAGTGCAGGCCGTCGCCGCGGAGGGCGGTGCGAGCGACCGCATCCCATACATACACGCCAGCAGCGCGTCGGCAGCGCTGACGACGCCCCGCCTCGCCCTGTCTTGAGCGGAGAAGTCCTGGCGCGCGTATCTGATAAGCATGTCCACCCCACCCCGCCCCGCCTCAC
>NW_026267165.1:1008140-1013889 GCF_000697945.3 Frankliniella occidentalis
TCGCCACGACATCTACCCCCTCTCCCTCCCCTCCATCTCCTCCTCCTCACCTCTTCCTCGCCCCTGCGCATCTCGCCTGCCCGGAACTCCCCACCACCACTGCCACCCGTCAGCGAGGTCACAGGGGTCACACGGGCCGGAGTCAACCCCCGTGACGTCACTCAGGAGGACCAGCTGTTGCGCCCGCCGCAGACAGCAGCGCCGCGAAGCCGCGCCGTCGCTTTGCCGGCCACGAGCGGCAGGCACGGGCCGGGCGGGGGCCAAGCGAGGGCAACCTCGAGCCCGTGCGCGCGTCTGTCTGTCTGTCTGACTATGACTGACTGTCTGACTATGACTGACTATCTGACTATGACTGTCTGTCTGACTATGACTGACTGTCTGACTATGACTGACTATCTGACTATGACTGACTGTCTGACTATGACTGTCTGTCTGACTATGACTGACTGTCTGACTATGACTGACTATCTGACTATGACTGACTGTCTGACTATGACTGACTGTCTGACTATGACTGACTGACTCACACTCATCATAAGTGTCCTACCGCACCACCTCCCCCCCCCATTGATATGACAACCGTACGTAAACGCACGACACGCATGGAATTTTCGAAAAAGAAATGTGTGTGTGTGTGTTGTGTTTGTTTGTGACCCAGAGAGACAAGGTTGCTGTGTTCAACGTAGGGACAAATCCGGACAAATGAAAGGTATACGTACTGCCAGTGCGTTTGCGAAGGTGGAACCTCACTTTCGTCTAGGAAATGGTTTCCTAAACCTTATGCCAGGTAGAATCAGTGAGGCCTATTGAAGCTTTCAATTTAAACAATCAAAAACAAAGACAGTACTCTGAAGTGTGTTATTCAAAATACGTTAAATTTAACTGACAGCAGATTATGGTTTACCGTCTTGTCCCACCCGCGGTAAAATGTTAGAGAAAAAACGTCTAAAGTGGGCGGATGGCAAATCAGCCACCTGGTACACAGAGGCTGCCCACAGGCCCCGTACTACATTGGGCGATACTGCGCGGCATGCGCGCGTGCGGGCGGGTTGCCTACTCGTTCAGCACGAAAGACTGGGCTAGGCTAAACCCGCCCTCGCACGCCGGCATGCGGTACAGTCAAATCAAGGAATGTGTGACGGGGTTGGCGAATCAGACGCTCTATCCTGGTGCATATTTCTGTCTGGCCCCTGCCATTGCAGGCCCCGGTTGACCTGTACACCCTGCAGCCTGCAGCCCGGCCGGTGCCCAGGCAGGGGCTGGCGCAGGCCGGGCTAGGCGGCGGGGCTGGCGCGGGCACCTGTGCTTATTTACGTCGGCCCAAGCCCGGGGCCCGGCCGGCCCGGCTCGCCCGCCGAGGCCCGCACCACCACCCGGCCCGGGGGGGTTGATGCACCCGCCCAGTCTGCCCGCCCCCCGGGCCCCCGGGGCACCAGCGTTCACGAAACTCAATTATTGCAGTGCGTACAGCGCATGCGTGCAGATGGCACTTGTCTGTCGACGAGGCCCGCGACCGACACAGCTGTGCTGTGGTGGTGGTGGTGCAGCAGGGTGCAGAGGAGCAGAGGCTGTCAGAGCAAGTGGGCATGTCGCGTTCAAGAGAGCTGAACACGTGTGTTGTATGTGCGATCCTGTCAGGCTTAGTGCTTGGCCACTGCTAGCTGACAGCTGACTCCACGAGCTGCGGCTTGGCCGCGCGCTTGCTTGGACAGGGCACGAACAAGCAAGACATGTCAGTCATTTCGGGCGCAGGACGGTCGAAGCAGAAGCGTTACTGGTCGTTGTCGAAACCGGGTAGATAGGTGCATGCTGGGATAGCAGCACGCCGGTCGCCTGAGCGGTCAGCCGAGCGCTCTCAGGCGAGCGGTCAGCGTGTCGCTCGCGTGCCCACACAGATCATCGCGCACCTTGCACCGACGGGAGATGATGTTGAACACCGGCATGGTGAGACTGTCAGACAACACTGCAGCACTGGGTCACAGCTGATGTTGGTCACACGCAGCGCAGGGTGGCCGCCCCCTAGCCACTAGGTCCTCGGCATGTCACGCTCGGGTCACCATCGCAAACACACTCACACACACACACACGCGCACATACACGCACGCTCGCGAGCTAGACGACTCTCCCGCCCGTTCGCTCGCCCGTTCGCTCGCACGCACAGGCCGTGTGCTCGGCTGGGACGGGACGCGCTGTGAGCAGCCCGCGCTCAGGCATCCGCCACGGCCTCCGAGAGACTGACCGTGGCTCGGTTGGCGGCGTGGCGCGGCGCGGCGGCGTGGCGGGGCGTGGCGGCAGCGTGGCGTGCCGAGTACCCAGTTGAGTGTCGCGCCAAGCCTGCCCCGGGCCGAGCCGAGTCGAGTCGGGAGGCGAGCCGAGCCGAGCCATGCCATGAGCCGAGCCGGTACGCGAGTAGCCGAATGCCGGTGCGGACCGGCTCGACGGAGGGCCGTTGGGTCGGACGAGGACAGACCGTCCGTTTTGGACGCACTCCACTTTGACCATCGAGCCGCGCGCGAGTTGAGACGGTCTTCCCCCCCTGGGTCGGACCCAGAGCTACCGGAACACGGACTCGGCACCTTCAGCGGAAAATATGAAGTGGGAAAAAAAGAAGCGGGGAGCACTTTATTTTTTTCGGGCTAGCAGCAGCAAGGGAGTGCGGAGGTGCATGTCGTGTAATATAGTGTGATCGTCATGGTTTTCATTTCAACTTCGAAACGGGAATGTCGAAACTAGACGTCCAAAAAATATCAGTGGGCTTCATCTGTCGATATTTAAGGGAGAAAAAGAAAAACCATAGAAGCATAGCTTACTTCAGTGAAATTATTAAAATATTATGCTCTAGTCGACGTAACTGAATATACAGGGTGGTCCAGAGACCCCTTCCTTTAATTTGCTTATACTGTACCGGATGCAGGCGTGCATGCGGGTTGCATACTCACACGGGGCCGCAAGGCGCCGCGGTGAGCGACGGTAGGCAAGCCCGCCCGCCCGCCTGCATGCGGTACAGTATAAGCAAAGTAAAGGAAGGGGTCTGTGGACCACCCTGTACAATTTTCATGTATTTAGTTCTGGTCGATGTATGTATTGAAACTGAATAAAACATTTTCATAAATATTTTTAGCAGAAATAGAAGATTTATCATCCATGCTGCCGCAGAACCAAAATAACGGTCCGGAGTCGCAATTTTAAAAATAGATAATAGTACAGGTGCTCCTGGCGCAGCCGAGCGAGCGGTGCAGCCTGACGTTTGACAATCAGGCACGGGCCGCACGGGCGGTCAAACACACACACACAGCAACACGCACACAAACACAGCCACACACAGCCTCACACACACACACAGCCACACGCGTGGTCACGCAAAGCCTCCATATAGCGCTACGTCTGCCCCACTGTCCTCTGTCCTTTCCGGCAATCGGGCGCAAAATGACACACAAATACGGCCTCGGGAACGACCTGGGAAGGACGAACCTCGCTGATCAAAAGTGCGTGTACCCAGGGAAAATCTCCCCCTCAGCACACAACATCAACTAGAATCAGCCAAATTGTTACCACAAAAAAAAAATATTTTGAAATAATCGAAATTTTGTTAGCGTTCTAAAGTGTCAAAAGCATGCTACTACTTTTTGGATATTACGGCAAACATTTAGAGAGTTCAAAAATGACATCTTGCTTACGTAAATTCAGAAAAATCAAGAAAAATAGTAGTCATTGACGCAAACAAAATTTGTCAATTATTTCCCACAGGGTGCTTCGGGGGAGGAAGACGCGTATTTGCTATGGGAGATGTTTGCCGTTGGAAGGGCGTTCAGCACACGCTGCCAGCGGTCCTTATCGGCACTGGAAGAGCTGGAGAGGGAGAGAGAGGGAGAGAGTGGGAAAGAAAGAGGGGGAGAGTGAGAGAGGGATATATACAACCTCCGTTCTTTTCCGTACTACGTAAGAAGTAAGTGTACTCGTTCCCTCGATAGCGGCGTCTTCATTCTTTCAACACGTGGCGATCCAGGAAAAATACATTTTCCCTTTGGAAAAATACATTTTTCTTTTGCGGCAAAATGGCGCGCGGCGGGTGTTTGAACCTTGGACCACCGCGCGCGCGCCTGCGCTGCTGCAAGAGGCGGACCAAGGCGGACGCAGACGTCTCTTGAGCCGTGCCGGCCGGGCCGGTGGGGGTCATGACCAGGACCTTGCCCACATGGACGCGCACGGCCCGGCCCAGCCACGGCCCCCTCCAGACCAACGTAAGTCCGCGACGGATCGCCGTCCCGACTCAATTGGGGGACAATGCACGGGAGGGGGTCGGGGAGCGGGAGCGGGTGCCCCTGGTCCAAGAGCATCCATCCAAGTGTATAGCGTTTGTTGGATGACCACACTGCAGCACGGACTGCGGGTGCACCCCTACAACACCCTCTCAGCGTATGGGGGTTTGAAGCCCGGGCCCTCTCCCCCATATCTCGCGTAGTCAAGGCCGGGTTTGAATCCCCGGCGCGCAGTTTTGGTCGTTCAAAGCATGCACCTTCTTCTTATCAGAACCAACGTGGCACTGTTACGTAGTGCTTCGCCCGCTTCGCCTGTTCGGAGTTCGCAGCAGCGAAGATACACACAGGCTGGCCCCCGACCAAAAGGAACAAACACGGCACTCGCTTGAAATTCGCGCAAAGATGGCTCAATTGCAAATTCTATGCTATTTTCTCGCGCGGTTTGCTCACTCTTGGCGGGATACTTTATTCATAAACAAGCTGACGCAGGGACCATACCTTCCTTGATACTTCCGCCTGGCGGGCGCAGCCTGGCGCTCAGCTCAAAAGGAGCCGAGGCCAAAATCCACGCGAATACACATGTGTGAAGCGGGCTACACATACGGCCGTCTACTAGACGACCCCTCCGCAAGGGTGTACCGGATGTTTCAGAGTGGATACTCAACACTCAACAGTGCATAGTCTTGTGGGATTGCATACTTAAGTAGCTGGAGCTGCAGGGGCCATGGTGCCTTACCAGCGAAAAGGGAGTAGGCAAACCCATGACAATGCTCGGAAACATCCGGTACAAATCCAGCCAGGTGTGTATTCGTGGGAATTTCACGCCTGCTGCTTACTTTTGGCAACATAGATTTTTGGCTACCCGAAAAACATTTTCACAGAAGAATGACGACTACTATCTTTCCTCTCTTTTTTCGCCCATCGCGGGTCGGTTCCCTAAGCACAGCTAGCAGAGTGACAAAGGATGACGATGGATTAGGTTCTCTCGGTGTACACGGCCGCCGCGCCGCGCCCGCATATCGGGAGTATTTTGAGATAACGATGGCGCCAAGGCGGTGCGGCGTGGAGCGCGGCGCGGCGGCAGGGCGTCGCGGGGCCCACAGGTGCGGGGCGCAGCCGGCCGGCTAATTGAACACACCCCAGACCAGCAGCGGGTCGCAGGTCGCGGGTCGCGCTCGGTCACCACAACAGTGTTCAAACCCCACGGAGCAGCGCGCGCGCAAAGAAGTCCTCTCATTTTGTAGTTTTTCACACTGTCCTGGCCGGCTGGTCTCGAGTAGGAACAGAGGTATTAAACGAAAATTAATTATACTCCACATCAAATTCTTCGGCATCAAAATTCAGAACTGAAGTTCACCAAAAGTAAGTTTTGTGCGACGAAAAGTGTAAACCTCGTGACGTCATGACGTGATGACTTGTGCACAAGCGTGTGATAGGAGCAGCCGGGGTGCAAACAGAAGAGAGCCACTGGCGTAAGTCGGACGACGTAG
>NW_026267165.1:1013942-1017803 GCF_000697945.3 Frankliniella occidentalis
AAGGTGTAAAGGTGAGGTAGGGGCGTTGGCTAGGGGGCGGCCCAGGGTACGGTACGGTGACCGATTACATACTCAACCGCGTGGAGGCGTGCTGCCTAATGACCTGGGGGCCATGAGGGGGTCGTCCAGGAGGTGCGTACCGTCATTCGCCGTCATTACAAAACGAGCCACGTTATTTAGGCGTCCGCAAGCACTCATGGCGCCTGGTAGGTAGGCATCACCTTGCCTGCAGTGCACCCGTGTACTGCGCGCTGGCCTACGTTGAGTTTCGCAGGCGCGCCGCGAGCTCCTGGAAATTTGGCGAATGAATCTGAGAGAAACGAGGGCGTACCTTACTCTGGACGATCCCTACAAGACGAATACGTCGTGGTTGGTAATGATGGGAGAGCCCGTAAGCACGACCATATGTGTCACGGCCTCAGAGTAGAGTACAGGGCGTCCCAATAGACCCCGCACTTTTGACCTGACTTGACTTGGGTTATACTTTACCGCATGCAAGCGTGTGAGTGGGCTTGTCTACGCGCTCGGCGTCATGAGGTACCACGGTGAGAGACGCTAGACATTCAGTTGTACGGTACAGCAGTACAAGCCTACAAATCTCCGCGGTCTGTGGGACACCCTCTGTAACTACAGCGAGATGTTCCGGGGTCTGTATGGACCACCCTGTTTGGGGTCAACTGGAGTTAACCCCGGCAGACTACGATCACACCAATAGCGAGGCCATGAGACGAGACAAGAGGTCGAGATTAGTGAACTGGAATAGAGTGACGGCCAGGGGGTTTCCAATCGTAGACTTGTCTGCACTGCTGCCTGAGAGGGCGGCCGGCCGCGGCGCTGCGCCATATGACGTATGCATCTCAGTGCCACCATGGTGCCGCATGGGAGTGTGATCCGATCGTGCCCCTGCGCAACCTCCGCCGTAAGTGCGCGGGGGGAAGGGCGCTGTGCGCGCGCGTACTAGACTAACGTGGACTCTGACGTCAGCGACGGGCCGACGGCCGCCGACGGGCGCCTCGGGGGCGGCTGCTGCGCGCCCTCTGACGTCACTGCTCGCTCCGGCCGGCCCGCGACCGGGTCAGGAGTATGGCGAGGAGGAGGGGATGGGAAGGATGAGAGAGAGAGAGGGGTCTCTGATCAAGGAATTCCCCCCGTGCTGGGCGTGCGGCAGCGTGCTATTCGGATCGAAGCGCTGGTCGCCCCCGTTTAGTAAGAACTAGCAGGGGCTATTGCAGAGGGAAATAGGCTCTGAGGAGAGGTAGGTCTGTGATGCGGACAAAGGTATGGCGCGTCTAGAAGAGGAGAGGAAGGTCGGAGTCGGGCGGGCAGACACCTAAACGCAGCACCATCGGCGTCGGCGGGACTGGCGGGGCGGGGGGGAGGGAGGGGGGGGGGGGGCCGCGCTGCAGCGCCCAGGAAACAATTTCCGACGCTAACCGCACAGCCAGCGAGCATTACTGGTTAAAGCCGGCGCCCTAGTCCGAGTTCCAAGAGCTTGAAACAGAGGCTGCCGAATGTGTCGGAGTGGAGTCGTGCCGCGAGCATGTTTGTCCAGGCCTCGGCGCCACCGGTCGGGCGCCCGGACAGAACGGACGCCCAAAGGCCTCTCCCCCGCCCCAGGTCGCTGCTGCTGCTGCAGGGCCTCGGCGTCCAGGCGTCCGCAGAGCACCGAGGCCGTCACCTCAATAGCCGCGGTGTCGATCCCCGCGCTGTGCTGTGACAAGACCCTCGCCGGCCAGGCGAGGCCGCTCCACCCGCGCGACTCTCCTGCCTGCTACCAGCTTGATGAAAAAACCGGTTTACTGCTGGGTTGACCTCTCCACAAAACAGTCCAGAAACGCAGTGGGGACTCGCGGCGTGGCGTGGCGCGGCGGCGTCTAGCCGCAGAACAAACAGTATCAGCAACGACTTCGGCGGGAGTCGAACCCTAGACGAGTGGGCGAGGTCCCGCTGGACGAGGTGCCGCTGGGCGAGGCCCTGTGTGAGATCCTGACCAAGGTCCTAGGTGAGGCGTGAGGCCCTGGGTGAGGTCCTGGGCGAGGTCCTAGATGAGGCCCAGGGTGAGGTTCTGGGCGAAGTTCTGGGCGAGGCACTGGGGGTTGGCTCCGGGGGCTCCGGGGGCTCCGGGCGAGGCTCCGGGTAAGGCTCCATGCGAGGCTCCGGGCAAGGCTCCGGGCGAGGCACTGGGCAAAGTTCTGGGCGAGGCTCCGGGCGAGGCTCCGGGCGGGGGAGCCCTGTGCGACGCCCTGGGCTGGGCCCCCAAGCCCAAGGAGGAATAACTGGTCGGCGGCTCCGGAGCCCGGCCAGGAGCGCTCACCGAGGTGATAAGGAGCGTTTGAGGAGCAAACCTGATTCTTCTCCTCCGCTTTGATTGTTTTCGCACCCGCGGATTAGAGACCCCCCGGGACCCGCCCCGCCCCACCCCGCTTCGGCAGCCAACAGGAACGCGATTAAACGCCGAAACGAAACGTCGGACGAGTTGTGTTATTAGATCGCTGCTTGATGGCGCGGCAAGGAGGCGAAGAGGAAGGCGTCGGACGTCGACGAGAAAGGTGGGGGAGGGGCCGGGCGGGGGGAAAGTTGAGGCCCTGTGGACCAGCCCCTCCCCCCCTCCCCCCAAGAGGATGTGAATATGTACGCAACGAGGACAGGGGGTGGCAAGGGGGCCTGCTGCTGAGGGCCGGGCTCGGGGTGGACGGGGGCGATGGCCTTGTAACGGACCACGCGTCGGGGCCGAGCCGAACCCACCTCAATACCGCACTTGTTCGGCGACGTGTGGAGTGGACGTTATATATATGCACCTTCGGTCGGCGCCGCTCCAGAGGCTCACAGCGCGGCCGAGCGGCTCCAGCAGCGGATACAACAACGCCCCGTGTTGTGGCCAACTCATTAAAACCGGCCGCAACACCGGCGCGGCGACTCTGTTTCCATACAAATTATGATTGTCAACGGGGCGCCGCCGCCGCCGCAGGTACAGCAAGGGCGGCGCCGAATATAGGTCAACGGCGACCAGGATGGGGGGGGGCAGGGGGGACAACGCGCCAGCAGACGGATTAAACAAGCTCGTAAAACGACACACACTGGCTGGAAATCATAACAGCAGCAAGGAGAAGGCGATCAGAGAGGATGAGGGAGGAGGGGGAGGGGGGAGAAGGGGAGAGGGTATGACAAAAGGCGATATCCTCGGCGAGGAGAAGCAGAGGCCCCGAGGGTGCCGCTGGGACGACGACGCCGTCAGCCCAGCGCAGCAGGACACCCGTATGGACCGCTCCGCCGCCGCGACCAGCAGCGCGATCCGAGGCCCGCATGCATACCACGACCGCTAACCTCTCCCCCTCCCCCCCCCTCCTCTTTCCCTCAGCGAATATAAGCCAGCCAGCTGATGATCGCGACAACAAGATGTTGGTAGTGGAGGCCTTCGAGTCCATCTATCTATCCATCTTGCTGCACGGAGCCGGTCTGCGCCCATGACGCCCGGCCCGGCCCGCCTACAACACCCGCCCCCTCCCGTCCTCCTAGAAGCACACATTACATCTCGCCTGCTAGCTTTTAATTGTTGAACGGAAAACGACTACTTCCGCCGCACTTGCATCGCATCGCTCATCGCTAATGATAATTCCAGTCAGAGAAACAGTGCTCCTGGGTAATCCAGGCAGTCTGCTGGCACCTCCCCTTGCTGCCGGCCGATGAAAGAATGAAGCGAATAATAAATATTCAACACAAGACTATCGACTGACAAAAATAAAATTAACTGTCAGTTATTCTTGTATTATGCGTGTGGTGATGGGTGTGTGCGGTTCTTGTTAGGGCTCGTTCTTTTAGGGGTCACATTATGGGGTTCAAAAAGGATCAGGACCATCATTG
>NW_026267165.1:1023948-1025855 GCF_000697945.3 Frankliniella occidentalis
CAGTTTTTTGTGTGTGGGGCCCAGTGTGGAAGAACCATTGGTGCTGCACTTAAAATATTGTGAGACTGTACGACACTTCTTGTGTTTCCAGAGTAGTTATGTAAAATTTATACACGACTGTGCACAAATTTGTGCACAGTGGGCATGCTAGTTAGTTATGCATATTTATGCATGGAAAGGAGATGTGCATAAGTTGTGGCTGCACAAAAGTCTTGCAGGCCTTATACGCACAACATAATCTTGTAAGGGTTCTATAAGGTTCAGGCTGCTGCTGCCCGACTGTCCCATCCGTCTATGCTCGTCTGTCTGTCGACACTTCGGCCGTGACCCATACACGTGGGGGGCACGTGGCCGAGCAGCAACAACGACAACAAAACAAAAACATCAACAACGACAACAACAAACGGCGCGACGCACGTGGATCCGCCGAGACCGAATAAACTCCTCGAAAAGGCCACAAAGACGCGGCAATCACCTCGCAGAGGGAGGAGCCGCGGTGACACAGGAATGCCCCCCCCCCCAACCCACCCCCTTTCTCTCGTCTGTCCATCTGTCTGTATGTCTGTCCCTATGTCCGCCTGTCACTCTTTTCCTCCTCTATTACGTTGGCGAGGGCCAGAGAGAGAGAGAGAGAGGCCTTGCTAGGAAAGGGTGGGTAGAGGTAGAGAGGTAAGAAGGAGAGGAAAAGAAAGAGAGAGATTGGGGGTGGAGGGGAAAGTGGGGAGGGGGTGCAATACAGAAGACGAAGGAGAAGCGTAAGAGGAGAGAAAGGGGAGGGGGACTCGGCCAGACTGCCCCTGAGGCTCTGGCAGCCTGCCATACGCCGTCCGTGGCCAGGCGTGACCTGGCGTGTCGGTAAGGTGTCTCACACGGCTGCAAATATACACACAACAGAGGCGCACACAGGTAGGTACCGGCGGCGGGATAACGCGTGGCACACAAGCTCGGCTTAGCGAGCTAATCACAGCTTTGGACGCCACCACCATCGCACCGGCACCGGCCTGAGAATAGCGATGGCGCTTTACAGTGGCGGCGGCGGCGTTGCGACGTGCCCACCTCACTATCGCGCACCACGCTTTACGGTAAATCTCTTTTTAAAAGTGACCCGCTTTTCGACAATTGAAAGATAAAATTCATCGACGTTAACAGACGGCAAACAATGATGCACCCTCCCTTGTGGTGGCGCAACAACAGAGCACGCGCCACTACTCGCGGGCTGAGCCGAAAGCGACTAGCATTCTCAGAAAGCGCCGTAAAAGCCGTCGAGTCGGGCGGGCACGGGTCCAAACCACGACGCAGAGGGCCATCATCAGGAGCGCTGCTACTGAGCGAGCGCTCGGCCGGAGTGGAGCGGAGCGCCTGCGGGGCCAGCGACGCGCAACCCCAACGCACAGGTGCGCAGAGCGCGATGGGTTGCCTACGCGGCGGGCGGCCGCCGCTCGGCGCGGCACTGGAGGGAGGGAGAGGACCGGGGGAGGGGACGGTCGCGCGGGGCGGGGAGGAGGAGGCGACCAACCGCCCCTCTCGTCTTTTAGTGATAAAGTATATTATTCTCTTCCAAAAGAGAAAAAGGAACCAAAGTTTTAAATATCCCCCAAAACAAGAAGGAAAATATACAAAATAGAAAAATTGAAAATGCATCCTTTTTAGCAATGCAAAACACAGTCGTTAACTTTCATTATGGTTATGAAAGTTTCATCATCAGAAAACAAAGTATTTCTTGTTATGTGTGGTTTTGCTGTGTATTTTTTGTATGTGCAGTGTGCACTATGGCCGTGCGCGCAGCAGACGTGCACCAGTGTGGAGATCGGGGTAAATCCTCGGGATAAATCAGATGCCAATCACGGGTGGCTCGGCCCGGGGCGAGCCGCTGCCGCCGATAGTACTAATCTCTTCGCGACCCTGTG
>NW_026267165.1:1026250-1026604 GCF_000697945.3 Frankliniella occidentalis
GGGGGGGAGGGGAGGGAGGGGAGGGGTAGGTGGCCAACAGCGCCGAAATGGCGCGTGACGCAAAGCAGTACGTGAGGTAGGTGTGCTGCAGCACGGACTCGCGACCCGGATAGCGCGTGACGACTCCTCCACGACGATAGAGAATAGGGTGTGCCCGAATATCGAAACGTGCACCGAACATCACATGTATCGTGTTTTCACCATAAGAGTGTGGATGTTTGTGCGAAACATTTTGGATCTGGACCACCACCCTTCCATGCGCGCGGGACGCCACGCGCGCGCGACTCGCGGTCACGTGGACCGCACGAACGTGTCCGCGTCCCGCCCAGTAGCCCTCCAGTCGCGTCGCCTCCC
>NW_026267165.1:1027033-1027367 GCF_000697945.3 Frankliniella occidentalis
CGTGTGGGGCACCCCAACTTACAGTAGGAAGGCAAATCCAACGCGATATGAAACAGTGAGACAAGTTTATTATTAAGTAGTCAAGGTACGATACAACAAGTTGCGTCGTGGAGTTCAAAAAATAGAATTTCTTACATTGGGAAGAAAATATTCGAGAACCATGATAGTACTCTCATCTTTCTCCTGAGTGTGCTTTAAATCAATGGTAACGATGGATTCAGTATACCGTAGAGAAAATCGAAGCAGACAAGCCATTAAGTAGACATCTACAATTTCTCAGATTGTTTGAAGTTAACAGTCACTGTAAATACAACTGTGTACATAGTACACTCTT
>NW_026267165.1:1027417-1032099 GCF_000697945.3 Frankliniella occidentalis
AACTCGGTAGCCGGTTGCCGGCGGGCCAAGTGGCGGCGGGGCGGGACGGGGCGGGGCGCCGTGCTGTGGGGCCCTTGGGCACCCATTATTCGGTTCCACTCTCTTCTACTCGGTTCGCTCATGGGAACAATGAATCGGTTTTCAAGCATATGCTCGAGACAACGCGACATGCATGCCTACTCACTTACACCCCGTGACCTCCCTTGTTTTGCCGTCCCGATCGCAAAGGCGTCGGGGCGCGGCGTGGGGTGGGGTGGGGCGGTGACAACGCAGAACACACAGCCCGCGTCATTCAACAAAAACCGGTCCAGACCGGTTCCAATTGTATCCGGTCTAGGCCTTTCATGCCATTGGCTGGGACCGGTTACAACAACACGTGCAGACATACTCCGTGCTGCAAAAGACTTTTGTCGTCTGCGGAGCCCCCCTCCTCCTCTCCCCTCCACTCCGCACCGGGACACACCGGACACCGAGCAAGGGCAATCAGCTCACTCAAGTCGCCCGGGCGCGCGCATGGGCGAGGCTCGCGGCCGCGGAGCGGGGTGCTCCAGGACATCGTCAGGACGCCGTCAGGAGACCGTCAGGAGGACGCCATCAGGACGCCGTCCGGACGCCGTCCGGACGGCGGGCTGTATGGGGAGTCGTGCACTCTCGTGGTAGTCTTACCTCGGACGCGCTAGTGGCGACGGACGGCGCGGAGGTGGCGGCGCTGGCCGCGGAGCACACCGAGCTGCTCACGGTGGAGGAGACGTTGGCGCCGGACTGCTCGCGCGCCGGCGGTAGCGTGCGGACGCCCATCACGGCCTCGGCGGCGCCCAGCACCTCGGACAAGGTGCCCGTCAGCCGGGAGAGGGCAGGGGTGGCCGCGGAGGACCGTTGCCCACCAGAGTCCCTGCATTCAAGGGTGCAGGCAGGGCGGATGATGAGAAAATACGAGCCGAAGCGAATGGAACTCTTGCCATGTGCCTCCGTACTCACTCGTTGGGAGGGTGGCCCTGCCGGGGGTCGGCGTCGGCAGCAACAGCAGCACCAGCTGCGGTGGTCGCCGAGGGGGTGGCCTCCGCCGCCGCCTGCTGGCCCTGCTGGCTCTGCTGGAGGCTGGCCTGCACGTACTGCCGCACCTGGTGCTTGCTCCGCTCCAGGACGTGGTACTTGGTGGGGTTCTCCAGCACCGTCTGCACCTGAGCACGTGGACAGAGAAAAGGGGGAGAGGTCATTTCCGCAGTCGCAATCATTCCGCACAGATGTCACATAGAAGTCTATTTAGAGATCAAAACCTTTTTGCTGCAGCACCAAAAATGTAATATCTCTCCATTTCTTTTAAGGTAATAGCTACACACTCCTCCCACACGAACATGATTTTCCAACGACATGCTCCTCGATGGATCAATCTGGTTCTCCCCCGGGGATGCGGGGGCTGCGAGGGGCAGCCTGCCGGGCGGGGCGTGCGCGCGCATAAACGCCCCCCCGGCACAAGTGATGCACGGCGCCGGGCCCGGCCTGCACCTGCATACCGGGCGCCACCGGCGCCAGCACGCCGCCATAAGGCTCTAGGAGCTGGTCCGCGACGTCGGCACGACAAACTTTAACGGAGGCGTCGAAAATGGCTGCAAGATTTTGCTATATTGAATAGCGCGAAATGGCTGTTTCAATTATTTTATCGTGTCCTGGAAGAGACAAGACACAGCTGTGCTGAACCTTGGAGGAAGCAACAGAGACTGTTGCTCCCCCCCGATTGTTTGCATCCGAAGCAGCAGAATGAGAACAGCCTCCTCCAAACTGGACTGCGCTGCCCGCCGCGTTGCCGTGGCCTGGCACCCTCACACCTGCTGCGCCTCGCCTTCCAAATTCATATTGTCGCTCCTGAACGACGCGCGCCGCGCCGCTTTGGCAGGCGGCGATCTGTCTTAATTTAAATTTCTTGGCAGGTGAGTGACAGCTCGCGAGAGAGATCTCTATCGACGGGGAGAAGAGCAGCTCGCACCCTGTCCCAGCAGCCGCGGCGGGGGGTTTGGACGGGTGCCTCGCAGAGACGGGACGGGTACCCGTAGAGGGACACGGTGGACACGTGGTGCAAGAGTGTGTCTGCCTTTGTGTCGTACTCGAGGTCGGAGGCGACGAGGGCCCTAAAGGTGGCGAGACAGGGTGAGGCCTTGTACGGGAGCCCTCCACGCCCTCGACCGCACTCTTTGCTGAGGCCGACACACCCCACCACATCCAAACCCATACCTCACCTCACCTCGCCAACCCCACCTCACCCACAGAGGCCAACTCCCAGCCGCCCGAGCCCGATGGGCTGCCGACCTCGCCGGCGTCGCTATGGTGCGGGAGGGAGCAGTGCTTCTCACCTGGAAGACGGACTGCGGCACGTCCACGCCGATGTTGATGGGCGGGCGGGGCGGTTCGGCCGCCTGGCGCTCCTGCTGCTGCTGCTGCTGCTGCTGCAGCTGCATCCGCTGCTCCAGCCGCTCCTGCTGCATCTGCTGTTCCCGCATCAGCTGCTGCTTCATCTGGGTGCGCAGCGGCAACGACGAGTGCTTGAACGAGGGCGGCCTGCGGCAGAAGAGGCGTCGTCCAGAAAGTACGTCCGTTATTCTCACATGCATCACACGAGAGCGCCGCCCCCGAGACACCCCATAGGCCACCCCGCCGTACGCGCGCGCACACCCCAGAAAAGATGGCCCACACACAGCACGCGTGCACAGACGCAAAACTGATGGCCCGTAACAAACAACAACGAAGGAACGGACGGACGACCTGGACGAACCCACCCACGGACGCACGCAGGGCAGCCAGCCACCCGCACGGAACCAAACACAGGCACCGCCCTCCAGAGCAAAACACACGACACACGCCGCCGGGGGCGGTGACGTAGTGACTACTACTTATCGGTGGTATCAGCCGGCCGCACCGCACCGCCGCAAGCCACGCTTCCAAAAACTTGTACACTCAGCGAGTTGTGAACACCACCAAAACATTTGGCGCGCCGTGTCTGGCGCCGCCCCCGCGCTGCCCGTGTGGCTGTGCGGCACGCGACCTGCCTCAAGCGAATCAAGAACCGGAAGCTAAGAAGAAGAAAAAAACGCGAGCCACACGATCACCAGAAAAACGTAGATAGTAAGTTGCTTCATGACTCACACTCGCGAAAAGAAGAAATGGCACAAGTACTCGACATTTGTTAGGTGTGGTACCAGGACTAGGTATGGATGATTTCGTAACTAATGATGGTCGCGTGCATGCGTGCGATCGGGGGGTTTGCCTAATGGGCTATGACAATGCGGAACGTAGGCGCGAGTAGGCAACCCGCGCGAACGCGTGCGTGCGGTACAGTATGACCGCGGTGGCCACTCGGTCGGCCCGGTAATTGCACAGATTTTTATCAGGCTTTTCTCATTCTGCTCAGATTAGATTGACTTTCCGGTATCCGAGAGAGGAAAAACAAAGCTCTCTTTCACGGGGAATACCCTCCAGCCAGCAAGCAGATTTATAATTCCGCCAGCGGCTCGGTTTCAATTTTCCGTTTTACTTCGTTATACCTTACAGCCTAAACTTCGTTCAACGACAGTGGGCAGACATCACACGAGCTCACCTGCGCCATCTCCCGCTCTTTACGGGTCACAAAACTCACCCTCTGGGTGGCAGCCGACTCGCCCTGGGGGTGGTCTGCTGTGGGGGGTTGGGTGCGGGCGGCGCGGGCGGCGCCACCGGCGGCACCATGTCCACGATGCTGGGGTCCATGTCCAGGATCATCTTGAGGTCCTCATCGATGCCCACGTGCACGCGGATGGAGCGCGGGCTGTCGGCGCCCTGCAGGATGAGCTTCTCGATCATGTCGCCGAGGTCCTGCTGCAGGTCTTCCTGCCGCGGCTCCTGCTGCTGCTGCTGCTCCTGCTCCTGCTGCTGGAGCTGTTGCATCTGATGGAGCAGGAACAGCTGCTCTCCGTTGAGGTCATTTTTCGATAGAGCCGCTGCCGGGTCGGGCGGCGGCTGCGGAGGCAGCGGAGGCTGTACGTGCAGCTGCGGGTCCTGGGGGTAGAACTGCTGCGGCAGGGGCGGGTGGGGCGGGGCACCTCTCGTCATCATCTCATGACAGCCGCTTTAACGCCGTCCTGCGGTCCTCTAAAACAATCTGAACGAAGGTGGTGATAGAAAGAGAAACCATATGCAAACAATGCAGAGACGTGGGCGGGGCTTGCAAGGAAAATTTCTGAAATTGTTATTTTATGTACCGCTAATCACACTCTCACTCTTTGCTTACAGGTGTTTGTGTAAATTACCCCGCACCCCCTGAATAAACGACGAGTCTTTGTGTTTTTGTGGGTACGGTATGCATGGGTAGCGACCGCCGCTCTACTGTACACTCCGCGCGCCACGCGAGCGGGCTGCGCGAAGTGATTCACACCCGACCAATGACAAACCAGCGCCGAGTCCCTGCCGAAAAGGGAGGGGAACGCTGTTTAGATGCGCCCGTCCGATCGCCGACGTTTCGTCTCTGACCCAATGACAGAAAAGAAGAGCTCCTTCCTTCATCCTTCAATGCAAGTGCCCTGCTTGCCACATGTGTGTGTGTGTGTGTGTTGCAATTTTCTGGATCCTTCCAAAGCCTATTAGAGTGGAGTTGGACAAACGATCCAATAACTACCGACCCAGTTTAACGCGAGTAACGGGTTTCGGACGATTAC
>NW_026267165.1:1035059-1055387 GCF_000697945.3 Frankliniella occidentalis
TTAAGTAGACATCTACAATTTCTCAGATTGTTTGAAGTTAACAGTCACTGTAAATACAACTGTGTACATAGTACACTCTTACTAGTAGAGTGTGCTTGAACACACACACACACACAAGGAAGTGTGTGCCTGGCATGGCATGGCACTTCTTACTGCGTACGCACCACATAGCGTAGCGCTATGGCAAGTGCACACTTCCCAGTGTGTGCTTTCAAGTACACACAAGGAAGAGTGTACTATGTACACAGTTGGGTTTACAGTGTAAACAATGCGCAGTAATAATTTCAACACATTAGATGTCATAGATGGAAAGGAAGCAAGCATTTCATAGTTCCTTAGTTTTCTGTTCAGTTTTTAATCTTTAGAATCAGGTTTGAAAATCTGAGAAATTGCAGGTACATACATACCTATATGAAACCAAATAACTGTTGGACTAGAATGTAAAGTATTTCTTGCATTTTCTTATGAACAAAGTATACCTTGAGCATATGACAGGGTAAAGTTGTGGACAGAATTAAAGAGCCATCAGAAATCAAATCAGCACAATCAGCCTTAAGTAACAGAATAGTTACTTTAGACGTAAACAAATATCTACAAAAGAAGAGCAGTTAAACAGTACTAAGATCATAGCTCAAAACTGTTCAATATGAAAACAAAACAAAGCAAAAATCTCACAATGTCATAAAAAAAAAACATCCATGGTGAACGACAACAACATGTGAAGCATTGACATTAAACAATAAAAAAAAAAAAACAGGAAAAAGTGAGCAACCTTATGTTGGCAAAGAACTTATCCCAAGTAACAGTGGTTTTTTGATATATACATACAGGGTGCCCCACAGGCCTGTCCTTTATTTTGCCTATACTGTACCGCATGCAGACGTGCGGGCGGGCTTTCCAACCGTCGCTCACAGCGGCGCCTTATGGCCCCGTGCGAGTATGCAACCCGGCCGCACGCCTGCATCCAGGACAGCATAAGCAAAATAACGGAAGGGGTCTATAAACCATCCAGTATGATCATATATAAGTGATATTGATACATATTTTTAATTATTGTGGACAGCGTATCATTCACATTATTAAACGAGTCAAATTCAACATAAATTTTGTCCGATCAAAATAAAAGTGACAAAACACTTGTGAAGTTTATTTCCACAATCGAAAAAATGACATGGTGATAAATTAGCGATGATAAAATATTTACATAAATTTGATCTAATTTCTGGTACTTGGGGTAGGACATCTACAGATACAGTACATTACAGTTGGCAAAGCATTTATTTTAACAGACTTTTGGATTGAGATCGTCTTGAAGACACTGATATGTCTAGGTCCTGATTGTCAAAATTTCTCCCATTAACTTTGATGATCAGGTGCAATTGTCTTTTTTTATGAGTAAGGCTACATACTCATGATTTATATTTAGAGATAAAATAGCGAGATTGATTGAAGCAGATTTACTGTCATCTTTTCGGGCTTTGCTGTCATAAATCTACAAATTGAAGCTAGGTGGACAATAAAGCTACTCTTACAAAAAGTACAGTCCTTTGCAGTCACAAATAACACAGTTCCATTCCAAAACTATTAAATCAACTCAAGCACACACAGATTACCACAGACACCACTCACTAATGTAAGTACAAATAATCTTGTATGAGTTTTGATGGCTGGATTATTTGAAAAATTATAAGTCCAATTTCATAACACTAACTGCCTATAGTACACTGGGTATACTCAAATTAATAAAAATTCCCAAGAAAAAATGTTGTAAAAGCAGTATGATAACAAATAGCCACAAATATTAAATATTTGTGGACCCTATTAGCACGTTTCGCATACAAGGTTATTAATGTTACCTTAAATCACAGAGTAGTATACTTAGATATAATTAAGGTAATAACAGATTCAATACAGAGTTCATAAAACTTTAAAGTAAACACTCTAAAATTCATCAAGACACAACAGATGGACTACTTATTGTCACACTTTCTGTGCTACGTCCTGACTCACAATGATAACAGTTTCTTAAAACATGGAGGACAGCTGAGATTCATTGGAACACACATTAGCTGGAAAATCAGATATTTTGGAAGAGGGTCGTGCATGTGGTGTATCGGACACTAAAGGATCATAGAACTATAAAATAAAAGAGTACAGCTGTCACAAGTAAAAGTTGGGAAAGGTTACAAATGTACCTGAATGAAGATTATGCACAAAACCCATTCTCATAATTAACTAAAATATGACATAACGATAATCTCAACAGAATCAGCCTTTTAGAACAAGGCAATAGGTATTCTAGAACAAAAAAGTATACTAAGAAAGAAAATCTGTCATGGTTAAACATGGACTTAAATTGATTACTATATTAAAACAGTCACATAAAAATGCTTACAAAACCACTTCAAAATAAATAAATTTAACACAGTCGACAGAGAGTTCCAACAAGATATTATACCAGGATATATGACCACCATAAAACAATAAAAAGTTCTAGAGTAGGAGAACTTGAATTTTTAACTCCTACCATGTCAATTTCATCATTTAACAAAAGTGTTCAATAAAAGAGTACTATTTACTAATAATGGGAAATTAAGACTCAGTGATAAAACAGTAAACTGTTACTGATATCAGACCGCACAATACTTGTAAGTACTTCAATCTATTTACAAAAGTCATGAAAAATTGATGTGGTTCTGATAGCGAGCAAGCAGATACAACACTGTAACACCAGTTAACATACCAACATTTTGTAAGAATAATGTTTGAACAGCTTTTTGCCAGCTTACTTTGCTTGCTTCTTCCGCAACCTCGTTCATCTCTGGGACCTAAAAAGATTAAGAAATACTTAAAACATTCTGAAAAAAAAATTTAGGACATTTAAGTGCCTAGGGGCAAAAGAGGACCTACCATGTCAACAAGAGATATGTACAAAAACATTCCAGCAGCAAACCCAAATATGTAGGTGCTGGCCTCAAATTCACCAAGAACAATTCCAACAATAAGACCAAGGTAACATGTGCAGGCAGACAGAAAATTGTACAATAATGCTTGACGAATTGACATGCCTGCATTGAGCAACACTGCAAAATCACCTACAAAGTAAAATCATAATATTGATTAGGTATATTTATGATTGTGGGCATTATTTTACAGATATTGAACTAATTAAAAAAAAAAGATGGGCACTTTACCTAGTTCATGAGGAAATTCTTCACATACAACAGCAACACTAATACTAATACCAGTAAGAATACTTTCATTGAAAGCAGCGCCAATAGACAATCCGTCAATAAAATTATGAAGTCCATCGCCAAAAATTACCATCCACGCAACAGTGGCAATGGCACTGTCTTTGTTGCTATCAAAAGTAATGGTATGACTGTGGTTGTTGCTAGGATGAGGTCTCTGGAGATAAAATCAGAATGATTAGTAAATTTGCAAAAGTCAAACCACTATGGGACTGACATTGGTCGATTTCAAATACCTCTGCATGACCAAAAGATGCCTTAATAACTTGTTCCTGACAATCATAAATGGTACTGGCATCATGCATACAGCTGTCTGAATTAACCTCATCCTGCCTGTGGGCAGGTAAAAGACAAACACTAGGTTGGCTTGGGCTTGAAATGGAAGAAACTGTATTGTGGACTTTATCCTTTTTCTGCTTTGCCTGAAAATTCCAATACTAGAATGCAAACTGTCCTCCAAAAAGTGAAAAACAAAACTATAACAAAACACTGGGAAAATACCTCTCGACTATCATGGATTATCTTCAGGATTCGTTCCACCATGAAGAAGACCCAAATACCACCCCAAACATAGAGACAAATCGATAAGTATTTATGATGTACGTCATTATCCATCAAACTGAAGGCCTGCAAAAATAGATATATTTGGTTATCTTAACAGAACTACTCAGGGTCACATCAAAATGATGTATTGAAAAAAAAAAAGGTCAGTCTAATTGACTGCCTAAAAAACCTATCCTACTTGAGGTATTAGGTGGAAGAGAGAACTCGCGGACAGAGAACCAACAGCAAGACCAATGAGCACAGTTAGTAGTTGTTTGTAAAATGATTTATCCATAAGGGGCATAACGCTGACACCCAGAAGTGAGCAAAGTGATATAACTGTCACAAACAGTATGCCCATTCCCCAAACTGTAAAAAATGATGAAACAGTTCAGAAAACTATGACAATGAGATAATGATGGATAAAGAAATTAAAAACGTACCTTGTCCTGGTGCAGGCCTGCTCTTTTGGTCAGACAGAGTGCCAACACCGTAAGATTTTCCATCATAACAATGAGCTGTAGCAAGTCTCTCCAAAATAACACTGCTATTGAGTTGTGACAAGGAACTCCCACTAGCATAATTTAACCCTTTAAAGAGTTCTTCTGGAGTCAAGCATTGCTATAATAATAATTTAAAACAGAATTGAAATGAAGTAAATAAAATCAAACAATTTAATACTTAAAAGTTAACACCAGCAACACACTTCTTTTCTTGATGACGTTTGAATGGAAGAACAATTACTAAGATGATCCAGAAAATTCTGCAATATGGTTGGTGGAATGACCTCTCCTTTGCCAAAATTTAGCAGACATAATGTCAACAAAAATATTTTCAGAACTGCCATCATCTGTAAAAAATACAAAGCTAACAGGTAGATTCTTAGGGAAAAGTGATAAAATTATGAGAAATCCAACAAGGAAAATTACAAGACTGAAGTGAATGACAGTAAGTGGTTTGTTTGTTGCCTGATGTGGAACCAACTAGATAGCTATGTCATCATTTTACAAACGCTGACATAAACATAAGTAAATCGGTGACTTGGTTCCGACTTTGTCAGCAAATACAGGAGAGGGAAGAGGCCCATGTAGAGATAGAAACGTTGGGATGGCAGGCAACTGCCAACGTACTTAAAAAAAGTGTTCATCTAGTATCATCAGGAAAGTTATTCTGGGAAACACGAACTGTTCCGAAGAGGGTCAAAAAGGATTGAGACCAAACAAAGATTTCAAATTTACAAGGTACAATAGAAGCCGATTCAGTGCCAAACTCTGGGCACAAGTCTGTTACAAAAGGGGTGTATCAGTATTGCGGAATTAATTGTGATTCTATAGTAACGAAACGTGAAGGTTAGGATCGACTGTGAGAGCTTCTTAAGCACTTCTCAAACAAGCCGAAGCCCAGCCTACCCATAACATTCCACAGCATCAATTGGGCCTGATTGAACTTTGTGACCTTGGAAAGACCGCTGCTTTTTCAGAAGAAGTTGCCATTCTGGTTTTCTTTGCTTCCGATCAATTAACCTCTTATCGATGTGACAGGACACCGAAAATCAAGGTCTGTTGACAGACAACGAGGGGACGTCAAGTGACTTCAGTTAAATCAAGACGTTACAGTCGTTCTCACTCTCACCCAAAATTCCTAAACAACGTGACCATCACAAGGATACAGGTAAAATCTTTCAAGTCTTTCTTTTGGTTTGTTTACCACCGATCAAAACACCCTGACGCATGGGGTATACACCAAGGAGCGCTGCAAGTATGAGAAAATTTGCGACGACCGCTGCCGCAGGAGTCCTTCATAAAAAATATGTGTGTAAAAAGTGGATTGGAATGTGGTAGAAAGACGATAAGAGTAAAAGCATGTAGAAGTGAACTGAAAACCATTTAACCCAAAAGTGTAATATAATGTAAAGGTCTTTATTATACATTATTTAATAATTTACACGCAATGTGAATAGTTTTACACACAGTTTCAATCAAAGCAATAAAACATTGTGAATAGCAAGTCAAAATTCAAAATCATCCACATATACAGCTAACAATATGACTGGAAAATACATGTAGCAAAGACAAAATTGATCAGATGGCAAAACACTTAATTTTCACACAAGTGACTATAAAAACAATACTGCCCTCAGATCAGATCACAGTCCAATACATGGCCCATTCACCCATAATGTGCAATTATGCACAACTTGGCTTCACATTAAAAGAATGACAAAGTGTCACCACATTTAAACATTTCTGACCTTAAAGATAAAGAAACATTTTAAGGTAATTTAATTTTGATTCCATCCTCTATAATGACAACTTCAATCTTCAGTTCATTGTTTTGAGTTTAATTTGCAAACAGGCAATTTTGGATACTGCAGTAAAGTTTTAACAACAGATTTTAAAGATTGATTTTAGTGCTGGAACTCTCAAAGAAAAATATTATCACAGAAAGTGATTGAAGTTCTTGCAGAACATTGAGTAACTACCTACGTTCTAAAATTGGACACATTTGCCACGTTCAACACAAGATACGTATCTGTTTGTTATAAGGATACAAATTAATTTGTAGATTTAAAAGAATATTCTTAAGTGTGTGCAACATAACACATGACCATCAAATTTTGTGATTCAAAATTGAAAACAAGTGTTCTTTCATTTTCCACCTCCAGCTTGGCTCTGAAAAAAATAATATGCATCAGACATACATAAAAAAAATAAAAATAAAGGAAAATAAATAGATTACAAAGTACAGGAGGTTACCTTCTGAAGTTTTTCTTTGTAATGCTTGGTGTAGTAACGAATATAAGCAGCTTGCTCTTGAGGATTCTTTGCATAAGCAGAGGCACAATACTGAGCTAGTGTAGGAATGTCCTTTTCTGTATAATTTCCCTCAAGCATGGAACGAATACTAGCAGTCGTCACATTAACTGGTTTGGCAGCAGGAGCAGGAGCAGGAGCTGTCACTGTAGCTGCTGCAGTTCTTGATACTACAGGAATGTTGTTGGATGGTAAGGCTGATTGCAGAGTGGGAGGAATGACAGGAGGCAAAGCAGACACCAAAGGTACGTTGGAAAGTATTTGGCTTCCTAGTGCATGGGTGTTCATTGGCGGTAACTTGTCCAATTGGCAGTATGCAACTGAAACTGTGAAAGCAAGGAATCAGAGTGTAAATTGCATAAAGTGACTAGACAAATTCTACTGGGATGTTACACGAAGCAAATGAATTACATACCTTGACAGTTATCAATTATGAGAGGCTCATTTACCAGTGACTTATGGAGTGTCATTGAATCAGTAACACTTGTTAGTTGAACGAAGCAAACAGAGCGAGGGCGACCCTTCGCATCTGTACCCATCCTCACACCATCTAATCTTGCATGAGCAATCATTCTAGATTTCAATGCCTTGGAAATCTCAACTATACTTGTTACAGGATTCAACCCTCGTAACAGAAGGGCTGTAAAAGAAAACACATTTACAATAAACATGCCATTAATTGATTATTTTTTAAGAATGCAAAGAAAATTTACCATTTGTAGGGTAGGGACATGTTTCTTCCCAACCATCCAAACAATCCTCTTTTGTACGGTTACACTGATAACACGCAGTTCTGTTTTTGAAGTTTACTATAAGACACTGGATTTGAAAAAATAAAAATAAATAAGTTAGAAGTGTTTAAAATACATACACAAGAGAGCTATGAGATAAATGCTAAGTGCAACAGTTATTCCAGTGAAGTTTTGTTTTCACTTACTCTAACACACTCCCAGTCTTTTAAGATAGGATTGCTGTACTCCATTACAGCATGATTGTTAGGGCGTAGATTTAGAACACACTGGAAATATTGTAAAAGATACACATATATGTATTTAATATTAAAATGTGTGACAGAAAGTAAGCTTGATACAGAATGAAAAATCTTACCCGTCTTAGTTCCATCCAACGTGTGGCTTCATCAACTGAGTTAAAAGTAATAAATGCAAGGCCTCGAGACACACCTAAAAAAACTTAGTATCAGAACAAACAGTTGATCATCTTGTGCCAGACAAGAATGGAATAAATAAAAGAAATACCTGTATCATTAGCGTGCACCACACGAACATCTTTAGCCCACAACCCACAGTTGCTGACATCTGTACGTATATCCATTTCAGTGACATCTCTGGCAAGTCCGCGTACAAATATCACCTCTTTGGGAGATTGAAGATGTTTGGTAAATGTAGTTTGGTTCCTGGAATCCTTTCCAGGAGTGCTGGGTCTACAAGAGAAGAAATACAGGAATTAGAAACGGACTAACCTAAACACAAGGCTGAGAACTTCCTCTTAATCCTTGTGAATTGCAGACTTGTAGCAAAGATGCGATGACATTTGCTGCATGTTCTCATCTACATGCCCTGTAATTGCATAGTGGGCTTCATGCTCGGCGGATTTAAGTTAAACAAAGTCATAGCTTCACTAAGAAGAAATATTTAATAGTGTGGATGAATATTCCCTCCTTTTTTTTCTTTCTCTCGTTAAGATTTTTGAGAGCAAAGCCAACATCCTTTCTTCATCAGGAACAATATCCCAAAACCTGGTTTATTGCTTCTGGATCAGCACATTTGAAATAGTGCAGACCTAGAGCTGCTGGCAGGCACCCTTACAACATAAGTAATAAAGATGATTCTGTAGCTCCTGTCAAGTTACTTTACACATGAGAGGGAACATGCACAACCTTTCATCTCTTACAAGTTGACGCCCAAAAGGAATACTTTTCACAGAACACAGCAATGACATAACTTACAGGTCAGACCGAGGCTTGTTCCATTGAGATTGGGACTCGCCAAGGGAGGGAAGATTTCTTCTCCAAAAGTCGCCATCAGCTTTCCCATTTGATGTTGATTGATGAATGGTTGTTGCACTTTGAGTAGAATATGGAGCTGATTTGTGACCATCACGGTGATCAGAGGACTTATCTCTTCTGCTCGGACTTCCCCAACGAGATCGGCGTCTATCCTCTTCTTGCTGGTTGAAAGTTTGTCTGTTATCTTGGTTCTGCCAGTTCATAGGTGTATCTTTTATTTGATGATGCACTGTGCTTGATAATCGTGCTTGATTTCCATGAAGATGGGCATCTGTCTTGCCTTGAATTCTCTCTCCACGGTTCGGTTGACTTCTTGAATGTTGATTGTGAGATGAGCTGTCTCTTGGTCTTCTGCTTTCGTCTAGGAAAGGAAGGCCAACTATGGTCTGGGCATTTCTTCTCTCTTGGAAGTCTCTTATATTTTCCCACTCTCTTGAATCTTCCTGACCACCACTAAGCTTCCTTTGTTGCCCAACACTATCCTTTCCCTGCCCCTGCTTCAGTAAGTACTCTTCTCTTCTGTCATACTTTTCCACCTTACCACTCTCTCTAACATACCTTTGCTTAAATTCTTCCACCAACATCTGAGGTGTCTTCTTGATAACTTTATCCTGATTGCGGCGATCAGGGCTTCTTAGTATTCCTCTTCCCCTGTCTTTATTTGTAGTGTCTTCATTTTCCCTCTTACGGTTCTTTTCTATCTTTGCAACAGATTCTTTTTCTAGATCCCTGGGTCTGTTCAAAGGTCCATCTTGATCTCTTCTTCTGATCAGATCTTGAGTCTGGTCTCTTCTTTCTGGCTCTTTGGCTCTCAAAGCCCCTCTGTCCCTCTGTTCTCTTATACGTCCCTCAGTCTCTCTGCCTCTACTATCATCTCTTGAATGCCCAGGTTGAAGACCTGGTCTACCTCTACTCCTGGATCTCTCTCTTGCAGGACTTTTGGCTCCATCCCAACCAGGTTCCCTGTAACTTTCAGCACTTGGTGTTCGTGGACCCCCCCAATTAGGGCTTCTTATCCTCTCTCTCCCTAAGTTAGCCCCAGTATCTATCCTAGGACTCCTATCACGACTATTGCCTGAATCCCAACGAGAAACTCTACCTAGTTCTTGCTCAATACTCCTTTTATTTTCCTTGACAAATTTCTTGTTTCTTTCTTGGTTGAAGTTCTTGTTTCTTTCTTCATCAAAAGCCATGTTTCTTTCTTGGTTGAAGTTCCTGTTTCTTTCTTGATTGAAGTTTCGGCTTCTTTCTTGATCAAAGTTCCTGTCCCTTTCTTGGTTGAAATGCCTGCTTCTTTCCTGCTCAAAGTTCCTAATCGCTTCTTGACCAATTTCCCTGTTCATGACCCTATTTGAACTCCAATTGCTATCTTGATGTGGACTTCTCTTCCTATCCCTTTCCCTCCCTACACCTCTCTCCTGATTCCGCTCCTGACTAAGAATCCTCCCCCTTTCTGCACTGATACTTCTTCTATTTTGACGCCCTTCTTGGCTTCCTCTCCTAAATCTCCTGTCATGGCTTCGGCTTCTATCTCTGCCTATTGTTCTCACAGCATCCTGACTAATGCTTCGGTGTTGCCGACTGGTTCCATCACGTTCAATGCTTCTTTCCCTTTCCCTTCTTCCCTGATCCAGGAGAGGACTTCTTAGTTGTCTTCTATCACCACCAGGAGATGGAACATCACTTAAATCTGGAGGAAATGGTCTTCTTCCAGGCCCCTCTTCATTTATCCTTCTTACATCTCTTTCAAAGCTTCCTCTTCTTCCTCTTTCAATGTTGATTCCTCGGCTCCGAGACGATACACTTCCAAAACTTCTTTCACGCTCCCAGCTTGGACCTCTCAACCTTACTCCACGATCAAAGCTATTACCTCTACTCTCCCTGAAATTTCTTCCTGATGGACTTCTCACTCTTTCTCTGCTGCGATTGCGAGAAAGATCCCGACTTCTGGACCTTGGACTTAGATGAGTTGAAATTTCTCGTGTTGAAGCTCTCTGGTCCGGGCCCTCTTTATGTTGTTGATTCCTTCTCCAGTTCTCTGCTCTCCTGTTACGCGCGGCCCAACCTTCAGCTTGGCCAAAGCTTCTTTCTCTCGACCTACTTCTTTGCCATCTTCTTTGGTGCCAATCATCTTGGTCACGTATAACCACATCGCGATGATGCGATCCACCACGAGGACTGATTCCACCAACATCTGGGACTTCCTCAAACTCATATCTGTCATTAACATTAAAATCTTCAACGGGAAACTCTCTCTCGGAAATATCATGTACCTCACTATGAGCTTCGTCAAAGTACTCATTTTGGATATGAATATCCTCCTGAAGGTCAATATCTTCAATGATATCATCTGCATATTCATCCATTAAACTTATGTCTGGAGGCTCATCAATGAGAGCTCGAAGGTCCCCAACGCAATGGTCCCTTGACTCAATGATTTCACGAAGATCACCAAGGTCTGGATCCTTTTTTGATAATTTCTCACGCAGATCACTCTCAGATTGATCTGGAATGTGCCTTTTCCTTCTATTTAAAACTTCTCTGCAGTCAACTAATTCATCTGGTTGGGGTTTGAATTTGTTGCCTTGAGTCCACCTGTCCCGCCCTGCCCCATGATATCCTCTTGAGCCTCTACCTCTTGAAAATTTGGAGAAATTTTTTCTTCCTGCAATCATTTCAGTGTCAAATTCTTCAGGTGCAGCAAACCTTTTCCCATCTTGAATTTTAACTTTTAAGTTTGTCATTTCAACACCTGGATCCATATCTAGCATTTCTTCTTCTTCTGGGGCTATCTGCCTTCTTCCAGATTTTCGGTTACTTTCAGTAAAATTGTCAGGTCCAGAAGTCCTATCCCATTTGTTAAAGCGATGCTGACCCCGGGACTGATTACGTCCTCTCCATTTTTGGTAATGAGCTCTTCCTTGAGACATTGGGAACTTTGATCTGCCTTTCCCAATTTCATCAATGTCTTCCCATTCATGCTCCCATTCTTCATCATATTCTTCTTCATTCAGCTCAGAAACATCAGCTGATCTCTCCTGTCTTCTTGTTTCACTCCTGAAAACAAGATAAAGCATTCATTAGATTAGAATTAAAAGGAGAGTATACAATGTTATAATTGATGGAAATGTAGCTACCTACCTGGCATCGCCTTCCTTCCGCGAGTGACGTTCCCTTGAACTGGAACGCTCTCTTCTCAACTTACCAGCTGCAAAACAGAATACAAACAAGTTCAGCACAAAGCAGCTCTCACCCACATTAGTCCAACAGAGGAACAAATGTGGGTTAAGCAATGAAGTGGGACCACACAAAGGGTAGTAAAGGCATTCACTAATGAAATTGCAGGTTTTTCTTCACGTGCACGTGAAATAACGATGTTCGGGAGAAAAGCTACACCTAACTAAAGGCTGCAGATTGCTGCTTGGGAAAGGAGCTGCTTGGGGATTCAATAATAACGCCCAAATGGGCAAAATATACCTAAAAATAACACTTCTGTAAAAAACAAATAAAGAACATTGCTCCGAACACAACGACACAACACACATGAAAAGATGCCGGTTAAGCTGTAGAGACAAAACAAAATGTACAAAAAGTATTGAGGTTAAGTCCCATGGTAAATCTTGGTTCAAAGCAAAAATTCATACTGCAGAGAACACAAACGACGCTCTATCTAACGTTACATTAGTAAAGTAGTCAGGTTAAGGTACGCAGTACCCATAATTTAAGTATAATGACGAATTAAAAAAGACACACAGCTTACACGACATCGGGATGACTCTTGCTTTCGGCTAACAGGCGAAAATCTTCACTCCAATAGCTGCATTCTCTTCAGCGTAGAAGCACAGTAGTTTTGCACGAAAATCTTCAAAACGCAGAGTAAGAGTAACGCCTCGATAAGCAAATATGCAAACAACACTAAAGAATCAACACAGAAGAAAACGTAATCGATCTCGTCTGCGGCCTGTGTTGTAGACGTTGTAGACGTGGGAGGGGGAGGGGGTGTGAAGGGTGGGTGCAAGGGTTATGTGGTGACGTCACATAGTGTTTCCGCTTTCCGCCGCTTCCGCTACCCTTGGTTTTCGGGGCGCTGGTTTCAAACTCACTTCAAATGTGTAAAGGTTTACTTATGTTTAGTTCTATATTCATTTGAAGGTGTTTTTTTGAGGGTTTAAGAGGTCATATCGTGCTTCAAACATAGTTCGGAAAACCCATGTATGTAGTTTTCTTTGTTGAATTTAGCCAAACCCGAACTGTCAAACAGCGGGGAAGCAGACGAAAACATAATCAGAAGGCAACGACAACTTAGGCCAAAGTATGACAAATTACTTCACATTCGTTTTTCTCCCACCTCTTGTAAAATTTTATCGATGTAGAAATAAGTATTTAAATGTTCATTTCATGTAGCTGCGGTGCACTTGTCTCTACAGAGACAGTCATGTTTCGCTAAAACTAGACATAAAGGCCAGCTTTTGAAACTTTCAAACATTACGTTAGTGTTCTCATACTATGCCGGGGGGAGGGGGAGGGGGAATCCTAAAATCTGTTGTACGTTGTACGGCCCCAGAAACTAGCCTCTATTTTCCTGTTTGTTCTACAAATTTCCTCTATTTTCCTTTTATCAGCAGCTGTACTTGTCATAATTGTTGATTTTATTTATCGTAGTTCGACAACTGGTTTCTGTCGTCCTCCCTTACTATAAATTTGGATCGTCTCAATCAAATTTTAGGATAGACAATATCTGATTTTTGTGACGGGTTGTCTGACAACTTACGCGGCGTGTATGAATCATTTTAGTTCCTAATGGTGTGATGGTCCTGAATCTTTCCTCGTTACATCACCATCCTCATAAAAATGACGTCCTGTAAAAATTTACAATGTCTCTGGAGACTTGTTATTCTCTTTGCTCTCTTTGACAATGTGCTGTCTGAGGGAAATGGGAAATGGACATACGAGTTAAGCAATGTGAGTATTCTCAAACTTTGGTCTTAGTTAATTATATGGAAAGTATTGTTTCACTCACATTAATATACCGTTCACGTTGTCATTTGAAAATGATTCCTAACATATCGTCCACATCAGGATTTAGTTGGTTTTGAACCAACAAGCGAGGCATTTCTGTACCCGCAAGTAACTACTAAATGTTAACTCACATCATTCCACTGTTTTTGTTTTTAGGATAACGAATTTGTGACAGTTTCTAAAAGTCTTTACAGAGGTTCACAAATCTTCATAGTTGGTGAGTTTAACTGTTCAAAAAAAATATTTTTATACTGTATTTATTTTTTGTGATTCTCTTGTTTTTTGTCTTATTCTGTGTAGTTTTTCAATATAACATGGTTTGATATTTGTGTGTTCTAGTGTCATGTGATAATCCTGAACTCAATGTTACTGTTCAGTGGACATTGACTCAATTTCCATGCTGGCAAGACTTTGCCTCGGTTCCAGATGGGGTAAGTGGTACCTACTGGAATTACATTTTACTACATGAGATATTTCTATGCTTGATTCAACTCACACACCTCTTTATTTACAGTTGTATCAACTCCCAACAGGATTGTCAAACTATACTCTGAGCAGTCCGGCCACCCAACATCAATGTATTGACCATGTTATTCTGGTAAAAAAAAACAAAAAATGACCTAAAACCTGTTTACTGATTGTTATCCGTTTTGAATTTTTACAAAAGTATTTTACACATTGCACCTCCTCTAAGTTTTCTTAATTCCTATTTCTTTTTTCAGATGGGTCTAAATGTGCCTACAACTACTCCTCTACCTGACAAGGTTGCTGTGACTCCTGAAGAAACTGGTGCAAAACAAAGCGTTAAGGACACAATCAACCCTCATAAGCTTGTGAGTCACTTTTTCAATCTTACTTCACAAATCACTCTTTGTGAATTTTTTCTTAAAGTAATTGCTCATTTTCTATTTCAGAATAATCCAACTCCAATTCATACCATTGAAAAAGATGGACTTTACTCACTAGTTTTTCACATTTATCCAACAGACGGAAAGGGAATGTTCAAAGCACCTATCACAATTGAAATGCAGAGTCATTATGGATATCTGTCTGCTACAGCTTGGCCTTTGCTGCCTTTTTATGGTATAATGTGTCTTTTGTATGTCTTATTTGGTCTAGGCTGGCTCACGGTGTCTTTTTGCCAATGGAGAGATCTTTTGAGAATTCAGTTTTGGATTGGTGGAGTGATATTACTTGGCATGCTGGAGAAAGCTGTCTTTTATGCTGAATATCAAAGCATCAATTCAAGAGGGACTTCTGTTCAAGGAGCTGTTCTTTTTGCTGAACTTGTGTCATGTGCCAAAAGAACCCTTGCTCGCATGTTAGTAATAATTGTAAGCCTTGGCTTTGGAATTGTTAAGCCAAGACTGGGAGCTATGCTTCATAGAGTTGTGAGCTCTGGAATTTTGTATTTTGTTCTTGCTTCTGTTGAGAGTTATAAGCGAATCATGGGTACAAATGTGAAAAGCTATGATCTCCTCATGGCAAGTGTTCCACTTGCTCTTCTTGACTCTGCATTTTGTTGGTGGATTTTCTCCAACCTAGTTCAAACTATGAGAACTCTTCGACTCCGCAGGTAAATCTTGAAATTATGTCCAGCAAGGAAATCATGGAAATGTTATTATCTATGTTTTCCTAACTCTAAATTTTTTTTCCACAGAAATCTGGTGAAGCTTTCATTATATCGTCACTTCAGTAATGCACTTTACTTCTCGGTTCTTGCATCCTGCTGCTTTATGTTGTATTCCATTAGATTTCATCATCTCAATAATTGTCTCTCGGTATAGTCTATTATCTACTTGTTTTCACAAATCTGAAATCTCTTATGATCCACTCTTGATTTAAAACTATTTTTTAATCTGTTTTTATTTTAGGATTGGAAGGAGTTATGGGTTGATGAAGCGTACTGGCACATCCTCTTTTCTCTTATTCTTCTGGTAATTATGATACTTTGGAGACCAACAAACAACAACCAAAGATATGCCTTTACCCCACTGCTTGATAATCCTGAAGATGAAGATGATGAGGAAGAGCAATTTGTAAGCGATGCTTTTGGATTAAAAATGCGTGGGAGCAACACTTCCACTTCCCCCAAACTTAAGTCAAGCACCACAGAGGTTGGTGTTACCACTGAAAGACGTTTTATTAACGACAGATGTACTTTCAATTTCTCTATCATTGTATGATTGATAATTTTTTCTGCAGGAGGAAGATTTAAAGTGGGTTGAGGACAATATTCCAGCATATCTTAGTGATTCGTGAGTTGAAAAAAAAAAATGCGTTGCATACCATTGTTCTCATGTCTTTAAGTTCAGATTAAAATCCATTTAATGTTCTCTTTTGCAGTGCTTTACCTATTTTGGATTCTGATGAGGTAACATTTGATTGCTTTTACCATGATGTTACAATTGCTGGTTCTAGTAAAAATAAAGGAAACCTTTTTTCTGTTTCTTTAGGAGGCAGCAAATACAAAATTCGAGGTGTCAAAGATGCAGTAATTTGGTATGGTCAACTGTGCTCTTGGTTATGCCATTATTGCTTTTGAGTCATTTCAAGGCTATGTGTAAGTTTCTGGCTGTGTTGTAGTGAACCTTCAAAAGCATTCTCATGCTTAACCTATTTTCGGTAATCATAATTTAAGTAAGGAGACTGGATTTGATTTTAGATTAGTCATTTAAGACGTTTATCAGACCAGGCCAATAAAGGGCTGAAATCAATCCAATCCTTTGCATAATCTAAATAATTACAAAAGTAATTTCTGAAACATCCTTCCATTTGTATTCTTGCACAATTGTAAATGTAGTCTGTTTGTTGAAAAATGTGTATAAACTTTAAGAAATTTTCTCTTTTGATATGATAAGGATTGAAAATGATTTGAGTGTGAGTGGAAAGTTGTATGTGAATAGTTTCTGTATTATATTAGCTTTGTGAGTCAGGTGTGTGAATGTATTACTAAAATTTCTTATCTGTTTAACTGTTAAGTGAAAAAGTGAAACTCCATAATTTGGTAATCTTTGAAAACTTGATAACACTGTTTGCAACACTAGCTCTTTGTGGATTTGATTGACATTATTACCTCATAGGTACCAAAATACATTACATCTTACTGAATCTTTCATTGCATATCATTTTATCTGCCACAAACTCATTATCTTTTAGTAAATTTTCATTTAATCGTACTGAATTTTATGTTTTGAAGTTTTAAGGCTCTAGTACTTAGAAGTGTGCCAAGTAACATAATAGGTATGTTTGGTCTTTCAAAGTTTATTTCAAAGCATAGTATTTCATATTGCAATTCAGCTTAGAAATGTAAAAACATTAGAGAGCTTATCTCTGGCCTAACTGTTTCTAAATACTTGTTTTGAATTGGGGACAAAGTGGATTATATTGAATACGGGATACCGTTAATCTGTATAAAATCATTTCATACTTTCATAGAAATATAAAAGGTATTTTTAACCGAAGCCCTGAGCTTTAGGCTGATCTAGTCCGTATGGTGCCAGCTTAATTGCATTTGCCCTTCCTCTGTGATTTTTATTTGCATTATACTTTAGTTTTTGTTTGACTTAAACTGCATTTGTAATGATTCTCTTTTTAAATTATTAAGCTATTTATGTATGTACAAAGTTTTGTATATTACACATTAGAGAAAATTGTATTTTGTCTTTCCCGCATTGTACCCAAGTCTTATCTCTGCCAACACCCGTGCCGGTCTGTGTCAAGCTTCCTTAGGCGTACGTTGAAGCCACCCTTGATGTAGAGAAAAGTGTTGATGTTGATGTCCAGCTTGTCCTGACGCTCGCAGCCCTTGCCGGGCGACAGCTCGACCGTCCTGAGCAGGGCCGCGAGCACGGCCTTCATCTGCAGCATGGCGTAGCGCTGCCCGATGCAGTTCCTGGGCCCCGCGCTGAAGGGCACGTAGGCGTAGGGGTGCCGGCCCGCGCACTGCTCGGGCAGGAAGCGGTCCGGGTCGAAACGCTCGGGCTCCGGCCAGTGGCGGGGGTCGCGGTGCGTCTGGTACACGAAGAAGGTGATGCCGAGGCCCGCGGGCAGCGTGACGGATCGCGTCCTGTCAACATGAGCAAGGCATGGGGCGCTTAGCAAAGGCCTTAGTACTCCCCCGAACCTCAGCTCGGCCAACGCTTACCCCGTCTTGGTTTTCGCATTGTGTAGGACGTGGTCCTCGCCCAGGGTCCGCGAGAAGATGGCTGTGATGGGGTACAGCCTCAGGACCTCCTTGAGGAAGCGCTCCACGTACTTGAGCCGGTTGAGGCGCTCGAGCGGCTCGAGGCCCTCCACCGCGTCCACGGCGAGCACCTCCTCGCGGGCCAGGCGCTGCGCCTCCGGGTGGAGCGCGAGGCACACGGCCGCGAAGCTGAGCGTCGACGCGGACGTCTGCTGCACGGCGATGAGGGTGCGCACTTCCTCGAGCACTTCCTGGTCGGACAGGGCGTCCGTGTCCTGCCCCAGCACCAGGTCGAGGAACGTTAGCTTTTTGCGGATGCCGATGTCATCCTTGTCGTCGTCGTTCTCCTGCTCAGCCCCAGAATCGAGCTGGTTGCGCTTACGCTCGACTGTAAAAACCGGAAATTTTCCGTCAAAGAGTTGTCGGCAGCAGCTGCCCCGGTAAACGCCACAGTCTCCACGGCGAGCTCACTGATCTGGCGCCGCTTCTTGTCGATGACGCGGCTCGCGTACTGGTTGATGACCTTGTCGGCCTGCCGCTGCTGCGCGGCGTACGGCGACAGGCGGAACAGGGACTCCACCATCAGCCACGGCTGGATCACCCGACCGGCGATGATCTGGACGCGCAGTATGAGTCAATAAGTGTTCCTCCAACAAGAACATGGAAATTAACCGAGGGAATTAAATGCGACACGGTGATAGACCCGGGTGGGTGCAGCCGACCCCCAAGACCGATTCCAGAGGTGGTGCACCGCGGAGACAGTCGGTGGCGATAAGGAGGAAGCCAGGTGAGGAGACCCCCTGTGAGGTAGGCAGTGCCGCGACACTTCCATGTCTCGTGGCGTTGCCTACCCTGCCGTCGTCGGGCGCTCTGCCTCACGCGCACCACGCGCACCCACCCCACTCTGCAGTGCACTGCTCACCTGGAAGGCGCGGTCCGTGGCCTGGATGAAGTCCGCCTTCTCCTTGCCCTCGAGGTCCTCGTCGCCGCCGACCAGGCCGAATGCCGTCTCCATGACGGTGTCCGTGACGAAGGCGCCGATGTGCGGCATGAAGTCGAAGCTCCGGCCCTCGGCCTCCACCGAGGCCAGGCCCTTGGCGAAGGCCTCGGCGCGGCGCGTGAAGATCCCCGAGTAGCGCTCCAGCACGGCAAAGTGGAAGGCGGGCGTGAGCACGCGGCGGTGTCGGCGCCAGGCGTCGCCGTTGATCGTAATGAGCCCCCTGCACAATGACCGTCAGGATAGAGGCGTCGCCGTGAGGTGCTCCAAAGCGAGGGGCCCTTTACTATGCAAACTCAAGCATGCACAGATTTTTCTGTGCATGCTTGATTTGTTTCTGGTTTTTGCTTGATTTTCTCTTTTTTCTGTCTTTCTTTTTCATTTTTCCTCTTTTTCTCTGATTTTCTCTTGCTTTTTTCTGATTTTTTTAAAAGGGTGTACGTACACAATGCACTGATTATTTTTTTTAGTGAAGTATCCCTCGACTTCAAGTACGGACCGGGAGACTTCGAACTGCGACCCCGCCTGTCCCCACTCACCTGCCGAAAAAGCCGCTGACGGGGCCGTACACGATGTCGGGCTTGTGCAGGTGCTTGCTGGAGCTGAGGAGGCCCTCGACGTCCTCGGGCCGGATGATGTGCAGCCAGGGCCGCTCGCCCAGCCAGAAGGTGATGTACTCGTTGCCGTAGCCCTCCATGAGCCGCAGCCCGCGCCGCAGCACCGTGGACATGGGCCCCACGATGTAGAGCAGGGTGCCGAGGAGCGGCAGCGAGACGCGGGGCCCCGGGAAGGGGCTGAGCGCGCGGTGCCAGTACAGGCGCCAGCGCACGTAGCGCGCCAGGGCGAGCGCCAGCCAGACGGCCAGCGAGCAGGCCGCGCAGCCCCACAGCGCCTCCGAGACCAGCCCCATGGTGGTAGGTAGGTGGGCTCCGAGTGTCCGCTCGCGGCTGCTGCGGGGGTCCGCGGTCCGCACTACTGTCCCGGCCTGTGCGGGACGGGGCGGTCACTCACTATCAGCTGAGTCTGCAGTTGGCGTTGGCAATGTGAGTGATGTGAGCGAGTGCTTCCTCGTGCCCCCCCCCCTCTCTCTCTCTCTCTTTCTCTCACCCGCCCACTCACTAGCCTCAAGATCGAACTGGCGGCTATCTCAGCGCTACCGTCGATTCAGTACGTATTGTAGCTCTACATCCACAAGAAAAAGACTTGACTCCGCCGGAACCGCGCACTGGTGGTGTTGCACACTGTCGCCCCCTCCCCACCCTTTCTCCATGTTCCAATTCGTTTTCTTTTCATCTTGATAGATGGTCGGTTTTGTCTTAGCTGGAAAGTACACCCCGCATAATCGAGTGCGTGTTGTACGCGTGCTCTGTCCACTGTGCGCCATCGACCTTCCACAGCACAAAGGTTGCACGCTATCGACAGATGGACGATCCGTAAAATGCCATGGCCCCTTGTGGTCCAAGAGGGTATGCAAACAAATCCGCAACCAGTGA
>NW_026267165.1:1064412-1067800 GCF_000697945.3 Frankliniella occidentalis
CCCCAAGCCCCCCAATGTCAACGGTGACAAAAGAGGGACTCTATGGCCCACTACTTCTGTATTTTCGGTCTTCAGAAAGGCAAAGCAGACCCATATTACGGGGTTTCTCCGGCTTTTCTCCCCACGAAATATAACGTTCCCGGAGCAAATCGCGTTACAGTATTTTGCCAGTGTCCCCCTGGCCCTGGCAGTGGAGAGTTGGAGTGCACATGGAAGGACTACGCGGGCCTGGCCTGGAACTCACATGCATACATGATGACGGTGAACGCTCTGGTTCACGACCCATCGCACAGCCGCCGAGTACACTGCTGGAAACGAGGGAGTGGGGCGGCGTCTCGGGAACCGGCCTTGTTACACGGTGACTCTGGGCCGGACCCAGCTTCCCTCGGGCATTTAACTAGCCTGGCACTCTATAAAACTGTCCCCGCTTTCAAGTCTGCCGCTAGGACTCGTTTCATGCCGCGGACGACACCGTACCGGGCCCGCCTGAACAAGTGCCGCATTGAGTGTCCCCCGCCCCCCGCCCTGCCCCGCCCCCGGCCCCGATAGGGCAGGGCAGAGAGACAGGCGGTCCATGCGACAAGTCCACGCCGCAACAGAGTGGTTCAACAAAGTGGTCCACTGGGCCAGGACGTGTCCAGCCACGGACGGGCCGGATAGGGTCAAGGACGGCGTGTCCATGAGGGCGGCTGGCTACCGGGGCAGCCGCTATGTGCCGTACCTCTGAGGGCCTCCCCTGCCCCGCCCCACCTCGCCTCGCCGTGGTGGCACGTACTCGGCGTCGGAGGAGTCGTGACGGGTCGGGGGTCGGGGTGGGCCAGGGGGTTGGCCACGGAGGCTGCGGTTTAAGGCGCAGAGACGGCATTCTGAAATGATCCGGCATGAGTCATCTGGTACGAAGTCACGAAGATGATCCCTGCCCCCGCCGCCCCTGCCTCGACTCGGCCCGACTGCCGTTTGTCGGCTTGTTTGCTTTGTTTGCCGGAAGCTCGATGAGAAGAAGCGCCCCGATGAAGCTGTTGTTCCTATTCCCACCCGTCCGCCCGCCCGGCGTTGCACGGTCTGCACAGCACTCACCTTGCCCTTCCTCATCCTGCACCTCTTCTTCCTCTTCCTCCCATAGTCCTCGGCGGTCCAGCTTGAAGCTCAGGTTGACGGCCTCGTCGTTGCGCGCGTCCCGGTTGAGGGACGCCTTCACACCCGGGTACACCTCGACGTCCATGGCGTAGCTCCGCGACACTCTGTCCAGCTCCACGATCATGTCGTGGTACGCCCCGAGGTTGTCGTCGTCGTCGCCGTCCTGGCCCATGGCGCGGGACGCCTCCTCGTCCCGGTGCGCCTGGCGGGCGGGCGCCACGTCCGGCGCGCCCTCGACGCGGTGCAGCACGACGGCGCCGTCCCACAGGTTCACGTCCTTGCCGTCCCGGACGGCGCGCAGCCCGCGCAGGACGGGGGCCTTGGCGCAGCCCATCACCTTGCCCAGGAAGGCGTCCCTCTGCTCCTCGTCGGCGTTGAGCAGCGCGGCCCGCGACGACCTCCCCCGCACCGCGGACAGGCAGTCCAGGAAGCCGAAGGACGAGCCAGCCCGCGCCGTGGCATTGTTGTCGGCGGCCAGGGCGGCGGAGAGCACCGCGAGCAGGAGCACGAGGACGGCGGGGACGCGGAAGGGTGGCATGGCGGAACGGGCGCGAGCGCTAGAGCGAGCGCTAGAGCGGGCGCGAGGCAGGCACTGGCGAGCTGTCCTGGCGGTGCCGTGCCGTCCCTACCCCGGTCTGGGCGGAACTGACGCGCGGTGCGCGGTGCGGTGTGCGGTGGGGCCACGGCGGCCCAAAGCTGCGGCCGCCGCCGGGGGGAGGATGGAGTGCGAGAGGAGGGGGGCTGGCCGGGGCTTGCCGCCTGCTGGACCTGGGCACACTCGCCTTGCTCGCACGCACGCAGACGAGGCGTGTCCGGGCGGCGGGTGCGTGGTCCGGCGCCAGCACGGCACGCCTGGCCACGCCCGTGCCGAACGAGAAGCTTCTCCCTTTCTTTGCGCCAATTTTCTCTCCAGCAGTGCCCATTCTACACATCGCAGGGGGTGGCTTTATGACCGTCCAGCGTGCCAGGCGATGTCCTGTGTGTGTGTGTGGGGGGGGGGGGGGGGCTCAGAAACAGGCACTCGTTGCCTGCCTACCTCGAGAAGGTTTAATCTGCAGGATGGAAACTGTCACGGACTTACCCGCTCGGCTCGGCGCAAGGTCGGGGTGGGCGCTCGCTCGCTACCCCTGTGGGGAGGGGAGGTTGAGAAGGACCTCGTGGGAACGCACTCACACGTGACGTACGCTGGCTCGAGGAGGTCGTCCAGACAAGAGGCCAGAACAGAACACGCCTACCTGCAGCACACCAACCGGGCCAGACGGGCGGCAGGGCGAGGCGTGCCCGACCGGATCTGGAGCGTACTTCCAGATTCCAGCCGCCTAGTCCATTTGCCTCCGTCCATACATTTTATAGAAGTCTTAAAAGCTTTAGATTCATCCTTTAACGAAAGCTAACATTGACTAAAGGCAACGACGATGATGTTGGAAGGTTGCCCAGTTGGTTAATCACGACATCTAAAAACGTAATAGTTTATTTGCGTGCAACGCCTCACCGCCTCGCGGGTGCGATCGAGACGTGTCAGCTGGACATGATGGCCGGGGCGGGCAGGAGAGGCGCGCCGCCGGGCGCACCCGGCTCCGCTTAGGCTGGACCAGGTTCACTTTCGACTCAACCTGAATCCCCCCGAATCTCCCGTCTGCCTGTCGCAGACACCACACTGCATCGTTCTGGCCGTTCTGACGGCTCTGACTTGGCACGGCACGGCAGGGCGCGGGAGCTGCTTGCCGTATAGCCCGGCAGCGAAGAGAAAGGAAAAGCGAGGGGGAGGAGGGAGGGGGCTAGGGGGGAAGGTGCGGGAGTGGGGGAGGATATATCAGGGAGAGTGAAAAGAAAGCGATTGCGCTTTTGGCAGACTCGGCGAGGCTTTAGCGCATCCCGTGTCAATTAGGTCGTTGATGATGATACGGAGAGCGCGTTTGCGTGTGTGTGGCCAGGAGGGGGGGGGGGGTAAGGGGGCCGGGCACAGGAGCGCGCAAAGCGCGATGACTCGAGCGCACGAAGCCTTTTGATTCGCAGCAGGTTCTATCGCGCGTGTGTTCGGTTGATTGAGATACAGGTAGTTCGAAAAGAGTTTAACACTGCACTGGGAACAGTACTACTTGTTCTTCTTGTGGATCGTTCAGAAAGTACGCCCTAATTTACTCTCTCGTTTGATGGCAGCAAAAGCGACAAGCTCCAGAAGCTCTACTTCATTCGGTAAATCACGGTGCTCGGCGCCTGCGAGACGCAGGGTAGGCCACCCCGCGGGGCA
>NW_026267165.1:1067850-1071869 GCF_000697945.3 Frankliniella occidentalis
AGGAGGCCCTCGACGTCCTCGGGCCGGATGATGTGCAGCCAGGGCCGCTCGCCCAGCCAGAAGGTGATGTACTCGTTGCCGTGGCGCTCCATGAGGCGCAGCCCGCGCCGCAGCACCGTGGACATGGGCCCCACGATGTAGAGCAGGGTGCCGAGGAGCGGCAGCGACACGCGGGGCCCCGGGAAGGGGCTGAGCGCGCGGTGCCAGTACAGGCGCCAGCGCACGTAGCGCGCCAGGGCGAGCGCCAGCCAGACGGCCAGCGAGCAGGCCGCGCAGCCCCACAGCGCCTCCGAGACCAGCCCCATGGTGGTAGGTAGGTGGGCTCCGAGTGTCCGCTCGCGGCTGCTGCGGGGGTCCGCGGTCCGCACTACTGTCCCGGCCTGTGCGGGACGGGGCGGTCACTCACTATCAGCTGAGTCTGCAGTTGGCGTTGGCAATGTGAGTGATGTGAGCGAGTGCTTCCTCGTGCCCCCCCCCCTCTCTCTCTCTCTCTTTCTCTCACCCGCCCACTCACTAGCCTCAAGATCGAACTGGCGGCTATCTCAGCGCTACCGTCGATTCAGTACGTATTGTAGCTCTACATCCACAAGAAAAAGACTTGACTCCGCCGGAACCGCGCACTGGTGGTGTTGCACACTGTCGCCCCCTCCCCACCCTTTCTCCATGTTCCAATTCGTTTTCTTTTCATCTTGATAGATGGTCGGTTTTGTCTTAGCTGGAAAGTACACCCCGCATAATCGAGTGCGTGTTGTACGCGTGCTCTGTCCACTGTGCGCCATCGACCTTCCACAGCACAAAGGTTGCACGCTATCGACAGATGGACGATCCGTAAAATGCCATGGCCCCTTGTGGTCCAAGAGGGTATGCAAACAAATCCGCAACCAGTGAGGTGCTTGCTCTGATTCACCCGGAGCATACAGATCAAGGTGGATAGGGAAATCGGCTCTTTGCTTTTGCTCGGTTAATTCAATTCTCACTGATGCTTTGGGCAACTGTATCCTATTCGAGTTAGGAGGGAAAATCTTTTGTTGGATCTCATCCTACATTTGGAGCACTACACAGATCAAAACTTCACTTCGTACATATATTTATTTCTATTTTCATTGATCAAACATTGGCTGGAGGTACAAAAGTAAACAAACACTTCAAAAATTAGATCAAGCAAATTAGTTTTCTTTGGATTGGTTACATTCAGACACTAATACTTCACAGAAACAGATCTTATTCTAAGGTATATTCCCTAGAATAACACTCATCTGATCTGACAAATTTATTACCTACATGTTCTAGCACAAAAATTAATAATATTGAGACAGGAATTGATATCACACTTCACATATTTCAACAAAACAAAATTGAATGGAAGAATAATCCTTAAGCTCCTTACAGAACCATTTTATCACGGAGGGATATCTTTTACAAAATGATTACTGCTGTAAAAGGAATGTTTACTGTACCTAATTCAAGGGGTAAGTGTAGTGCTTAAACACAAAATCATTGAAAACCATAGTAAATTCCAACTAAATTGATATCCTCCTACATATAAACAAGCTCATTCAAACATCTACACAAACATACATGCATGCATTCAGACTGGGTTTCAGTTGTAAGTTATGGCAGTGCTAAAAGAGGAGCTGAAACTGAATCAAAGCAAAATTCAGCTACTTTAATTCTTATAATTCATAAAGGTATACTCCTGTACAGATATTTCAGCTCACTTTCTACAGCTAATTCCATATAAAAAAAAATTATCACACATTGACAACGGAAATGTTGCATTGATACTAGACTGGTCGACCTAGTAAGTTCTTGAATGTGCTAAAGATTCTAAGACACCAGGAAGACAAGATTTAAAAACAAACATTAATTTTATGAAGCAGCTGAACAAAAAGACTAACTATGCATCTTTTGAATATTTTATAGAATTGACATTAAAAGAAAGTCCAGCCAGCAATCATAATAGGGAGATCAGTCTATTGATTATTGAAGAAACCAAATACTTAAGCCATGCATATTAATAGAATCAAATAAGAAGAGAAAAGAGAATACATCGAACATATTTTAAAATTTGCAAGTGATAGAGACAAGTTTAAAAGTGAATTATCATATTTGCATTTGCAGTGGTCCCCTGAACTGTGGTAACTTGAAAGTAATAAATAAAATGAAGATGCAATCTTAATTTGTACTTGTAAAATGAAATTAAAATCATAAAGGCAATAAATTCTTTGCTGACACTTCAAATAGCATAAAATAGCATACAAGGAAGGAAATAGGTTATGGAAAAGTAATAATGACAGAAATTTACACTTCTAAATTTACAATGAGATAGATTTTGAATATGTACAAAGATGTGTGACAAAGGCGTGAGGTTAGATTAAGTCTCATATTGTCAATTTGGAATGAAATGACTAAATCTAACGTCCAGCTAGAACACTTACAAGTACCCAAGTATCCCACGGGACTCAGTACAAAAAAAAAAATTTACACAATCAAAACCAGTACATCCATTTCTTATCTTATCTGGATGTTGAACCTCGTCATAGCACACACCTACTAAAGTAAACCTGCTCAATAACAGTAAATAGCTCTAAACGTGCATCTTACTTCTCTTTGCTATTTTCTTTGTGATATGTTTCATGCAGATGCTTCTTGTATTGTACTTGGTTGGCCCACATTTGTGATGCTTGAGGATTCAAAGGACTGCTAATGTTTGGCTCTGAAAACAGTGCAAGGATTAATTTTAATTTGTTGTAAAAAAAGGACCTGTAATAACCATCCAATCAAGATGAATTAACTCACCTCCAAGTAGGGACTGAATGGACAATAGTATGGTTCGAACATCGTAAAGTGCAGACCACTTCTCTCTTAAGATATCCAGGCAAATATTACCTGCTGTGTCTACATTTGGATGGAAACATGATGTTGTAAAACGAACTACTGGTGCAGAGTAAGGGTAACTGTTCGGAAATTCTAAGCTCAATTTATAGGTTAAGCCTTCATAAACCTAGAAAAGATTTTGAGAATATTAATTTAAGGCACATGTAAATTATAAGCATACTTTAGAAAATAAATCTCACCGTGCCAACTGGTCCAGATATAGTGCCAACCCATTTGAAAAAATTTTCACCTTCGGGAAATGCAGAAACACCTTTCTCGGCACATGTCTGAAAAGAAAAAATTGAATGAATACTTCAAAATAGCACAATGTCGAAATATAAGTCAGAGGTAGAAAAACATACCATGAGAGACATCAGCTCTTTCTGAAGCCTGAAAAATGAGGATGGGATTATGAAATGAGAAAGCAAACCTAGCTATAATCATTTATTCCTCCTAAAATCCTTGATTGAGGGTAACTTTCATTAAAAGAGATTGATTGAAGTGGGGTTAACAGACTATACTGTCAACTGATCATGCAATAATTAGTGCATCTAAGACTACCCAGAAACGTATTTTGTATTAACTTCAGGAATTTTGATAAATTAAAAGAGAAAATAATGAACAACATTTCTGATACGGCCCTTTCAATATGTGAAGACTCCCATTGAACTTCATCAAACCCAACCCACAAACGAATATCTTACCGTTTGGTGACAGCGTGGTTATCTTTAGAAAGCCGTAGTCTATCGTCGTTGGTTTTAATAGAGCTATTGTGCTCTGTGGCTGAATGGGGATTCACGTTTTGTGCCATATTTACACGGAGACTTCGACAGATGTGAAACTGAACTGCAGCGTCCTGAGCCGACCGTTAGAATTTTTTGAACCTGCAGAGAGCGAAGTTGCAGTGCAGTTTCAGGCGAAAGGATTTTTCACATGCTGATTGCGGTTGACGACACGATCGTCTGCTGTTACCTAGCGCGCCATCACCCACAGCGAGGCTAACTGCTTTATGGGATGAGAAAACCGACAGGTCCATTAGCAGATTTTAAACTGACATCGGACATGTACTTGCCAAACGTAAAACCATGAACCATGGCTCAAACCGCAACTGGCAAAGACGAGTCGCCCCTAACCTCTGCTGA
>NW_026267165.1:1083519-1086134 GCF_000697945.3 Frankliniella occidentalis
GCAGCAAAAGCGACAAGCTCCAGAAGCTCTACTTCATTCGGTAAATCACGGTGCTCGGCGCCTGCGAGACGCAGGGTAGGCCACCCCGCGGGGCACGCATGCACTGCAGGCGAGATTTTGCCTACCTTACAGGCGCTAGGAGCTAGCATTGGCTGGACTTAACAGTTAACGTAAAGAACGCATTTTCTGCATGATCTCCCCACCCCCCTAATGGTGATAGTTTGAGGCAAGGAACGAGTTATTCCCCAGCGCAAAATTAATTTTGTGTTCCAGGTCTCCCTTCTTTTTGTTTCGATGTCGGTTCGCAACGTGAGTGCGTGGCAATACTTGGTTGTCCTTCCTTAATGAACCTATCAAGAGGTAACACCCCCACGTCTTCATGACCATGGACAAGAGCCCTGTGGTAGTCTGGGACCACGGACATGCATCTTCGCCCCCCCCCCTTTACCTCCCCTCTCTCCGTGCCTCCTCTACTCTACCATATCTGATAGCGCAAACGTAAGCAAGAGGCCGTGTGTCGTGTCGTTCTTCATGAGGGTGGCTGTGACTTTCCCCCCGGAGGCGAGGAGGACAACAACAGCAGCTCTACGGCCTAAAGCCCTACCTTGTCCCCCCCCCCCCCCCCTCTCGCTCTCGCTCTAGCTCACTCGGTCGGCACAGAGAAGGAGTTGCTGGTTGTTGTTGCTGGTGGTACATATGTTTGCGCAGGGAGGAGCTGACCGCTATACATTTTGTATGTCCGGCCCGTGGTGGCGCGCGCGGTCGTCGTGGACGTGACCGCGGCCGCGCGGAAGGGAACTTCTCTCCTCATTCCGTGCCCGCCGGCCTCTCGCGCACACACACACACACACACACACACACACACACACGCGCGCGCACACGCACACACACACACGCGCGCCCGCGGGGGAGCAGCATGTCGTCGCGTAGATAAGGACTCCGTGTGTGTTCGCCGCCGCGCCGACCAGGCCAGGCTTGACCCGCGCAGGTGTCCCGGACTGTCCTGCTGGCGCCCCCCTCCTCCCTCCCTCCGCGACAACCGCTGCACGGCGTTCGGACACACCCTCAGAGTCACCCGCAGCCGGGCCGGGGCTGGGGGCCATGGGTAGGCGCGAAAACTTGCGGCAACGCGTCAAAACTATGCCACCGAGCCTAAAGGGTAAGATAAGATAAATGTGACTTTTTTGTTGGCGTCGGACTGTAGGACAGTGCGCGTAACACCAACCCGCCGGGTCCACAGCGCCATACCTGAGTCACTGAGTCACATCCTGACCCACCCTCACCCCACCCCACCTCCACGTCGTCTCACCGAGCAGGCTGTTCGCCCCGCCGCCGTCTGCCGTACACGGGGACAAACTTTTATTCAGCGCGACGAGAAAAACAGCGCGGTGTCCAGAAGAAGACGGCGCACAGCGCATACTGCAGCTGGCTGTCGGGGCTGCGGCGGGCTGCGCCGAGCTGCGGCAGGTGGACAGCAGGTGCGGGGCCGCGGCGGCGCCTCGCACGTGACGGTGGCCATAAAGCACACACACACATACACACACTCGCGACTCACCACTTTTCCTCTTTATCCTCACTTTCGACTTTTCATTCCGGAGAGGGTCAAGGGGGTCGCGCGGGTGAATAACAAGGAGGGGAAGGCCCTCCATCTCCTCTAGAACATCACATTGTTATGAGCAGCAAATAAATGAAACACAAATCTCTGTATACCGTTGGATACTCATCTCAGCGGTGGCTGTTATGACTATGTTTTCTCATTCACCGTGCAATGTTCGTCTTTTCCCCTTCAGTGAGTGACGATATGCCTCGCGGTCCCCGGCAAGCAAGCAGCGATGCGTTCGTTGAATGAGTATCACGCCGATCAACCTTCTCCGCGATGCTGCGATGCTCCCTTCCCCTCTCCCTAACGCCTCCGTTAAGTGAGTGAGCCACCATCGCGCCCCATCGCTCGCCGGCTGCTCCCCTTAATGGCGTCCAACGGCGTCACAATCACGACGCGTCAATCTGCACGATTCCGTCAACCGCCGCCGCGCGGCGTCGCGTCCCGTGGCCGCCAACCACGTCGTAGCATCTGGGCGTGCCGGTCCACCATCACTGACCAAGTCACAAAGTCTGCCCGGAGCCGAGGGATTCTGTACTATAAATTATACATACACCGATTTTTCTCTCTTTTTTCTTTTCGTTTTCCTGATTTTGACTGAATTTTTTCTCGATTTTTACTGAATTTTTTCTTGATTTTTCCTTGATTTTTTCATGGTCTTTTTCTCTTCCATGTTTTTTTTCATTTTTTTTCTGTGAGGTGTACATTAAATATTTTTGGGTGAAGAACCCCGCACCCGGGGCCCCACAGGTGTGTGCGGTGCGCCTGCACGGCTTCTGCGCGCTGCACAGCCGCGGGCAGCGCCACTACAACGGTCACGACCTCCCAGTCAGTCATAGTGATGCGCAGGACGACGAGGGGACGGAAGTAAGTTAGTGTGTGGCCGTGTGATGGGACGCGAGAAAAAGCAATAATCGGCGTCAGAGAGACGCGCGCTCTCGCCGCCGCCCACCTTGGGGGAGCGCCGCTCGGCACCACCACGCGCGCGAGGAGCCCGCATCATCACGGCGGCACG
>NW_026267165.1:1086184-1087453 GCF_000697945.3 Frankliniella occidentalis
TTTTGGTCTACACAGTGATTTTTGTAACTAGAACAAAATAGAACGGGGCCTATGAGACACACTGCATCATGAAAAGTGTTTGTCTTTCTCAGTCTTATGAACTTGATGAAAATGAATATAGTTTCCCTCAAACTTTTCTTCCAGGAAAATATCATGGAAGGAAAGAACGAACCACAAAGGACAATAGATCTAATGTTTTTTTATGTACACTATGTAATAATTGAATTATTCGCTAACGGAGACATGAGGATCGGATAGATTGGCCCAACGTAAAGAAAAGCACGTCCCGTCCGACCTTCACTTCTCCTACAGCCCCCTTGTCTTTGGCCGACGTTTGCGCTCGGCACAGAAAGGAGGTGTAGCGTAGGGCTACTCTACACTGTTCTAAGCTGATAACCACACCGAGTGGTATCTGAAACCCGAAAGAGGACATTTTTTCCCAACCCGACTCCCCCGCACCGCCACCGAGCCCTCTGGGGCTACCGCCGACGGCGCCGGCTGCCCTGGCTCCGCTGTTGCCAGGGTGTTTCGCTCCTCCCCGAGAAGCCTCTCCTCCGGTTGACCCAGCCGCCGTACTCGATCCCGTCGTCTTGGTAGCCGTAGTACTCGGCCGCCACGCGGCTGTTGTGGTCGTCCTCGATCTGCAAACGGAAGCACATTACAGCGTTAACAAACAAGGGACCGCGGGTGCATACCAACGCAAGGATTTGGACTCTATTTTGCTAGATGTCGATTGTGTGGCCTCTCTCGAGAAGGCATGTGTGTGTGAGTGTGTGATGGGCGTGAGTGAGTGCGTGATAGAGAAAACGGAACACTCAAGCCAGAATGGTCCTCCAGCGAGGGGCCCACGCTTGGTCCCACCCTCTCCCCACGGCCACGGAACGTTTTCTTTCCGGTTTTTCCTCTTTTCACTTTCAGTTTGGAATCTCATTCGATCGGGCTGTGTGGAGCTGTCGTAAAACGAGAGGGTCATGGACCCGCACTAACAACGCACGCTCTGTTGTCACACACAAAGAAAAGGGTTCACATCGAGGTAACTCTGACCTGTCTCTGCTGTACGTTGCGGAGGATGTTGAAGGCCACGAGCATGAGGGTCATCTTGCCGAGCAGGATGGACTTGAGCGCCATCATCTTGAGCGCCATGATGTAGAGGGGCAGCATCATGAGCTGGATGGCGAGCGGGATGGCGAGGAGCGGCAGGTACGGCGCCAGCTTCTTCTTGAGCTTCTTGAGGCCCTTGAGGACCTTCTTCTTCTTGTGGCCGTGGCG
>NW_026267165.1:1093718-1095211 GCF_000697945.3 Frankliniella occidentalis
TGGGGGAGCGCCGCTCGGCACCACCACGCGCGCGAGGAGCCCGCATCATCACGGCGGCACGTCCGCGATTAGACCGTGTCGCCCACCACCGTTTGACGACTAGACGCGGGGACCCTCGGCGTCGGGCCGAACCAGCTGTATGGGCGTGAAGGGAGCGGAACGGGGCCAGTGTAGGGAGGTGTGGCGGGGCGGGGCGGGGCGCGGCGGGCGCCGCCAGATATTTGCATAGCGGTCCGGTACCGCGGTCCGGGGAGTAGCGCCACTGGATTCCTAGACGCCCCGGCCACCGCCGGGCCTCCTCTCGGGAGGGGGCCGCCCGACCAACTCCCGGCCGTCAGGCAGCCCATCCGGCAGCGGGCCGCGCGCCCGGGAGGTGCGCAGCCCATCGTGCGCGCCGCCTGCAGGCTGCCCCTCCCGCGCGGTGTATAGGCAGCCCCTCCTGCTCCTTGAGCCGCTGCTCCAGCAGCCGCGCGGGAGGCTCAAGGTCGACAAAGGGCGCCGCCGCCCGGCCCCCGGCCCGGCCCGGGGTCTCGGTCAAGGTCGGCCAGCCACCTGCGCGCGGCGCGGCGCGACGGCGCGACGGCGCACCCTCCCCTGTGGGAAGCGGGTCAGGTGCAGGAGGGCGTCACCTCGGGGCTCACCTCACCGGCCCCGGCCGGCGACAGACACTGGAAGGCAGATAAAGCCCCCAGTGCAGGTTGTGAGGTGGACACTCTCCCGGGCTGGGCTGGGCTGGGCTGGGCTGGGCTGGACAAGTCTCCTCGTGCGGGGACTTCAACGCGCGAGGTGGCCGGGGCGGCGGCGAGCCGCCAAGCCCCGAGGCGGCCAAAAGGGGGAGGCGCCCGTCCCCGTCATCGAGCGGGGATAAATCCCTGTCGTGCCGGCGGTGTGCGAGGAGAGCAGCTGTCTCTGGCTCTTCATCTCGCGCAGACTGTCATCACGACGACGGCGAGCTGGTGACGAGAGGCGACACGCACCCCAGTTGCGTCACACGTTTTCCACCACACACTGTAAGAGGCAGGCAGAGTGTCTGACTGTTAGTCACCGCACCGGCCGGCCGGCCTGTGCCCGCGTGCTCACTGATGACCGCGTGGCCGCGGCGGCGTGAAGTGCTCCATCACGGTTACTTAGTCTGCAGGAGAAAATAATGACCCGTAATCAGATCCCTGCGCCCGACCCGCGACCTTTCATAGAGGGAGGGCGGCTCATTTGGACTCGTTCTTCGGCCGTATCGCTGCCGGGTCAGCAACGCCGATTACACCAGTAATTAAGATATATATTTTCGTTAATAAATATAGGATAAGGTGCCCTGCCTAGTGCTGGCCACTTTTATCGATTTGCAGCCTAACTCGTCACTGTGCAATCTTGGCACAGAACTAATGTTCTTGTGAGATCCCTACCGGGGTAAAATAATAAGCCAAACTACCTCGCTCCGTTCTTCCAAAGATGTTATGATGTACGGCATTGTAAGGTATTTTCGAAAGACGGGGGGA
>NW_026267165.1:1095528-1108022 GCF_000697945.3 Frankliniella occidentalis
GGGGCGGGGCAGGGCGGGGCGGCCAGGGTCCTGGTCCCGTTTTCGAACGCAAGCATGCCCATACCATACGCGTGTCAGGGGAGCCACTTTCACCTTGCCACTGGCCCCTTGGGGACGTAATGTGTGAGTGGGAGACTAAGATGCAGAGAGGTAGGGAGAAAGAAGGAGAGGAAGAGAGACAGAGAGAGACAGAGAGGAAGAGATAAAAGGGGGGGGGGGCTCAGGTGATGCTCCCTTATTACTTCGCACCGCTTGGTGCCCACCCGACTGCCCACTGAGCAAGGTGCTGCAGCAGCATTTTCGCGTGCGGCGAGATTATTTTGTTTCTTCTTTGCTTCTTTCCACTCGCTCAGCAGCAGGGCCGACGAAGAGTGAAGGTAATTGGACTTGCAATAAGAACAATAAGGTAATTTATTTTATTCCATTTTCATCTTCATGCCTTATTTTTTTCAAAGTCTTACCTTCTCGTCGTGTTTGTTTCGGGAGAAATGCCGGTGACGCGAAGAGGCGTCGCTGCCCGGCCCTGCAGCTTTCCCGCCACCGCCTGCCTGTGTGTGCGGGTCGAGGACACCGCGGCGGGAGTCCGCGGGTGACGCTCTGGTGGTGGAGGGGACCGGCGAGGGGGGCAAGCCGAAGCTGATTAACACAACAACCCCGCACCCCGCCGCGGCCACTCACCCGCGCTAAGTAGTACTGAACACGATGAAAACGAAAGCAGCACAGCTTGCCTTTTCGGTCCCGACCAGTCCCCCGCGCGCGCCGCCGAGGGCCAGCTGGAGGGGCAAGCAAGGCGACTCTTTACTTTTGAACAGCAGCAGCAGTTCGCAGAGCGTTTTCTCCTTCTCGGCTGCTATGCTCGCGGTCCAAAACAGTTGGTTTTACCTCCGAGTCCTGAATGCACTCTGGAGCCGCGGGGGTCGTCCACCAGGCTCCTATAGGCTTGGACGCCGCGGTACGCACACCGGCTGCGGCGGTCACGTTGCTTTCCACTCGTCCCGGCCCTGTCCACCCACTACCCACGTCTGTCGAGCCGAGCCGAGCAGAGCAGAGCAGAGCAGAGCAGAGCAGAGCAGAGCAGAGCAGAGCAGAGCAGAGCCCAGCCGGGTCGAACACAATGTGTAGGGCCCGGCTAAGCCGAGTCGAGCCGGTCCTGGCCGCCGGGCTGGACCAAAGCGTAGTAAAGCTTGAATAGCTAAGAGAAAGAGAGGGAGAGAGAAATAGGGAGAGAGGAAGAGAGAGGGAGAGAGAAGCTGTGCTCTGCACCGCACCACACGAGGAATGAGGACAGTCAGTCATCATATTCCAAAGTAATGTCCGTCCTGCATAGGAGGCTCTGCGAAGCCCACTACTGCGGCTCCTCGGCGGAACGCAGTGGTGGACAATGGGTCGCTGTGTTATTTTCTGAACGATGGAAGAAAAACATTACGGGAATGATTTGGTGTTTGTTTTACATCATGGCAGACTTCTCTTCCCTTTATTCACATTTACATTCGTATAAATATTGACTAAAAAGAATACTGTTTTCATGCGATGGGTCGTTTCCCCAAGTTCTTTGTGGGGTCGTTACAACAAAACTTTCTCTCAAATAAAACACGCGAATAAATACAGACACACACTCATGCATACACACGCACACACATTATTCATATACAAATATACAACTTAAAACATTATATTTTGAACGCAATGAAAGCAATGTCAACGGTCCTATGGCACCGTGTAAAACAATGAGGTCTGAATGGACGGGGCCGCAACAAACGCACCAATGCGCGCTCGCCCACTGTTTGATGTAAATAAATCTCTTGCTGCGGCCGGCGGCCGTCCCTCCGACCCCGGGCAGACCGGCGCGGAGACAATGGGGGACCGCCGGCTGCTCGACGACTAGTGATTCCGAGAGTCATATCTGAGCGATGAGGCGGGCCGAGCTAGGCCACGACCTCAATGGTAACCTGGTAACCGAGCTACCCGCTCAACGGTAATCATATGCTACTCGCTCAAATGTAACCAAGCTACTCTCTAATGGTAACCAAGCTACCCCCTCAATGGAAAGCAAGCTACCCCATCGATGGTACCTCACGATCTGTGTCCTTGCCGCTCCACACTCGTGCTGGTGGGATCACCATGTGTCCCTTAGTCAGCCGCAGGCCACTTTTTGGTGATTGTTATTTTGCTCCAAGTCGGAGATTCCTGCGAGGCGCGTGGCGGGGAGTGGCGGGCTATCTCCGCCATCAGCTGTAGGAGCCCGAGTAGAGGGCCGGGCCCAACTGGGGATCCCACTGCTGGCCGTCCCACAGGGGGGCCCACCGGGACACGGTTGGGGCGTGGGCCGGGCCGGCGGGGCCGCCCGCGCGCCGGTGGTGGTAGTAGGCGGGGTGCTCGGCGTGCTCCGGCTCGTAGTAGACGCCGCCGTCGTCGTGCGCGGGGCCCTGGGGGCAGAGAGAGAGAGAAAGACGCATTAGCAGGGGGAAACTGCAGCTGAACAATGTAGCTGTGTCTTAAATACTACCACAACCACAGCCACTTAATGTTCAGTTGGGCTAGGACCTGATTTCGGACCCTTGCTCCGGCGGTCAACCAGTTTAGCAGCCTTTCCTTGTTAAATAAATGCCCCTTCTGAGAACTACGGACGGAGCCCTAACTGGGCGTAACCGCCCCTCGCTGGCCCGGCCTGACCCGGTGCAGCGGTCGGTGTTCGGGGCCCAGCGGTCGGGTCGGTGACGCGGCACACACGCGATCACTTTCCCCCGGCAGAAAGGAGCGGCGCCGGCGCTGACGTCTGAATAATCGGCACCACCACCGGGCCACTGTGTGCTCGACCCCCGGCCAGCCTCGTGACCTTTACGAGGAGGAGGTGGGCGGCGCCGGCGCCGAGCGGCAGCAGCCTCTGATGATGGAGCGAGTGCGTGCGTGCAGTGCGTGCTCGCCGCGGGGGGAGACAGTTAACTCGTCACGTTCTCTTCCAAATGTCGCCCTGCTCTTACTCCGTCATTCATCTCCTTTTCACACCTCTCCCTCTAGTCTAGCCGTAGCCGTGGTACCTCGCGTGGTACCCATGAAGCCGACAAGATGTCCGCCATGGTCGCACTCACCGAGTGGTACGCGGCCGGGTGGGCCGGGTACGCCGTGTGGTAGCCGGCGTCCACCCCGTGCGGCGGGCCGTGGCTGCCGTGGCGGTGCCAGCCGCCGTAGGCCTGCAAACACAAGACAAGGAGGTCTCTGGAGTTGGAGCATAATTGTTGTTGAGAGAAAATTTATGGCCGGTGGTTGTGATTCCACCGCTACTCGTGGAAAGTGAGGCTGTCGCCAAAGACTTGCGGCTGCTTTTGCATCACTTTACGAGGAGACGCAATCCGACGCGTCGCCCTCGTCTGGCGGGGCGGGCGCCTGCCAACTGCTCGGTAGGCAACCCGCTGCCCACAGCTGTCCGTGAGAAGCTGGGTTTGCCTACCTGGCCCTGCGGGCGAGGGGAGGGCGCCTGCCAACTGCTGGATAGGCAACCCGCCGTCCACAGCTGTCCGTGAGAAGCTGGGTTTGCCTACCTGGCCCGGCGGTCGGCGAGGGCGCCTGCCAACTGCTGGATAGGCAACTCGCTGCCCTCCGCTGTCCGTCCCCGGTGGGGGTTGCCTACCCGGCGGGCTGGCGGGGTCCCCGCGCTGGCTGTCGGTCGGGGTCGGGTCTCACCTGCTTGTCGGCGTGCACGTGGACGTGCACCTCCTTGTGGTGGGCGGGCGGCGGCGGCGAGTAGTAGACGGGCGGGCCGTGGTGCGCGGTGAGCGCGCTCAGCTTGTGCTTGGCGAAGCTGCTCACGGCCAGCACGAACAGGATGCTGATCATGAACATGGACTTGAGCGCGATGAACACGAGCACGCCCAGGAGAGTCGTGCCCACGCCCATCTTGTACATGATGGGCAGCAGCGCCATCGTGAGCCGCCTTCGCGCACCGAAGCCCCACGTCCGGCTGCCTGCAGAAGAAGAAAACGAAAAAGGGGCATAAATATTTGCCATCTTTAGAAGGATATTATTTTTGATTGACGAGATCATTATTGCTGAGTAGAGTGACCCAATATTGTACGATGTGACAATAATTATATTTGTAATTACAATTCATAGCCATGACGAAGGCAGTTCACCTGCTTCGTCAACAAACACACACTTCTCGAGGTATTCTCGAGCAACCCTCTCCGCGCAGAGAACCGGAACGGAAGTCTGGTCGCACCTTGCGGTCCCCCCTGCCCACACTTGGGCCGCACATTCACACCTTTCTCCCTCTCTCTGTGTCTCTGCTGAGGTGTGTTTGGGCCTGTTGGCGTACAACAAACTATCCCTCATCGACAATTGTTCCACTTTGCCCAAGAAAGTACTTTCAAAAGGGAATTCCTTTATTATTACACAGATCGCTTCAACTGACCATACTAATTTTTAATTAATTCCATGAGTGCACGCCGCGGCCGGGGCTCGGGGCCGCCTCACCTACCCACGCTCCTGATACGAGCCCGGCGGCGCCCCGAATACGGCGGCGGGCGTGATCGCACATTCCACATCCACGTTTGGGCTGCATTGTTAGCGTGGGGTGGGCGAGTTGCTCATGCTGCTCATCATCGTGCAGGTCGGGCCCGCCTGCCCAGCGGCCTTGCGAGAGCGGAGGAGGAGGAGGGCTCCTCGTACTTCCGGACCACCGCGCCCATATCGCTACGCCCCGTACAACCATTGGGGTCAGCAGCAGCCAAACAAGGCCCGGGCGGCAGCCTGAGAAGAAAGCAAAAGCGGCACGGAAAATGTAAAATGGGTGAGAGAAGGCGTGGGCGTCGCGGAGGGCGCTGCAAGTCGCGTGGCTCGCATTACTCTCCCTAGCCGCTCAGAAGGCGACTGGGGCCTTCCCTTGTCATGGAGATGCTTGAACAGTGCCCGGCGCTTGTCCGGCGCCCAAACGGCCGCACTGCCGCACTCCGCACTCCAGCTCACAGCCTGTCCCGCTTTACCACTGACAAATGGGGTGGCCGTTTTACGAACCGGTAGGACTTCCCGACAAGCAGCTAATAGGCGTTGTAGTGTTAGTTATTATTAGTTTTTTTGCGCACGGGCGGTGTGCCAGACTGCGCTCAGTTACTGGCTGTAACCCCCCCCCCTCTCGCACACATGCACTACTCGGGACGAGACAAGCTCCTTCTCTGTCTCTCTCTCCGTCTCTCTCTCTGTCTCGCTCTTTCTCTCTGACACAGCGTGACTGGACTTATATTTGCCCCACCTGCTAGGGCGATCAGCCCCCCGACGCGTTGGGACAAAAGCAATCAGGCAGGCGCCTGTGGGATGAAATAGAGAAGGCTCCCTAGAAGCGGGCTCTCACTAATAAGGGGCATTTAATTAAGAAAAAAAAATACTTATTGATTTTTTGGGTTTCCAACCCTCCGAGATAGTTTCAAAAATTGATTCAATTTTTAAGAAGATAAGGAATAGGAGGTACCGCCCGCCCTCTTTCACACCCTCTCTCATTCTTTCGACGGGTCGAGCAGCGTGTAGCGCCCGGAGGACCCCCGGCCCGCCCCCCGATAGAGATCGATCTTGATTCTCGTTCATAGTATTTTCTTGGCAGAAAGAGAGAGAAAGGAAAAGAGACGGAAGTCGGAGGTTCATAAATTCCCCCTCCCCCTCTTTCCCTGTGATTCCATCGACAACCATCCCTTTTGCGGCGCGGCATGAGTTTGTTCAGGGTAAATAATACGGCCGAAACGAAAGTTCTTAAAACTCATATACCAGCCCTAAAAGCTCCAGGACACCCCCCCTACAGTTTGAACTTTAGTGGAAGAACAAATAATTACACCCTGGCTTCTCTCGAAAACATCTGGTACACGTAGCGGTTCCAATTAATCATGTCGACAAAAGTCCGTTGAAACGGAATACTCGTCTTGGAGCCGACCCGGCAGTGTGGTCCTCCGGTCCTCCAATCCCGACGGGTCGGTCAAGCGAGGCCCGTTCGTCCGGTCATCCGGGTGTCCTGTCCCCTGTCCTGTGGACCGGTGGTGTCCTCCGTGTCCCCCCGTTGTAATGACGCCCTGTATAACGACTGGGGCACGGGCCGCCGCTCCCCGCCGCCTCAGCTGTCAGCTCACCTCAACCAAAAGTCCGGCAGCGAGTCCCAGCGCACCAACGACTAATACCCGTATGATTTTCAATTTCTTTTTTTTTTCTTTTTCCATTCTGTGCGGGCCGCGTGGCCGTGTCGGATCTGTATGCGGCGTCCAGTCACGGGGCCGAATTAACAGACAAAGTCATAGTCGACCGAAATGACTTCGGTGCGTTATTACGGGTGGCGTTCGGACGCACCGCCAGCGGTATCACACGCCTGCCGCCCCGGGGGCGGTCCCCGCGCCACGCCACGCCACGCGCTTTCACCCGCCCATGCCCAGCCCGGAGCGACTTATTACGGTAATGATTATCGGGACTAGATATTATTATTATTCTCATCATTATTCGTACCTCCCTTCCCCCTTCAGCTATGGGCCCACTACCGTACCTCCATAGGTGGCGACCTGCCACACCTCTAAGTAAGTCCAAGTCCAGCCGCTTCATATTGATTTTAACATGGGAAAGATCAGAAAAAAATCAGTGAGTTTGTTCCTTTCATACTTTCCCGTTTTGGACGGCCTTAAACATTACCGGGTGTATCTTTGAACGTCCTCCAGTACTGTCCGCTGGGTTTGCCTACTCCCTTAGTCCTAGATTCGTACGTCAGGTGCCATGACCTTTGTTGCCCGCAACATTGCGGGCATTCAAAGGTACACCCGGTTTACACACGACGTGAGGACATCTCGGTTTGGGTCAGCACGGCCCTTGCTGCGAGGCCCTGGCTGGCGGTGGGAGTGGGAGGCGCCACCCGGGACCCGGGACCCGGTCCGGGCGGCATCGCAGTGACGGAAAATAAGCGGACAGACGGTGAAAATGGGTGGAGGCGAGGCTGAAGGTTTGGAGGCGCGCGGCGCGGTGTGGCGGCGCTGCTGAGACAATAGTGCAAAGTGGCGGGAGAGGGCCGCGCTGGCCGCGCTGGTGTCGCTGGCGGGGCGCGCGCCAACGGTGCAGCAGTCGGCAGGTGCGCGGGACCCACCAAAGGCCCTTCTCTTCCTTCCCAGAGGTGCCGACCAGTTTAGGGCCTCTCGCTCTACCCCGCCTACCCTTCCCCTCCCGCCCCATCCCGCCCGCCCGAGGGCATTCCTTTTCCCCCGCGTGCGCAAAATCTGGGTCTCGCCGCGGCGAAAACGACGACGAGGGAGGTTATTATTTGCGTTGTGACGGTCCAAGACAAGAACGAAAACGGGGTGACGATATTAATAACAATAAAAATGAAAGCGTGCCGCCTGGACCAATGCCATTATCATCCTGGCTGAAGTTTTCTTTCTTGTTGTTTTTCGCTCTCCTTTTGCGGTGTGATTGGTATTCCCCCCTCGCTTTGCAGCCTGATAACACCCATTACAGCGCTGCTGGAGTCGGGCAGATCCGGGCCGCTCGCGGTTTAAACGGGCAAACACAATAAGAGCGCAAGCAAGCACTCGGTTCGGATCTCCTCATCAAAGAGAAACAATAGGGGGTCGAGTCGAGCCGAGTCGGGCCGAGCCGGCGCGCGCGAACGTGTCCGTAGGGGAGTCGGGCCCGCTGCCTCCTCTCGCCCCGCCCCGCACCGCCCGGATCCCGTTGCCGAGTAGCCCAAGTTAACGCGTCGGACCAAACACCTTTCCTATCACCTCCAGGCCAATCGTCGGCCGCCTCGTGATCCATAGGTCACGAGCGCATTATTACCAATCGAGCAGTAGACTGGTTCAGGGAGGGAGAGAGGGGAGAGGGGATACGGGATGCGCACTCTACCTGCGTCGGGAGGGATCTCCACGGCGGCGTCCATGCCCTCGTCGATGTCCCTGAAGATCTTGATGTGCATCATGCCGGGCCAGAGCTTCCAGACCAGGGCGTGCGTCTCGAACACCTTGATGGCGGTGGAGGCGAGCGTGGGCAGGCCGGCCTCGTTAAGGCTCGTCGCCATCCTGTCGACGTCCACGCCCTCGTCGCGCTCGCGGGGACGTATCCTCTCCACGGAGATGCGGGAGGACACGTTGAACTGGTCGGCGCCCAGGATGCCGGCCAGGCTGTCGGCGAGGTCGGCGCGCACGCACGACCACGTGCTGGAGCATCGGGCGGCGGGGGTGTCGGCGAAGTCATCGACCCGCCGGAGAGCGGCGTCGTCGGCGTACTGCAGGGCGGCGTCGTCCACATAGTTGATGCCCGCCTCGGCGTCGAGCAGAAGGGCGTCATCGGCGCGCCTCCAGGGCGGTGCGTCGTAGGGGCCGCGGTTGAGCGCGCCGCCGGCGGCCTGCGCCAGCAGCAGCACCGCACACGTCCACGCCACAGCGGCCATGGCCAGACTGTGGCCGGGGCATCGGGGCGTCAGCCGCGTCCGCGACCCGGGGCCGGCAACGCCGGCCTCCAAAGGCGCCGTCGTCCAACGGCGTCCAACGGCGGGGACAGCCGGGCCAACCGGGGTCACGGGCCGGGCACGTCCGTGGCGGGGTGCAGTGCCAAGGCGGCCGCGCACGCACACACGCACGCACGCACGCACGAACGGCACGCACGCCACCCACGCCCGCCCGCCGGGCGGAGCGAACGCACACACTCACACACAACACGCCAACAAGGACGCGACCAACGCGCCGACGCGGCTCCGCGACGCCACGAGGAGATGCGCAACGCCACGAGGAGCTTCGCGATGCGCGGCGCGAGACTTGGCGGTGCTTGGCGGCGCTGCGGGGCCGTGGATGACCGGGCGGGGCTCCGGACGGTGTCAGAGTGCGGAGCTGTGCGGAGCGGCGAGCGCTGGGCCCGGCCCGGCCCGGCCCGGCTGGCCTGCTGCAGGGGCCCCTGCTGCTGCTGCTGCTGCTGGCCCCAGCAGGTGGAGCAGGCGCGAGGAGGAGGGGGGCTGGATCGGTGAAGGGGCCGGGGGAGCGGAAGAGGAGCGGTTCAAGTGAGGCAGGGTGGGCGCGCGTCTGGCGGGTGACACAACCGCGTCGGATAGTGCAGAGAGCCTCTCCATGGGAACCCGAACCTGCTGAACTACATGAGCGAGCGTGTGACCTGGACACACATCCCAGCTACCCCGCCCCTTCCTGACCACCCCCCCCCCAAAAAAAAAGGAGAGCAAAGGCTTTAAATGAGACGTTCTCGTGGTGGAGCGGGCCTCTTCTCTTCACTTACGACCTCCGCGCACCTCATAATTGTATTCTGTCGTCCGGCCGGCTGGTCCGTCCGTTTCCCGCCCGCCCGCAGCCTCACTCGTCGTACAAGTTAATCATTTGGAGAACCGTTTTGTTTCGGGCAGAGAGAGAAGAAAATAGAACCATCATTGCCGTTGTATGGGTCTCTTTCCTTTCTCTGTCATGTTGTTTGCCGTCGTCCTGCCACTACTACGGTTGTTGCTTCTGTTGCTGCTGTTGCTGCTGTTCTTGTTGTTATTGTTATTATCGCAAGGCTGTTGCTTCTGTTCTTTCGCGCGTCGAGGAGAACCGACACGAACGCGGGCCAACAACGGAACAGGTCGCACCGAAAGAAAGTAATAAGCGGGCCCGTCTGTGGGTCCTGCCCGGCCCGGCGCGGCCCGTCCGGTCTGGTTCGTGACGCACGCGGCACGTGCGATCAGTGTCGCGTTGTCACGTCCGCGTCGGCGGCCCGCGGGGCATTAGAGAGGCGGCTCCCGCGGGGCCCGCGGGGGGCCTCCTAAGGCGGCCCGCGAAGCCCTCGGCGACGAAAGCGTGCGCAGCCCTCTGCGCCCCGCCACCACACCAGGGCGTCGCCCTCGGGGGTGCGAAATATACAAGCTGCTCGTAAAATTGCTTATGGAGCGCTTTATTTGATTAGATATTTGAGGAGCATGGTCTATGAACGGTTTATTGTGTGTCGCAGCGCCACGGGTGTAAAACAGGTTTTAGACGAGGGACATGGCGCCTTTCCAGAGTTCTTGCCGTGGCCGCACTGCCTTCCTGGAAAGTAATCAAGGTTTTTAACGGCGTCGTTGAGAGTGCTAAAATCAACGCCCCCAAACGTACCCTGCCCCCCTGGAAGCCGGTGACTGCCCGCGTGCCGGCTTCGCTCCTGGACCTGGAGCTCCCTGCAGCGTTGCGTCGTGCCGTCATGTCATGGGGCCCAAGTCCGCCTGCGGCTCTGTGCCGACCTTGCCGCGGGTGACTTTCTCTCAGGTGAATAATAGGCATCTCAGTCGCACCTGAACCTGAAAGTGATCGTGGAGTTTCAATATCTGAGGCAGGCCAGCTGGAGCCTCCAGTCACTTGTTAGCGGCAGGACAACAAGCAGCAGCGCTCGCTGGGGAGAGAAAAGGTGAAGGGCATCGTCACAGTCAACGAGGAGAGAGGGAACGAGGTACGAGATTTACTTTTAAATATCTACCTTAAAGGGGATAAAAGTTACGATGAATTTTAAGAACTCCATCGAGATCAACTGCAGTTTTAACTTCTGTTGTGTTTTTCTCGGTTTGGATTCGGACAGAGAGACAACGCGAGAAGACGCGGCAAGTACAGTTGAGATTTGTAAATCAATCATGTTTAGAAGAGAAGATAGCGCCCGGTGGGTAGGCAACTCTCGTTATTCGATAAAGAGGAGCTGAGCGCGATGCCTACCCTAGAGTCGGCAGGGGTCCCGCGCGCTGCTGAAGTCAAGCGTTTCGGTTTACTCATTTCGTTCCTCCCTTCTTTCTTCTGATAGGAGAAAGAAACTGTTCTTGCAAAATTAATAGCGACTTTCAGATTTTAAAATTTGAGTAGAGCTGGGACTTTACATCACTTCTACTAAATTCAAAATGTAGTCCTCCCAGAGAGAGAGAGACTTCAACGCCAGAATGACGTCCAAAAAAAGAAAAAAAAAAGCCCTTGTATGGACTGGAGTAGGATGACACGAAGAAATGTCTTTTCCTGCTCGACCGTTTACGTATGCGCTGTGGAGGCTCTGCCTTCAGATTGTTGACGCTTAAAGAAGTGCTGCCTTAATTGAGATAGTTAACCAGCAGGCGGCATCTGTCACGACCGCCTCCCTCCCACCCCGCTCGACTCTTTCCCCTTCCCCTGGATGAGCTTCCCTCGCCTTCCCTACCGCACGTCAGTTCCGTGTCCCGCCGGTAGGGGCCGCCAGGCACTGCAGACTCTATACGACCACCTCCAACGACTCCTTCTCCTCCTACCGGGCGGTTGCCTGCCCGCCCGCCCGTCAGGCGGGTCGAATGGGTGGCCTGCCCGCACGGCGCACCTGAAGGGCCTGATGGGTGGTCTACTTGCACGGGGCAGCACTCTCCGCTTCTGTCAACGTTCGGGTAGTTCAGGTTTTGTTTAATTCATTGAACTTTGGAAATCACTTTTGCCTCAATTTTAGACAACGCCTTGTGGCTGTCGCTCATCGCAAATAAAAGTTACCAATTCCGATAAAGGTTGTCGATTAACGTCCCAATTTTGATAAGCCGATGATTGCCGTTGAAGCGTTGATTCCTTCTCCTTGACTCGCCCTTCCTGTTTGTGTCAAAGGTGAGACCGTTCGGCGTGCGTTCCGTTTTTCAGAGTAGCTGCTCTGTGCCATTTGCATTGTAAGGTTGATCTTGTTAACCTTTTCCGTACAACGCAACTTTCAACCCCACCTCTTTGGTCTATAATGGCCTCACACCCTGCATGGTGTAGGCTACCCCCTCCCTTGAGTGCACCCCTCCGTCTTCATCGGGAAACGGAACAATAATTTCAAAAATCGACATCATAACCAGAAAACGATCACAAACAGTACCAGACAACGAACGGTTTTGTCGGCCAAGTTGCGTTGCCCTAATTTTTCTCCTCCTCTTCCCAAGTTGGCTGACCCGGGTGGGAGGAGCAACAGGCCCGGTCAGAGCCACGGCACGGCCTGGCCGGGGGGCCCGCCACTCTTCTGCCATCGTTGAGCGATGGGCCGTGAACCGCGGCATGAAAGTTAAAGGGCCGGCGGCGTCTCTGCTAGCCGCGCTTGGCGCGCCCTTTTATCCGCAATTAACGCGATTACTTTTACCCGGGGGGGCATTAAACTTTTGGGACCTGCAAAGGGGAGAGACAGGCGGAATGTGGTCTAGAATTTCAATGGAGTTTTAACGGAGTGCGGCCCCGCTTAAGCTCGGCCGTGGCAAAGCTCCAGGGCGGCGGGCCGCCTCACATTCGCACACGACGTCGCCTCCCATTTGCATCTCCCTCTCCCGGGACCTAACTGTTAACCGGGAGACGGGCGGCAGCGCGCGGAGGCGGGAGGAGGTGCGGGTGTTGTGGGCGGAGGAGAGGATCGGATCGCTCTGGCCGCGGAATGACCGCGGAACGAAATAAATACGTCGTGCCTCCTCCATCGTCTTTTCCTTTTCCTTCCTTCCTTTCCGGGGGGCGGCGCAAGTGGGCCACTGGGTCAGGGTCGGGGTGACTGCCGCCCTCTTGGCCTTGCATTCCTCT
>NW_026267165.1:1116102-1119726 GCF_000697945.3 Frankliniella occidentalis
TCTTCATCTCTCTCTCAGACACTCTCTCATTCTCCCACTCCAAGTGACATGCCAGAGATGAATGGTGAGAGATGAACATTACATTCACCCCCCCCTCTTTAGCTTTAGCTGACTTAACTGCCGCTGCAACATTGCGTCAGGGTATCGGCCCCTCCCGTAGCATCCGCTCGCGTCAACTCGCGTCAGCAGAACCCCACCCCGCCCCGCCCCGCCCCGCTCCGCCCTGCCTCGCCCCGCCCCGCGGGTGAGCGGGCAGCCCAGGTGAAAGTTCGTGTCACACCGGAGGAGTGTGTGAGCAGGGCGTTATCCCCGCCGTGCAGGATGTCCGGCTGGAGTCCAGGGGGGACGCCCGTTCAGGACTTGTCCAGGACACCCACCCAACCCGACCAGGCGGGCCGCGGGTCACTATGCGGTCCGAGGCGATAAACCGATAGTAGTCTTATGCGGGCAGCGAGGAAAGGGGAAGGACTGAAAGCAAAGGGAGATCGAGGAGATATACGGGTGCTTTACAGTCCATATAACATAGTTGTAGCTTACTGGGTGGGCTGAACCGTCCGCGCCAGCAAGAAATGCTCTGCCCTCTCCTCTGTCCCTCTCACACACACACACACACACACGCACGAACGTGCGCGCGCGCGCACACGCGCACACACACACACACACACACGCGCGCGCGCCGGAGCACGCACGTGCCCGCACCGCTGGCGTCCGCCACCTGTTTGCCTCCGCGCATTACCATAAGGCCCTACGGCACCGCGCAGGGCCCTCCTTATGGCCCGCCCTGTTTTCCGTTTGCGCGGGGAATGCCAAGGGCCAAGTGTCCCGCTGCTCGCCGCGGCCCGGCCCGGCCGTTCCTTATCCGGAGGACGGCGCCTGGAGTACGGCGGCGCCAGCCGAGCCCTCCGGGAGCGGCCCGCCCCGCCGCCAGCGTGCCACCCGGCTGGGCTGTGCAGGTCCCCTAGTAGGTAGGCAACGCGACGGAGCGAGTGCGCCGGTGTCGGGCGGGTCTGCCTATGCACAGGCGCTCCGAGCTCTGCGCTCCTGCTCTACCCCGCTGACGGAGGCGGTCACGGGGTTCGCTTGACCGGTGCGCCAGCTTCGCGACGGTCAGCCGCCCCACCACCCTGCTCCGCCGCCTTTTTATTCACTCTCACAGAAGGTGAAAATTGGCGGCAGTAAAAAAAAAAAGCTAAACTGGCAGGGGCCTAACTGTATCTCGCCGAAATGGGAGAGGAATGTCAGAAGCTGCCTTGCGGGGTGGGCTACGAGGCGAGCAGACCCCCCAGGCCGGCTCCTGGCCACCCGTGTTTCGAGGACGATGGACACCCCCCGATTGACGCATAATCCCTCTCTTTTTGTCATTGCCGCAGGTTTCTCCGTGGGCCGGATGAAGATGAAGAACATGTCGCCGGTGTTCCTGCTGCCGCCGCTCATGTTCATGGGCATGATGCCCTTCATGCTGGCCACGCTCAAGGGCGTGGTGGTCAAGGCCATGATGCTCAACCAGATGGCCTTCATGTCCACGCTGTGGATGACGGTCCGCGACGTGGTGTTCGGCCCGCGGCCCATCGTCAAGTACTACAACTACGGCTACAAGCCCGCGCCCCGCCCGCCCGTGCACTACAGGTGAGCCCCCCGCCTTCGCCTGTATGGTAAAACTGGCCCCACCCCACTAACGTAAAGACCTTAAAAAAGTAAATAAAAAAATTGAGGCTTGTATTTATAGTAAAAGACTCCTCGAGCACAACCGAGCGAGTACGCCGGTGCCGAGCGGGTGTATTTACACGCAGGTTCGCCTGGGCTCGGCCTAGTAGTAGACTGATTCCGCAGAGCACTCAAGGTGTGTTTCTCTCTTACACCCAATGGCCGTGCCACATGAGTAAGATAAAGGAAAGAGGCACGAAAAGGCTGTGCCGAATCAAGCTACGGGCCAGGGGGGCGGTTGCTCTGCGCTACCCTTCTCCTTTCAATATCTGTCTAACGCCAACCTCCCTCCTGCCCCCTGCAGGCAACCCTCGCCGCCCGCCCACGTTGACCACCACGTGGAGCACCACCACAGCGAGCCGGTGCACTTCGAGCACCACCACGAGGAGCACCACCTGCCCGACCACCGCGTCGAGCACCACGTCGAGCACCACGAGACGCACGGCGCCTCTCCCTTCTTCCACGACGAGGCGAGCAGCGGCGAGGACTCGTCCCACTTCCAGGACTACGCACAGGTAGGGGCCTGGGGGGTAGGCGATAAAAGCACGGGCAGTGAGTTCGGAACATCGGGCTGCTGCTTGACCGCTCTCAACAGAAATAGGGTGCACCCGTAAACATGAGGGGAGAGGGGGGGGGGGTAAGCAAAGTAGTTTTTCATTTTCAGCTCTTTATCCTGGCTGCGGGCGCCCTTGGGGGTGCCCTACTTGTACAGAAGGGTAACGACGCCTGACGCTCGCCATTCTCCGTTCCCCAGGACCTCTCGTACGTCGGCGCCGACGACCGAAACGACCGGAACGACCGGCGCGGCGTCAAGCAGCAGCAGCAGGACGGCCTCCTCGACGAGGACGACGACGCGGGCGCGCCGCTGCCGCAGGCCTCCGCCTACCGCCGGCCGGCGCGGCCCCAGGCCCAGCAGGGCGTGGCGCAGCTGGCGCAGCACTACGAGTCGCAGGCGAGGCCCAACCGGCTGCGGTACGCGGCGGTCGGACAGGCGTCCAGGACTGCGGCGTGAGGCGTGAGCGCGTCGCGTGGCAGGGGGCAACCACCGCTATCACATCTAGGGATTTTTAAACTTTTCTAGAGGAGTATTTTTTGGGAGAAATTTTCCATTATTATTGTTTGAAAATATCCTCATTTTTTTCCCTATGAAATTTCAGTTTTTTCTGTAAAAATTTCGGATTTGAAAATCCCTAATTACATAGGGCCATCGCGATATGATGGGTGCGATGTGACTTTCTTTCGCGCTTACACCTCTCTCAATCTTCTTAATCCCCTACGCACTCGTGTCCCCCTGGGTCTAAAGTCTGCAGAACGTAAGGGCCACGCAGAAAGCCATTTTGTTCGAGCATGTAAATTAAGGGTGTTGTTGCTTTCTCCTTCTTGCTCCCCTGTGATATGTTTGGCGAAAAAACTCCAATCAAATGTTTCATCTCTGAAAAAATCAAAAGGAAAGGCTAGAAGCAAAAACTGTGCACTTGCGGTCAACTCAACTATTACATCGTTTGATGTTGAGATATATGTTTAAAAGTATTTTTTGTCTTTCCTTAAAAAATGTATAGAAAGTGAAAACTTGTTGATATTCTTATATTGTGATTGGGGAAATACCCCATTACAACGTATCTCTAAAATCGAAGGCATTGTTGCCGCGAAATGTGGAGTGAATACTTAGTCATAAAAGCGCTCATCGAGAGACACTGCTTTCTCCATCTCATAGCCGTTCAAATCAATTAATATTGTAAGTATTTATTGACTATTTATTATTTGGGTAATGTTATTACGAGCATGGATTCTTCACTCATTTAATAGAGTGCGATCTTTATGGATACATTGATGTTAAGAAGGGTTGTTATGTTTAATCTTCTTGTGGCCCTCGAAGTCCAGTAACAGATGCATTTTCAGGTCGGCTACCTCGGCATCTAT
>NW_026267165.1:1119776-1122003 GCF_000697945.3 Frankliniella occidentalis
TTGCGGCTAGAGGACCCCACCGTGGGATCGCACACCATCGCACGCGCCCCGCCGGCGAAAACGCCGAGACAACCCGCGACTGTTGTGGCGGCGCGACCAGACGCGGCGCGTCTCGCGGGGCGCCCCTCTCCCACCCAGCGGGCCCACGGCTCGGGTCATCGCTCGGGCCCGGCTCGGCCCGGCTCGGCCCGGCCCGGCTCGGCTCGGCGCAAAACAAGGTCACGGACGTCGTGTTGGTCAGCGTGGTGCGCCGGTACTACCGCTATGGCTTATAGCGCCACGCAGATGTACCCGGGAGGGAGTAGTGGGGGCACCAGCTGAGAACGGGGGAAGATTGTAATCACGAAAACTTAAAAGCGTGTCCTTAGTTCCCCCCCCCCTCCCCCCATCCGCGTCGCGTTGGACAAGCAGGTTAACGCGTCTGAAGCCGAGCTGCCGCCAGCAGCTGCAGGTGTGCGGAGCAAGCCGGTGTCTGCAGTTGGGTCGAGGATGTTGTTCACGACAAGCTCTATGCACATATTCAGTTTATGTCTCGTCCAGGTGCGTGCCGATCGGCTTGTCACGTTCCCCTCCGCAGCTGCAGCTGCACCGCCCGCCGTGCACCTGGATCTACACCTGAAGCTGCGCTTTAACAGCGGTTGGGGGGTTATTGGGAGAGGCTGCTGCGAGGCCTCCGCTTTCCGCTCATCTCCATGGCGACGCAGGGGGAGAGGAACTGAACCTGCTGTAACGGGCGGCCAGGCCCGGCAGCGGCGCCGGGGTATGGGGGGGCGGAGGGGAGAGGGGGGCGCTGCGCTCGGCAGGTGAGCCCGGCGGTTAGGCCCCTGTCAGTGCCCCGCTAGCACGCCCCGTGTTCCTGTCCGCCATGGCGTCCCGCCGTGCTGCCTGCTTCCTCCTCGTCGGCGTCCTCACGGCCTCGGCGCTCGGCGCACCGACGACGTCCTCCACCGCACCGTCACCCGCAGCCTCATCGTCGTCGTCCGTCTCGAGCAACCTAATCGACGATGACCCCCTACAGAAGCTCGCGCCTGCCGTCCTCAAGGTGGCCCGTGAGTGCCTGTCCAAGGAGTACGCCGCCCTGGCCTGCTGGAAGCTCTTCATCGTCCGGCGCGCTGACGGCTTCCTCGGGGACGTCCGCACCGCAGAGGTGAAGCACCAGGGCGGACCCGCGTCCTTCGACCTGCTGCCCGGCTTTGTCGCCCTCGAGAAGGACGCGCGTCGCCAGGACAACGAGGTCCTCGACGACCTAGAGGACGTCGGCGGCATGGAGGCCAAGGATGACCTGCAGGGCCAGGACCTGCACGAGGACTCTGACAACGATCTGCTGGACCCGGGTCGAGACCAGGAGTCTCTGGACCGCGCGCTGATCGCAAGGACCAGCAAGCTCTTCAACGGTCGCCATGTCTCCGTCAAGGTGCTGCCCGGGGTCGCGCTCAAGGTGTCACCGAGGCTGGCCAAGGACCAGAACAGCATGGATGCCGATGTTTCCGTCGAAGTTGGACCAGGTCAGTGTACTTTGGTAAAAATGCGGAAATGCTTTCATTCTCACATACCAGTCCAAAGTAGATGTCGGCAAAAGGTAAGCAGAGTTTTATAAGAGAGAAAATTGAACAGCCGAAAAAGTTTCACATATGATTATTCGCTGGTTCAGTGCGCCTGTGCATGTGGATGACCCAGCAAAGCGTGACCACATTTTGGTCACGCCGCACTGAATTGCTTAATTATACAACACACAGCTTTTACTCACTGTCTGGTCGGCCCCTGCTGAGTTTCTCCAAAAAGGGTCTGTTGTTTCCGAGCGTGCAGTCGAGCTACGGCAGTGAGCATTGACTGTGCAAATATGTAGATACACATCTACACGTGTGGTTTTTGTACTTTTTGTTCCGGAGTTCTAAGCTCTGCAGATGCAACAACACCAGGAATGAAAAGTTTGCCACTTAAGACTGTCGGAAAAAAACAGCCCCAACTTTGTACTGTCATTCCCCTGTATGACTAGGCAGGCATTATATGCATTCTCCATACGAGTCTTTTAACCACGCGATACTCTTCTAGGGGCAGAGCGACCAGGGCGTTGCCCCATGGCTAGTTACAGAAGCAAGCTGCAAACAGTATCAGTAGACTAGTAGCCGGAGTAGCACATGCACAGCACAATCCAAAACCCACCGTCCACCGATATATAGGGTGGGGGGGAGGGTGCCTTCCTGTATGTATCAAGGTATAATACTAG
>NW_026267165.1:1131293-1132846 GCF_000697945.3 Frankliniella occidentalis
GCCTTGTATATACTCGCTTGCTAAACTAGAATATTTCTGTTGTACATGTCTCTATATTTATTTATTTTTCCTACCGTACCATGTTTGTTGCTTAAAGGTAGCTCGAAAAGATCGAAATAAAACTGTAAAAAACTGATGTCAATATTATTAGAGGGAGATGCCCGCTCCTCCTTCCGTTGGGTCACAGCGCCTGTGGACAACTGCGTAGGCAACCCAACTAACAGCCGTGCGTTCTTGAGGCTTGCCAAGCTGCCTTAGCTAAGGACGACGCCCCTGTTTGTGTCCACAAAAGTGTGGCCAAAGAATGGCCCCCAGAGTCAGCTTCATCCGACCCGACTGTAGAACATCCTTTTTCGGGCAAGATGAAATCCGAAGACTCCAGGGTGTAAGCAGAAGGCAAGACCTGCACATGATACCTGACAAGTCGAAAGGCCCCGGACACAACTTCACCAACACTAGAGGCCCGGGGGCCCACAACCCACAGGGACAGGGACAACTTGCGTACTGATTGCCTTCCCTCCAGGGGCCTTCAGTCACAACTCACACCGGCGTCCCCTGTTTCCTGTTTGTCGCTACAAAATTGTAGCAAAAACCGCCACGTCCACAGGCAGCTTTATCCGAACCGACTGTAAAGTCGCTGTAGATACCGCTCGGCGGCGTAAATGCTGACGCCCCTCTCTCCTCACCCGGACCAAAATAAAAGATAAAAAATCTCAATCAAGAATCGATCTTGAAAGAAAGATGATACAAATTCAAGCATAGGTCTGTTTTCTAATTTTCTCTCATATTTAAGTGTCATTTTGTTTATGGCTTTTTGTTACTCGCAATCTCGAAATTCGGCGTACTAGCAGCGTAGAGGAGGAGAGAGGGGAGTCCCTGTTTGTAGCCACACATCCGGCGGCACCCTCCCGGAGGCTTCCGATTTCATCTTTCCCGAAAAAGGGTGTTGGGGAGGGTGGGGCACAAGGAGACACTTTGGCATATTTATCCTTGTAACTCGGGAGGAAATGAAGTTTGACTGTAGCGCCCGGGTCGAGGCGAAAGCCCTAACTTAGTGCTACACGAATCCGCTTTGTTTTTGAGAATATCTCAAACCGTTTCGTCAGAGTGATAATTTTAGTGCAGCTCTGCTCTGCTCTCCAGGTGCCCCAGGCCGGGGCACCTGGAGACAGCCGCGGTTCACGTGGAGACAGTGGTGATTTTGCGAAGTGTTTCAAACTTTAGTGACGTCACAAAGTGACGAGAAGATGACAACGGGTGCGACGACCATTCTCACAGCAAGGTGGTGGTTCTCGCTCAAAGGGTAGCTGAGCAGTGAGCTGCTAAGTGTAGGGCACACCGTACACACGGTTTGGCAGCTTTCTGATGTCCAGGAAGGTGTTCCCATAAGAAATACATGTGCTGTCTCCAGGTGCCCCACGAGACACATCACATTGATAACCGTCGGCATCGCTACCCCAAAGTTCGTACAACAAAATCGGCACAGCCAATCGATACGTCAAAGACCACAGAATCGACACATATTTTTACTTCAAGTGTCAGAAAATATTTAG
>NW_026267165.1:1135734-1136568 GCF_000697945.3 Frankliniella occidentalis
TAGCGGCAACGGCAACACGAGACTCCCGCACGGTAAGCGCGTGCAAGCCGCGCCACGCCAACGCCGAACCAACCAACTTCTTTCGCTGCAAAACGATCGGTATCGGTGGCATGGGGTGGTGGTGTTGGTCGCGCTGCACAGCAACCAGCCGAGCCAGCGTGTCAGCTTATATCGAGTGAAAGAAAACGTCGAGTGGTAGAGCGACAGAGAGAGAGGCAGAGACTGAATAATGACGCAGGTCGTGCAAGTCTCGCGGCCGTTTTTCTTCTTTTTCTTTTCTTTTTTGTCCTTCGATCGTACTGCAGCGGCAGGGGAACGGCCGATAGACTCACAAGTTTTGAAAACATCTGCTCATTTTTCGGATGACTGAAGCACAAGCGAAGGTGATAGTGGGTGGGAGAGGGGGGGTGGGGAGAGAGCTCGGATAGTGTTGGGACTAAAGTGGCAGAGTGGTCCCCGCCCCGGAGGCGCTTGCAGAACTTTAGGCGTGCCAGATTTATAGGCAGGCTACACAGGGTGACCTCCTCCTCTCCTGTTCGCCTCGAGGCTGGGGCTCGTTGCTGCTGGTGCTACTGGAGTCCTGCTCCTGCTGGGTCCGCACCGGGCCAAAGCTAAACGGGACCCGAACCTTCAAGTTAGGCACAGGTGACAGTCAGCGCAAGCGCACGCCGCATGACTGGAGTTGTACATAGTAGCTTTGGTAAGTAAGTAGTTATACCAGGTGGCTGATTCACGCCGCGCACTTCTGTAGGTATACTGTACCGCATGCATGAGTGCGGGCGGGTTGCCTACTCGCTCGGCTCGTAAGGCGCCGTGGTCAGGGGCGATAGGCAA
>NW_026267165.1:1136618-1145834 GCF_000697945.3 Frankliniella occidentalis
TTTTCTCTCATATTTAAGTGTCATTTTGTTTATGGCTTTTTGTTACTCGCAATCTCGAAATGCGGCGTACTAGCAGCGTAGAGGAGGACAGAGGGAAGTCCCTGTCTGTAGCCACAAATCCGGCGGCACCCTCCCGGAGGCTTCCCATTCCATCTTTCCCGAAAAATTGTGTTCTATAGTCGGGTCGGATTAAGCTGACTCGAGCCGTTGATTTTGTGGCCACAATTTTATGGACACAAACACGGACGTGGCGCCTCGTCTCATAAGACGAGTTCTCTCAAGTGTCGCGGTTAAAGCTAATAAAAGAAACGTTCACCCCTCGCTGTAGGGTTTGTTTATGTGAATGTATGTTAAGTGAATTTCTTTCCAGCCGGAAAGGAAAGTTCGGTACACAGGAAGAAACTTGGTACTGTCGTATGTATACTTTATTCGATTGCGTTTTACCGAGCCGGTTTGCATCTGCAAGGCATACAGTAAACTATAATAAATAACATTTACATTTATAGATTCTAAAAAAGGAAAACAAGATAGAAGAATTTCAAGTAGATATATATTTGATATATATAGTTATATTTTATGGACTTTGTGTAATTATATAGCCTTTGTTAATTTGATACACTGCATAAGCTTTGATTTCAATTAAGAGAAAAAATTGATGAAACTTAAAGTATATACATCACAATGGTGAACTTTGAGAAAAATCTCACAGTAAAGTAAACTAAAGAAATGAGGTAACAGAAATAATCAAGTTTTAAAATTCCATACAAAGGAATTTAAAGAGCTACAATTTAGTGAGATTTGAGAAACATGAACTATGATAGCATTTACATAATCCTATTTATAAATCTACACAATGCAGTAGATTTGATTGAAGACAGCATTTCACAATTGAAAAAATAGAGAGCTTCTCTGAAGAACACTGCTTCAATACTCACTTTAGAACCAAAATAAACAAATACAGTAGATAATTGTCAAGCTCATGTGAACATGAAATTTAAAGATGTGAATGACCAGAAGACAAGAAAAGGGTGCGTAAAATATTTGCTGACAATAAAACTTAACACTTTTGAGCTCAGAGAAATGCAAAACTGTCCCAACATTGAGCACTACTGAAAGGAACCTATTGAAACTGTACACAGAAATATGTTCAAATCATGAACATAAATAAAATACAGTATTAACACTTTTACAAGATCACTATGGGGAAGAATGAAGAAAAAGTTACATGGCTTGGTAAACAATCTACAGACACTTCTATACACCAATTTCAGCACAGTGGATCTATACAATGGAATGCAGGGTGGATTAATTTCCAGACCAGCATCATACATTCATAAGAATTCTTAAAGGAAAATTAAGCAATGGTTCAGGCTAATGGCAATAGTACAAGCATGGTTACACCAAGCAATTCATACTAGAAAAATAAAAATAGCCAGATTTCAACTTTTTTGACCGTTTAAAATGCAAAGAAAAGCTCACTTCTTGCATAATCAATGTTTAAGACCGAATCAAATAAAACTATGTGCTATCCCATAAATATTTTTGAACATCTATAGAAAATATATTTTGAAAAATAATTATGATTTCCTCTTAAAATAGACTTGATTTTATTGGTGATGTTGAGTAACTGCATATACCCAAAATTAAATTTACAGGAACTTATAAACTCTACTGAAGCAATGCCATAAATTTATTATCACAATGGCACAAGCTTCCTTGAAATGACTTATTACACATGATTGCCAGTAAGGTAATAGACAATTCACAATATTTTGTGCACATTACATTTAGAACAATCGAAACTAAGGCTTCTGTTTATCTGTACAAAGTAACTGAAGTTTGGAGTAAATAAAATGTTGCAGACCTTCACTGAAAAAAAAGTACTTTAACCAGAAATAGTAAAATTTTAAAAGGAACAGTTGATACTCAGATAAGATATTGGATACATTTAAGAAATATTACTGTATGTTTGCCCTACTTGAAAGAATGATCTATGGTATGATAAATCAAAACAGAAAACCTTGAAGGGCGATTAAAAATTCAAATAATCTAACGTATTTGTGGCACAGAAGCTTGGTAAAAGAAAATTCTAACTGTGTAAGTGCTTATGGTATGCACTTACACAGAACAAATCACAGATACATCTATGTATATTATCATCCTGCTACCCTGATGCTTTGAAGCAATCCCGATTCCTACAATACGCCACACACTGGTAAAAATAATAATTCTCAGGGTATGAATTAGTTTTACAAGTTGAACTAATATGTGATCAGCACCACAAATATTAACATTTTTGAAAAAGCAGCAATTGATACAATTGCATTAAACTTGAAACTGAGCTGATATCACAGCTATTATTAGCGGGGTGAAAATTTGGGATTTACTGGTCCATTGGTGTAGGATCGCAGCTCAAAGCCAGAGTCTACATTATTGTTGTTGTGCACAGTTGCAGTGTCCATGTCAGACTTGCGGAAAATTATCATTCTCACATCTGTGTGTAGGTAAATGCGGCCTGACTTGGAGCTTGAAAACCTAAGAAGAGAATTAAAGAGATTAGACAGGACTAATGATGAAAAAAGTTGAAAGATACAAGATACTGCTAAAAGCAACCTACCTCAAGTGTATGAGGTAACGCAGCCATTTTTGTGTCAGGTCACTCTCTGGGAAGTCATCTGACACTTCAGTTCCAGTTGGCATGTAAAGAGTGCGTTGGCGTAAAAATGTGTGAGAATTCGAAGGCATGTCGGTCAAGTCATACATTACAACAAACATCTTGATAACTGTCCCCATCGGATTGAACAAGGTAACTTGGATTGTTCCAGATCGTGGAACATTGTATCCTTTTTTACCCAGATTTATATGTCCCTGAAAAAGGAGGATACTTAAATTAGCACTTATTAAACAGAACATAATGATAGCTACCCAAATGCACTTACCAAGTATGGGGTAGAGACTTTGTCATAGTCACCCAATGTGTAGAAGAAAACAGTCACTGGAAGTTTCATATGACGAGGACAGAAAGATCCACTGGCACCAATCTCAGCTGTGAATCCTTGAACAGTGCTCACTGGCTCGAGTCGACCGTTGAGAACAGATTCCTCAAAGCTCCCTGAATTTGAGAAACAAGTTTTTGTTTATAACCCACAACTGCAGGGAAACAAAGTTCAAAGACGTATCTAAAACTTAAATAAAACTAACCAAGTAAAGAAAAACAAGGTGAGAGAGCATGGCAAGGGCCTAAAGTAGGAAAGGTTATTCCAGCATCAGGCGAGCATGGTGAACGAGCTCCACTCTCACTTTCTGTATCATCACTACTTAAACTTAAAGAATCCTCCATTTGAGTAGTGATAGTAGGGGTATCAAACAGTGCACTAAAACATAAAAAATTGCGCACATTAGCATTTACTTGGACCATTCAATGATGAAGTAAATTAGATCCATCATGAACTTACCATCTAATTGCTGATACAGAGATTAGAGAGCTATCATAGTCAAATCGTGTTGTTCCACGGCGGACTGGGGCCGGACTTGATGTTAAAGGTAACCCAGTCCTAGTATGGAACACCATGGATGCAGCAGAATCAAAAGACCTGCGAAAACGTGCCCTCTCCGACGCCGATGGCACATCTTGTCGACTATTGAGAAAATCTTTCTGCATATCATGAGCCACACTTTTGACAAGATGATGAGGACTTGTCTCCTCTTGTTTCAAGTCACTATAAGCAGGTTGAGAAAAGATGGATACACCAGAAATTTCTGAGGCTGAATTTTGAGAATGGTTTGTGTTTTCTTCTTTGGTTTGGCGTGCTTGTGTCTTGGACACACATGAAAGACATAGGCAACTATCCCCATTATCACAATTAAGAAGGGAGGTATATTTATCACAGATTACTTGGTTATTGTGGTCTTCACTGAGATCATTACTTGGCTTGCAACTGTTAGTACCAAAACATGATTGACCTTCACTTATTACACTTGCTTTTGCAGTGCTGAGACTTCTCAAATCACTCCAATTTTTATCACAATGGGTCTCCCCCTTCCCACAACAAGTTATATTCTTCACCTCAACAATCTCTTTCCCACAACTATTGCAGGGAGTTTGACAGACAGTATTGCATTGACAAACACTCCCAACTGAATGCAAGGCTACATCCAGGAGAGAATCAGTCTTATGTGACTTTTTATCATTGTCAGAAGGCAAACTTGCCCGGAACAATTGACAACTTGCATCACTCATGCTATTGCATTCACCCATTTCTTTCAACTTGTGAGAAGACTCTACGGGAGAGAGAGAAAATAGGTTGGGGCGGGCATTTGCTTTGCTCCTGTCCCTAGAAGGAAAAAAAAGACAGCAAACTTAAAATTGAATCAAACAAACTGAAACAGAATATTTGGTTTGAAACACTTACCGAAGAACTGTAAGAACGTTCTTAAGTTCTTGCTGGCTCAGAAGTGATTGTACAGGAGCTGTGGCACCCTTTGATGGACTGACATTAAATGCAGCAGAACCACCAGTTGAACTAGCAGGGATTCCACTTGGATTACAGTTTGTCCCATTAAAATAGTTTGCTTCGGCCACTTCATAACTGCTTTCAGCATCCATCCATGTTTTCACTTGAAGTGAAGAACATGATGCCTCAGCAGTATCCATAACAGGCCGCCTCCTTTTTAAACTACCTGTATTACTTCCATTGCCAGTCAAACCAACACTAGTGTACAGATATTCATCAGCCATCACTGCCAGACCAGATGACCTCTTGGTTGATTCATTAGCAACTCCATCATTTGTATTGCAGCTTAAATGCAAAGAATCCGGGGAAGAAGTTGGCATCGATACTTGGCTGCGGCGTCTCTGCCGAACCTGGACTGGTGATTTAACCTCTTCAATCTCTTCCTCAACCTCACAACTGCAGTGGTGCTTTCCAGGCATGTTGCACTCCATCAGCATCCGATCATCAAGAAGACCTGCAAACAGCACCATACTCTCTAGCCTTGGCACAACCAAAACACCTTTCAGCACTGGAAAGTATTATCATACCTGAAGGTCGACAATGCTTCTCTTGTCCTTGCTCTGTAGTTTGCCTCCTACTTCTTGATGCTGCAGCACGAGGGCACAAGTTTGAGCTCAGACATGGACTGTTATCTCTTTTCCACAGCCGATTAAGCATACCCAAAGGTGTCTCCCCATCAGAAGGAGTATCAGCCTGCCATCTAGCTCCAACAACTGTGGATCACAAGTAAAGTATAAGCAAGGTGTAGGGTTCAACTGGATAAGAGAATTTCACATGGACTCACATACCTTCAGGTGGAAAGCATCGATAAAGAATGGAATCAGGAGCTTCTGAAGCCCTTGGAGGACTACGAAGCCTCTGAGGTGGATCTAGACGACTCTCTCCAAGGGGTAGATTGGCATCCGTTCCTTCCCCTGCACCACCACCTCCTCCAACCATATTGACAACAGAGCCACAGGCAGTTTCTGACACAGGTAGGCAAGGTTTTGACAAGCAAGGCTTCTCTCCCACCTCAAGGGATGGTGTCAAGCATGTGCTGTGAACTGGGCAGTGAATAATCGGAACCAATTCCATTCGCGGCAGAGATCGAGCACACACCTACACAAAGGAGTAAAGAAATGTTTTACATTCATGACAAAGCTCACAAGTTAAAAGGTTTGTATAGAACAACACGATACCTTGATTGAACCATTCTTTCCAACCGAAGCCAAAGGGAAAGTGTGTTCACTTGGTGGTCTTGAGAATTGGCTGGCAAATACTTGTCCCGGCACAGTTATACGATAGCTGATGTTGCTTGGACGGCTCCCTTTACTGCTGCTCCACCAAGCTGACAGTTGAGAGAAATGAAGTTGGGATCTCACAGCTTGTACTAGTCCTCTGGCAAGCATGGGCGCTGGGTCTGAAGTTCTGAAACAGTCACTTCTAGTAAATAAGACGGCCATGAAAGTGGTATTTTTCATTATTTGGTCTTTTAAAATAACATGAGTCATATTTATAATTTAGGTACCTGTTATTGAATGTAATGGTCCATTGTTCAAGCAAGAGATCAGAGGCACATGGCACATTGCTCACATCTGTTGACTGAGCCTTCAGAGCTCCACAAGGACAGTCAGGGCAGAGAAGCACCTCAATACACATTGGAAAATTGTTTTGAAACATAAACTGCATATGCTTTTTGAAGCTATCAGCTCGTTTGCACTGCCAAAAAGAGTATATAATTTAGAATCAAGAGTACAACGATCTCACAAATTCTTACAATTAAGGCACATACCAATAAGTTCTGTTGAGGATTGCAGGAGTGACGCGAAGTTCCATTGCCAAGGCCGTTCACAGAACAATGAGGGCCTTCAGAGTATCCACGAGCATTTCCGCCGCCTGGGACCCGTCCTTCTACAATTAGTGTGCCCAGCTCAACGAAAACATCTTGCGGCTCGGAGCCGCCTTCCCCCTCCATCATGGAGTGCATGGTTGCTAAAACGAACAGGAAACCAACTGATAAAACACTAACCTATGCAAAGCAAATTAACCACCCAATACACTTTGAAGACCAAATGCAGTTTGAGAACTTATACACCTTTACAGAACATGTGCAATATGTTTTTTTTAATCAAAATAAGAGCCATGTCAACAAAATTTTGCAAACAGAACTCAAATGTTTATGCGCAACAGTCCCAGAATATAAAAACCACCCAACCTGTTTTTAATTGTATTATTTTCATCTTGTCTCTTAAATTGCCGTAATAAATTTTTTTATTAAAATAACTTCTATTGTGGTTGTTAGGTATAATCTATTTTAAATAACTTGCGACAGAACGAAAAACTGTGTGGGAGAATTTGCGACAATCTCTCAGATTTGGGTTAGAATATGAAGTGAAAGGCAGAAAAAAGTTGTCTATTATTTTTAATGTGAATGTAGTTTCCAAATGGTTGATTATCTTGCATAAAAAGTTAAAATATACCTTGAAGAAATAATGTAGGACATAATGCAAGAATTTAGGGAATTTCACTTTTCATGATTAAGAGTTATGATTATTTCATGACAGGAAAAAATTGAAATTCGAACGAAAAGTATCAAAACGGTAGCAAAACACAAATTAGCATGTAATTTGTTGACATATTCTCCCCAACTTTCACTTTGTTGCTGCCACCTTTCGCGAATCCGTCTGCTGGATGTGTCACTATTCCAGGGTTTCACCATCCTAACCATCGTTGTCTAAGCGAGATTTCATACTTTACTCGGGCTATACTTTTGACACTAGGCCAAAATAAAAATAAAGATAAGTTCAAACTTCAATTGGACCAACCATAGCGACCCAGACGTTCTGGGAAGTATCCAAAAAGACGTGGAAAAACACAGAGGGAGACGGGCACAACTCGGGGGATCCTGGCACAGTAGAGAGCGAATCTCCGCTAACTCTCGCAACTTGAAACGGTTTGATCATTCGTGGACACATGCCCGCGACACAAAAAACCCTTATGCCACAAATTTGGCAAAGTCCAGGGGTGACCCGATTCCAGGGGCAGGGAACAGGTTTCCAGGAGACAAAGGCTTGTGAGCACCCTCACTCCATTGTCCCTCGATCCACACTGCAGACAGGCCAGCCAGTCCAGTCCTGTCCCGATCATATGTTCCACGGCCAGGACACAAACACGCACTGCGACGTCAACACAACCACTGAAATACTCTGAAATGGTCCACAGTCCGCAGAGAGCCCCAATGCCACTTAGCATTGGCACAATAATTTTGGCAAATGCCATTTAAAAAGTCGCACATAATCCGCGTGACTACTTTCTTGCTCCATTCCCTCTAATATAGTCCTGGTTGAGTCCAGCAGTATATGTACACACAACATCTGATACATCCACCTCACACTTTACAGCGGGCTGATTTAAAGAGCACTTGACAGACATGTCAAACAGGTGGCACAGGTGTTTTCTCCGTAGTTTAATCTTCTCGAAACTTGCATTACCTTTGTTTTAATGTTATCCAGAGGTTCCAAAATTTCCATCGCTGGTACACTCAGGCTATGTGGCCGTGCTCGCCATCGCTTAACTTGGCTCGAGGTTTCCACTCCCCTTTAGCCAGCCCACAGCACTAAATAGTCACTACACACATTTTCACACACTTTCAAACACGGGTCGAAACGCGACGCGAAAACGGACATCACAAATCCGAAGGGACGCGGACACGACCGTCCGGAACGCTGGCCGTTCTTTGTCTGCTCGGGGACTGACGGACGGCCACTGCTGCTGTGCAGCGCCTGGCCAGTACTTCCCCCTCCCGGCGGCAGGTGGCGCTGGCGCCGCGCGATCAGCTGGATGAGCTGCGGCCGAGCTCTCAGCTGATTGGGCGACGCGCTCGGCGCTGCCAACCCACTAAAAATAACACCGACATTGGTCCGGCTCAAATAAGGAAATGCGACGGCGTTAGGGACGCGTTAAGGGGAGGGAAGTGACCCCGGCAAAGGGCCGGGAGGGCCCCGCGTCCGGGCGGCGACCGCGGCGCGGCGGAGGGCGGCGCCGTCAGCGCCCCGCGGAGCGCACTTGCCCGATCAGCTGTTGGGCGAGAGGGAGACGGTGGCGGCGAGAGGGGCGGAGAGCGGAGGACTCTAGGCGTCCTGCCCCGTCGTCCTGTCCACGCGCTGCGCTTAGCTGCGCTGGCCTCGCCTCGCCTGGCTGCGCGGTGCGGGCGCAGGCCAAGCAGCCATCTCCAGGCGACTACTCGCAACAAAAACGCTGTGCTGCGGTGCAGGAGGCGGCTCGCGCGCGGGCAGGCGCAGCAGACCGCGTCCCACCCTGTACACAGCCGCGCGTCTAGCGCGTCCTTGAGGAGCTCTAGAGGCTGCCTCTAGGGCGGGGCGGGCGGGGCGGGCGGGGCTTGAAGCCAGCTGGGCGCGAGGGAAGTGCCAGCCGGGCGCTTGAGCACGTGTGCTGGGCGCGCTTAACGTCCCGTCCTTGATGCAACGCCTCAACCACTACTGTGGCACTTTTGTAAAAAGTACTCATGATTAATATGACATTACTCCTCGTCCTTTCAGATGAACGTTAAGCAACGATTTACACACAGTCGGGAATGAATGAAAACCCGTCCTGCTCGTTTAAGCGCGCCCCGCCCGCTCTGGCTCTGGCTGGAGCTAGAGGCGTCACTGGCGGGGCTGGCGGGGCATGTCATGTGACGACCCGCGACCCGCGCCTAATGAAG
>NW_026267165.1:1150819-1151991 GCF_000697945.3 Frankliniella occidentalis
TCCAGCTCACCCTGACACACAAGTCCAAAGTCCGAGTCGCAGCATCCGCGTGCCCAGCGCCGCACGTGCGGAGGACGGAGGACGCGGGGCTGAGTCTGACGGAAAGGGCAATAACGGGAGAGAGGGAATAGGGAGGTGGGGGGAGGGCGCCAGGCGAACGTGCACAATCGGGGGAACCGAACCATGAAAGAAAGGGGAAAATCCCACAGGACTAGAAAGGTCCCGATCCCAAAACAGTCCCCCGCCCACCCCCTCCGCCCAGCGTCCAGCAGGCTAGGCAGGGCCAGACAGACGCGCGCTGGACGCCGCCCCCGCCGTCCATTGCAGTCGGCCCGACAAGCTCTGCGCTGAGCTGGCCAATGAAGCCTGATAATCGGGGTCACGTCAGCACGATGAGGGCGGTGTACATTTGAGGGGGGATCCGCGCGGGGTTATTGCCTCACCGCAGCAGGACGGGGCTCGGCCTGGGCTGGAGAGGTATGCGACCGGGTGTGGAGTCGAGGCGGATAATTCGTAGAAATTACATATTATTATGGAGACGTTGCTGCCGTTGTAGCCTAAAGCCACGCAAGGCCTATGTGGAGTGTATGCGTGTTGTGTACATTAGTCGCGCGAGAGGCTGGTTTCCAAAACACAAAGTGTGTGGTTGCCTACCGGCCAGCCGCCCAGGCGCCCCAGACGCGTAACGAACCAAACGCACCCCTCGGCTGTCCAGCGGTGGCAGTGCCGCCCTGTGGGGAGCCCCCGCTCCCCCTCGCGGCCGAAACGGGAACTCCACAAAACTGGGTCACACAGCAGTAGAGCCACCCTCTCACTCCCGCTCTTCCCGCGCCTTGCGACGCGACGTGCGCCTAGCAACAGCGTCTGGGCCGCAGAGAGAGGGCGGGAGAGAGGGGGTGCAGCCATATTCCTTTCTTCCTCTCCCCCGGCGCGACCCGGACCTCGCGGCCCCTCCGCAGTGCACCCCGCCTCCCGGAGCCTCTTTCTTCATCCTCGCCGTGCTCTCCCTGACCAGCTTCCTGACCTCGACGCAACTCGAGGCAGCCGGAGGTATAGGCCACCCGTCCTCTGACGAGATGAGCTGGCTGCCTATCCTCGGCGCGACAGGCTGGCGTAGGGGCGTCAACACAGAATAACGGAGGGGCGGCGAGGGGTGCGTTTGCTGAGCGAGT
>NW_026267165.1:1152444-1156258 GCF_000697945.3 Frankliniella occidentalis
GGGGGGCTATGGACGGGGAGGGCAGGGCTGGCGGAGGGCGGGTCTGGAACTACAGACAAGGAGAAGCAGCACCTACTCCCTCGGCGCCGTCAGGCGGAATTGTTAGCGAGGATAAGCAAACCCATTTACACGTATAGACTACAACTGTTCAAAACACCTCCAAAGAGAGCTTAAAATCATATTTTCTGAGATGGCGATGAATATTTTAATTCAACAGTTTCTCGTAAAATTGTAGGTTTTTTCACAAAGTTATGTTTTGAAACTTTCCTCTTGGACCCCACAGACACCAAACTCACTTCGTAATTAATATTTCCACCGCTTTAATGGAATACCTTTTCAGCACCACCATAGAACTTACGCCACTCAACAATAACACTAACAGAAAATGGAAAGGCAATGCCCTGAGCGAATCGATACTAGTCGGTGCCCCACGCTCCACTCCGCCACGCCACGCCGTCAGTGCGGCCTGGGCTGGGGGTCAGTCATCGGTACAGTCACGCGCTTCCGCGTTCACCTGTAGCGATGACGTCACGTGGCGTCACCGACCTCACCGATCACCACCGAGGCCCTGGCCGAGGCCGGGCCGGGCGGACGACATGAGGAGGGCTCGAACCCGCGGCCGCGGGGCGGGCGGGCGGCCTGCTGCACGGCGCTATGTTTAAATTGTGCCGCGCGGGATGTTCTATTTCCACGTTTATTGAGATGCCCCCCCGCCCCCTGCCCCTACCCCTCGCGAGAGCGAGATGGAAACAAACAGCAGGAAGAACGGTGGTCCCCCCGCCCCTTCATCCCTTCCTCCCCCCTACCCTCGCTGCTACTCTCACGGTGCAGGGCTAAATGTGTGCGCCAACACGACTGCCAAGACAAGTGCCAAGCGGCCTGCTGCCGACCTGCCCGCTAAATGTTGAGAACCGAATCGGAATCGGAAACACGGTGCACTCGGGGTGCACCGGACCGTGGTGGTGGGTGGTGGTGGCGGTGGTGGTGTATACCTACCAATTAGTGTACGAAGGGTCGGGGTGGGGGTGGGGGTGGCAGTGCTTATCAAGAAGCACTACGCTTGTACATGTCCGCGACGCCGTAACCGCAATCGGCGGATCGATTTATTTATTTGGGTATCCAAAAGGTTCCTTACCTGAATGTAAAGGTTTCCCGTTCTGATCAAGATTTCAGTTTTGGCAAAGATTGTCGAATGACGTTCCAGTTTGGTTAGGTGCATGTAAAATATTCGCTCTACTTCTTCTCCATTAAGGTATGCATCCGATCTAGATGTGCACGAATGTTAAGGGACTATTTTATTCCTAAAAATGCAACGTTTCCATGCACATCGGACGCAATTTTGCTCCTTAATTTGGACAAATGGGAATGGAATGTCTTATATGCACCTACTTGTGTTGGGCTATGGCTGTGCTCGTGAATGCGCGCTTGAGTGATATGTATGGAAATGGTGCTTCCGTGAGTTCCGGTCCGGGAGGGGAGGGGGGTTCACCCGTGCGCGACCTGGTAGGGGGACTCTGCTTGGCCGGCCGAACCTGCTGTACAGTAGTGGGCAGGGAGAGGTGTGCTGGCCAGCCAAAACAAAGGCCAGTGCGGGGCAGGAAGGGGAGCGGGGCGCACTGTACTTCGCGGTGCACATTTGGACTGACCCGCGTCTCATGCTCTCTTCCTCTTCCTCCCTTCGCCCCCTCTCTCTCATCTCTATCTCTATTCCCCTCGCTGCAAAGAATATTGTTTGAATTATGAACCTGTTCAAGCATTTTGCAGTGTGCCTGATGAACATACGTTCACTGACCTGGCTTGGCGGAAAAAAAAAGTCTGAATCGGCGTTCGGTTAAATAGTAAGTCCTTCCAATCCTGCACTTCACGGCCCCAACAATCAATAGTCCAAAAGAAACAAGGTGGTTGTAGCACAAAACAAAATAGTAAAAGAAACTCCCCTTTTTTCGCGCGAAGTTGGCGCAGGTCACGGCGGCACAGTTTTCGATTACCTTCCCGGGAGACCACTTTCGCCGTCCGTGGATCTAACATTTGGCCGCTCCGTCACCCTCGCCTCTCTATTCCACCTCCTCCTTCCATCTCTTTCCCCCCTCTCTCTCTCCTTTTCTCTTCTCTCATACCTCATCTTCTGCTTGGGCTTCCAACCGGTTTTTCACAACTTGGTTAGAAACCTTGTTTTTCCGAGGGAAGGCGATAGAGGTAAGGAAAGACTCGACTCCAGATCCTCGGCTGGCTTATTTCCAGGGAAAGCGACTTCACTTGTGACCAAGAAATTTTCTTCTTCTTCTTGAATATTTCATATTTTGTTCATTAGACCAGCCTTGCCGTCTGCGGACGCCAACTTCTGGAGTCTTAATCTGTAACTGAAACTCTGAAATCGAGAGTGTTGCAGCCTGGCTTTGACCGTGCCACATGAAAGCAGGAATGGGGTCGGTGGGCGTGGCGCAAACGTAACGGGGCGACAGGGGGGGGGAGGAGGAGGGAGCGGTTGAGTCTGCAATCAATAGAGACACTCTGCAACCAGCGGGCTTATTACATACACTGCTAGAAAACCCTCGCTATTGCGCTAGTCACAGTGTTTTGTGACAACAAGTAGCCCAATTTTACGGCAGGGATAACTTTACTTCCGGGCTCAAGCGAAAGCTGTCGGGCCGCTAGTTGCCGCTTCGCGTGTGCGGAGACCGCAGGGGACGCCAGCAAAGGGAAAGGGCACATCTCACGGAGCACGCATCACGTATATCGCAAAATTACTTTTGCATGATGGTTTCCGGGTAATAACAGGTCGAAGAGGTCATGGGGGTCAGTTTTACGATCGCAGTATACCTTTCGCATTTGAAGATGGTAAGGGAGGGGGCGGGGCGCGAGCTGAAATTGCCAGCACATACTTTGTAAAAGTTGACCTCGCCGGAGGTGACTGTGGCTGTGGCATCCTATCCTCCGATTAAGAAACGCCACCGGGCGGATTACGTCCGGGAGGTTGAGAGAGAGAGGGGGAGAGGGAGGTTGGGGTGGGGAGAGGGGAGAGGGCGGTCGCAGCCCGCATGCCGGCCGCAGCCCTGCGACCGCGCGAGCCTATTTCTGGAGACGGATCACTGCAGGCCGAGCCGAGCCAAGCCGAGCCCAGCCGAGCCCAGTCGAGAGCCGAGCCGGGGACACCCGATGCCGGCGTCCTCTATATGATCAGGCCTGTCCTGGCCCTGTCGTCGTGGTGCCCCGAGTCCCGGCCCGGGTGGGTCATGCCCCCCCACCACGACCCGGGCCTCCTTTGCCGTTCATTGGCATGGAGATCAAAGCCCCGGGGACTGCCGTCGCGGCAAAACACACTCCACTGAGTACTCACAACGTCGCCGGAGTCTGCCCAGAAGGAAAACAAAAAACAAAAATAAAAATAATACAAAAATAACACAGAAACAGGTTCGGGGGACACAAACACATTGGGGCGCGGGTGACTCTGGGACAGGTAGGTACTACCGAGCCGGGGCCCGTCTGAGGTCGGGATCGGGAGGGACGGAGGCGGGGGCGAGGAGGTGGAGGAGTAGGTGGAGGAGGACGTGGAGGAGGACGTGGAGGACGTGGAGGTGATGGTGGAGGTAGAGGAAGTGGTGGTGGAGGTGGTGGAGGTGGGGGAGGAGAAGGTGGAGGAGGTAGAAGAGGTAGAGGAGGCTCGCGGCCTGCGGCCCGGAGCCGACCTGAGCGGAGGCCCTGGGCAGGCCGTGCGCGGTGCGTGTCGAAGCGGGCCGACCGGATGCACGGCGCGCGAGCTCGCGCAGGGGGGACCTCGGCCTGCACGAGGGACACTGCTCGGCCAAGCGCGCCA
>NW_026267165.1:1156308-1156970 GCF_000697945.3 Frankliniella occidentalis
GCGGCGCGCGGCGCGTCTAGCCGCAAGATAGATAAAGGCGGGTCAGACGATGTCGCGCTGCGCCTCGTGCTGCGCTCACACATCACACCTGATCCGGCTATATCCGGAGCGGGGCGTCGTCTCACGACTCCCGTAAACACACGAGCAAATTATTTGCTTTTTCCGTCAGACGTGCGTTTTTCCTCGTCGCGTTCCCAACGTGAGAAACCCGAAGCCGCGAGGGTTTAACTGGAGAGGGGGACCAGCTCGCGGCAGCAGGGCTCCCCCCCCCCCCTCCCTCTCTCTCTCCCTGCCCCCTGCCCCCAACGCCCACTCACTCGCAGTCCTGTCCCTCTCCGCCCGGGCCGCGGGCCGGCGCCACGCGCGCACTCCCTAGCGAAGATGTAGGTCACGGCCCCCTACGCCCTGCCGCTAGGCCCCTCCCCCTCGCAGCCCCCCCCCCCCCCGCCCCGCCACGCTACCGATGCACCGCGGCCCCATAGCGCCCGCGCGCGGAGGCCCCGGGGCCCGCTCAGCGCTTTAGCCCCTTCCCGCCCGCGACGGCGGCACCCGAGTGCACTCTCCCCCTCTCTGCATCCTGGTTCTTTACACGGCCCCCGTGTCGGTGGCGAGTACCTGGGGGAACACCGATGCTACCAAGGTCACCTCCCCTACCTCCCCCA
>NW_026267165.1:1157020-1158728 GCF_000697945.3 Frankliniella occidentalis
ATTCCCCCGGGGTAGTGGGCAAGACGCTTTACCCTTCCCCCCTGACCCTCAACGAGCTCGCAGGTTACGAAGGGCCCAAGGCCCTCGAGCAGGCATCAACCAGGCCAAGCAGGCTGTGTAGCTGAGTGAAGAGGCGTGTCCAGCCGGGTCAGTTTCAGTGGGTAGCTCTGAACTTTGTCATTATGAGCACCATCTCGAGCACCATCTCGTGCAACACTGTGGTCACGCTTTGCTAGGCTTTCCAGTCTCCAGATTGTAACTAGCCGTTTTGAACGTGCCAAAGTGTTGACCGGGCCTTAGTGAAATCCAGTTTGGCAAGGGACAGAAGGTTCATGTGTGCAACATACTGCGCGGTGAGGAAGGCGTGGGTGTATTCTTTTACCTTCAAGACACGGGCCCAGCGACCTTGCAATGGGCACGACGTGGGTGTGAGGTCTCTCTCTCTCTCTCTCCTTCGCACTGCTGGAGTCGGCCGACAGCGCCGCTGGCCGCGCTCCCTCGCCGCCGCCGCTCGGCCCGTCCGCCGGGCTGCACTTGTCTGGCTTTGCTCAAGAGCCTCATTAGAAATGATGAGCGGACTCTGCGTTTGCCGCGTTCGTCGGGCGTTCCGTTCCATTCTGTTCGGCGGCCTGCCCGCGGCCCGGGCCAGATAGAGAGGGGAGTGACAGTTGTGTGAGCGCGCTGCTCCCGGACACGGCGACGTCACCACGCGGACCCACCGCCACTCACGGGGTAAAGAGACGCAACAACCGCAGACTGACTGACTGACTGACTGACTGACTGACTGACTGACTGACTGACTGACTGACTGACTGACTGACAACAGTCAGACACGCGCGTAGCAGGCTCCTTCGTGGAACAAAGAAAACGGAAGACATCTTGTTAAAGCATAGCGATTTCCGTTTTCCTCTTCTTCCCCACATTCTTCAGCATTTCAGCTTTACCGGAATGCTTTATTACGTGCGAAAACTCTCTTCTAACTGAAACTTTTCGCGCTATATTCTGTCTAGCCACCGCGGCGTGGCCGCGGCCGCTGCGGCGGCGGTGGTGTCCTAACCGGAGCATTGTGTCGAGATGGCGGCAACACCTTCTCCCGCGCGCTCCGCGTCCGCCGCGCTCGGAGAACCTCAGACGTAATGTTGGTGTCGTTCGTCTTGTTCGGAATGCGCGGCGGCGGGGGCGGGCACACCGAGGAGGACGGTCATCATCTGCGCCTGCACACGTGCACGGCCCCGAGGCGAGGTCGGTGGAGGGTGGAGGCCCTCTGCGCCTGCCCTCCAAGGCCGGGGCCGGGCCCAACCGCGCTGCCTGTGCCCGTCCGAGTCGCCGACCTCGTTCGACTGGTTGTCCGCTCCGCCCGCCCTGGCCCGCTTGTTGTGGCGTTGTCGTTGGCAGCGCCGGACCGGTTGAATACGAAGGGCGGGGCGCACGGCGCACGGGACCAGCACGACCATCACAGGGCGCGACCCAACGACCGACCGACCGACCGACCGACCGGGGGAGCCCACGTGGCAAGGACGAAGGACGCGCGGACGCCAGGAAATGTCTAGCGCTCGGGGGGCGTCCGAAATACGTATACACACAGGATGTGCTGCACTTCGTCCCACGAAACGAGCCAACTGAGCCTAAACTATGGCCCAACCGAACGGCGTTTGGAAGTTGGCCATGTGACCGCCGCCAGCAGGCCGACCGACCGCCCGACCGCCGC